>NC_138895.1:41719318-42034318 GCF_965194825.1 Balaenoptera physalus | reverse complement strand
GGAGCATGAGATCCTTTTAATAAAGTAGCTCCTCTTTGTTGTAAAACATTCATGTAATAAGAGATTCTTACAGAACCAGCAGTGTTACTTACTTTGATAAATCTCATAAAGATAAAGAGTGTAACAACAACAGGCTCATAAAAAGGTTGCTCATGATGAAGTCCAAAAGCCTACAGCTACTAGTGTACACATGCTCTAGGATATCCAAGATGAAGAAATAAAGAAACTGGAGGTTGATTATCATATTCAAATAATTAAGACCCAATTCTCTTGAAATGGAACGTAGCTCTCTATAGAGCCATGAGCTCTCTAGGAAAACATTCAAATAAAATGATGAGGATCTTGGCTAGAAGGAGAAGCTTTAAAAACATGATTGTAGAGAGGACCTTCAAGATGGCAGAGGAGTAAGACATGGAGATCACCTTCTTCCACACAAATACATCAAAATATATCTACATGTGGAAAAACTCCTACAGAACACCTACTGAATGATGGCAGAAGACCTCAGACTTCCCTAAAGCTGTGTGGCTGACAGGGTCTTGGTGCTCTGGCCAGGTGTCAGACCTAAGCCCCTGAGGTGGGAGAGCTGAGTTCAGGACATAGGACCACCAGAGACCTCTCAGTCCCACTTAATATCAATCAATAAGAGCTCTCCCAGAGATCTCCATCTCAAAACTAAGACCCAGATACGCCCAACGACCAGCACACTCCAGTGCTGGACAATCCCATACAAAACAACTAGCAAGACAGGAACACAATTCCACCCATTAGCAGAAAGGCTGTCTAAAATCATAATAAGTTCACAGACACTGCAAAACACACCACCAGACTCGGTCTTGCCTAACTGAAAGACGAGATCTAGCCTCATCCACCAGAACACAGGCACCAGTCCCATCCACCAGGAAGCCTACACAACCCACTGAACCAACCATATCCACTGGGGGCAGACACCAAAAACAAGAAGAACTATGAATCTGCAGCCTGTGAAAAGGAGACCCCAAACACAGTAAGTTAAGCAAAATGAGAAGACAGAGAAATTCACAGCAGATGAAGGAGCAAGGCAAAACCCCACCAGACAAAACAAATGAAGAGGAAATAGGCAGTCGACCTGAAAAAGAATTCAGAGTAATGATAGTAAAGATGATCCAAAATCTTGGAAATAGAATGGAGAAAATGCAAGAAACGTTTAACAAGGACCTAGAAGAACTGGAGAGCAAACAAACAATGATGAAAAACACCATAAATGAAATTAAAAATTATCTAGAAGGAATCAATAGCAGAATAACTGAGGCAGAAGAAGGGATAAGTGACCTGGAAGATAAAATAGTGGAAATGATGACTGCAGAGAAGAAAAAAGAAAAAAGAATGAAAAGCTTTGAGGACAGTTTCAGAGACCTCTGGGACAACATTAAATGCATGAACATTCAAATTATAGGGTCACAGAAGAAGGAAAGAAAAAAAAAAAAAAAGGGACTGAGAAAATATTAGAAGAGATTATAGTTGAAAACTTCCCTAATATGGGAAAGAAAATAGCCACCCAAGTCCAGGAAGCTCAGAGAGTACCATACAGAATAAACCCAAGGAGAAACACATTAAGACACATATTAATCAAACTATCAAAAATTAAATACAAAGAAAAAATATTAAAAGCAGTAAAGGGAAAAACAACAAATAACATACAAGGGAATCCCCATAAGGTTAACAGCTGATTTTTCAGCAGAAACTCTGTAAGCCAGAAGGGAGTGGCAGGATATATTTAAAGTGATGAAAGGGAAAAACCTACAACCAAGATTATGCTACCCAGCAAGGATCTCATTCTGATTCACAGAGAAATTAAAATCTTTACAGACAAGCAAAAGCTAAGAGAATTCAGCACCACCAAACCAGCTTTACAACAAATGTTAAAGGAACTTCTCTAGGTGGGAAACACAAGAGAAGGAAAAGACCTACAATAACAAATCCAAAACAATTCAGAAAATGGTAATAGGAACATACATATCGATTATTACCTTAAATGTAAATGGATTAAATGCTCCAACCAAAGACATAGACTGGATGAATGGATACAAAAACAAGAACCATATATATGCTGTCTACAAGAGACTCACTTCAGACCTAGGGACACATACTGACTGAAAGTGAAGGGATGCAAAAAGGTATTCCATGCAAATGGAAATCAAAAGAAAGCTGAGTAGCAACTCTCATATCAGACAAAATAGACTTTAAAATAAAGGCTATTACAAGAGATAAAGAAGGACACTACAGAATGATCAAGGGATCAATCTAAGAAGCAGATATAAAAATTGTAAATATTTATGCACCCAACATAGGAGCACCTCAATACATAAGGCAAATGCTAACTGCCTGAAAGGGGAAGTCAACAGTAACACAATCATAGTAGGTGAATTTAACACCTCACTTTCACCAATGGACAGCTCAACCAAAATGAAAATAAACAAGGTACACAAGCTTTAAGTGACATTAAACAAGATGGACTTAATTGATATTTATAGGACATTCCATCTAAAAACAACAGAATACACTTTCTTCTTAAGTGCTCATGGAACACCCTCCAGGATAGATCATACCCTAGGTCACAAATCAAGCCTTGGTAAGCTTAAGAAAATTGAAATCGTATCAAGTATCTTACTTGACCACAACGGTATGAGACTAGATATCAATTACAGGAAAAAAACAGTAATAAAAACACAAACACATGTAAGCTAACCAATATGCTATTAAATAACCAAGAGATCACTGAAGAAATCAAAGAGGAAATCAAAAAATACCTAGAAACAAATGACAATGGAAACATGATGACCAAAAACCTATGAGATGCAGCAAAAGCAGTTCTAAGAGGGAAGTATATAACAATACAATCTTACCTTAAGAAACAAGAAACATCTCAAATAAAAAACATAACATTACACCTAAAGCAATTAGAGAAAGAAAAACAAAAAAACCCCAAAGTTAGCAGAAGGAAAGAAATCATAAAGATCAGATCAGAAATAAATGAAAAAGAAATGAAGAAAACAATAGGAAAGATCAATAAAACTAAAAGCTGGTTCTTTGAGAAGATAAACAAAATTGATAAACCACTAGCCAGACTCATCAAGAATAAAAGGGAGAGGACTCAAATCAATAGAATTTGAAATGAAAAAGGAGAAGTAACAACTGACACTGCCAAAATACAAAGGATCATGAGAGATTACTACAAGAAACTATATGCCAATAAAATGGACAACCTGGAAGAAATGGACAAATCCTTAGAAAAGCATAACCTTCTGAGACTGACCAGGAAGAAATAGAAAATATAAACAGACCAATCACAAGCACTGAAATTGAAACTGTGATTAAAAGTCTTCCAACAAACAAAAGCCCTGGACCAGATGGCTGCACAGGTGAATTCTATCAAACATTTAGAGAAGAGTTAACACTTATCCTTCTCAAACTCTTCCAAAATATAGCAGAGGGAGGAACACTCCCAAACTCATTCTACAAGGTCACCATCACCCTGATACCAAAACCAGACAAAAATGTCACAAAAAAAGAAAACTACAGATCAATATCACTGATGAACATAGATGCAAAATTCCTCAATAAAATACTAGCAAACAGAATCCAATAGCACATTAAAAGGATCGTACACCATGATCAAGTGAGATTTATCCCAGGAACACAAGGATTCTTCAGTATACGCAAATCAATAAATGTGATACATCATATTAACAAAGTGAAGGATAAAAGCCATATGATAATCTCAATAGTTGCAGAAAAAACTTTCGACAAAATTCAACACCCATTTATGATCAAAACTCTACAGAAGGTAGCCATAGAGGGCACTTACCTCAATATAATAAAGGCCATATATGACAAACCCATAGCCAACATCATTCTCAGTGGTGAAAAACTGAAAACATTTCCACTAAGATCAGAAACAGGAAAAGGTTGCCCACTCTCACCACTATTATTCAACATAGTTTTGGAAGTTTTAGCCACAGCAATCAGAGAAGAAAAAGAAATAAAAGGAATCCAAATCAGAAAAGAAGTAAAACTGTCACTGTTTGCAGATGACATGATACTATATATAGAAAATCATAAAGATGCTACCTGAAAACTACTAGACCTAATCAAGGAATCTGGTAAAGTAGCAGGATACAAAATTAGTGCACAGAAATCTCTTGCATTCCTATACACTAATGATGAAAAATCTGCAAAAGAAATTAAGGAAACTCTCCCATTTACCACTGCAACAAAAGAATAAAATACCTAGGAATAAACTTACCTAGGGAGACAAAACACCTGTATGCAGAAAACTGTAAGACACTGATGAAAGAAATTAAAGATGATACAAACAGATGGAGAGATATACCATGTTCTTGGATTGGAAGAATCAATAATGTGAAAATGACTATACTCCCCAAAGCAATCTACAGATTCCATGCATTCTCTATCAAATTACCAATGGCATTTTTACAGAACTAGAACAAAATATTTCACAATTTGTATGGAAACACAAAAGACCCTGAATAGTCAAAGGAATCTTGAGAAAGAAACACGGAGCTGGAGGAATCTGGCTCCTTGACTTCACACTATACTACAAATCTACATTAATCAAGACAGTATGGTTCTGGCACAAAAACAGAAATATAGATCAATGGAACAGGATAGAAAGCTCAGAGATAAACCCACGCACCTATGGTCACCTTATCTTTGATAAAGGAAGCAAGAATATACAATGGAGAAAAGAGAGCCTCTTCAATAAGTGGTGCTGGGAAAACTGGACAGCCCCATGTAAAAGAATGAAATTAGAACACTTCCTAACACCATACACAGAAATAAACTCAAAATGGATCAAAAAGACCTAAATGTAAGGCCACACACTATCAAACTCTCAGAGGAAAACATAGGCAGAACACTCTATGACATAAATCACAGCAAGATCCTTTTTGACCCAGCTCCTAGAGGAATGGAAATAAAAACAAAAATTAACAAATGGGACCTAATGAAACTTAAAAGCTTTTGCACAGCAACAGAAACCATAAACAAGATGAAAAGACAACCCTCAGAATGGGAGAAAATATTTGCAAGTGAATCAGTGGACAAAGAATTAATTCCCCAAATATATAAACAGCTCATGCAGCTCAATATTTTTTAAAGTAAATAAATAAATAAACAACCTAATCAAAAAATGGGCAGAAGACCTAAATAGACATTTCTCCAAAGAAGATATACAGATCGCCAACAAACACATGAAAGGATGATCAACATCACTAATCATTAGAGAAATGTAAATCAAAACTACAGTGAGGTATCACCTCACACTGGTCAGAATGTGGCCATCATTAGAATATCTACAAACACAATAACTGCTGGAGAGGGTGTGGAGAAAAGTGATCCCTCTTACAATTTTGGTGGGAATGCAAATTGATACAGCCACTATGGAGAACAGTTTGGAGGTTTCTTAAAAGAGTAAAAATAGAACTACCATATGACCCAGCAATCTCACTACTGCGTATATACCCTGAGAAAAACATAATTCAAAAAGAGTCATGTACCACAATGTTCATTGCAACACTCTTTACAATAGTGAGGACATGGAAGCAACGTAGGTGTCCATCGACAGATGAATGGATAAAGAAGATGTGGCACATATATACAATGGAATATTACTCACCCATAAAAAGAAATGAAATTGAGTTATTTGTAGTGAGCTGGATGGATCTAGAGTCTGTCATACAGAGTGCTGTAAGTCAGAAAGAGAAAAACAAATACCATATGCTAACACATATATATGGAATCTAAAAAAAAAAAATGGTTCTGAAGAACCTAGGGGCAGGACAGGAATAAAGATGCAGATGTAGAGAATGGACTTAAGGACACAAGGAGTGGGCAGGGTAAGCTGGGACGAAGTGAGAGAGTAGCATTGACATATATACGCTATGAAATGTAAAATAGATAGCTAGTGAGAAGCAGCCGCATAGCACAGGGAGGTCAGCTCAGTGTTTTGTGACCACCTAGAGGGGTGGAATAAGGAGGGTGGGAGGGAGACGCAAGAGGGAAGGGATATGGGGATATAAGTATACGTATAAGTGATTCACTTTGCTATACAGCAGAAATTAACACAACAATGTAAAGCAATTACACTCCAATAAAGATGTTAAAAATAATTAATTAATTAAAATATTCAAATTTTTAAAAAAGCATAATTGTGTATTCTAGTCCATTTGTGTTCTTTCCAGAAAGGTAAGTAGATGTCACCAAGAAAGAGTCTCAAAAGAAAAGGAGGGAAAAAAAAAAAAAAAAGGAAAGGAGGACTAATAATCATGTTGAGATCTATTGAATGTTTATCACGTGTCAGGGACCTTGCTAAAACTTTGGATGTATTATTTCATTTGATTCTTAAAATAACTCTTTGCAATAAATGTCACTATTCATTTTTGGGAGGCTAATTGACCTGCTGAAAGCTTTATAGTAGTAAGTGGTAGGAGTGGTTCTCAACCCAAATCTGTTGACAACAGGACCACACTCTCCACCTCTCTCTGCTTTATGCTCCCCTCTGAGGCCTCCAGGGATGTATTGCATACCTTATAAATTTCAAAATGAGTCTCAAGTGTATGTCCCTTTCTTGCAGGAACTTTTCTTGCATACTTCTGTTACTGGGCTATGGGCCTGTTTGATCATGAGGGCTAATTCTTTTGAAATAGCTTTAATGCATAACAAAATCAAGAATTTTTATAGAGTTTATGATAGGTAAAACTAGCACAAACTGTTTTCTCATTTCACATATAAAACAAAAATCTAAGTAACTCAAGTGTTCTGATGATATTTGATTTTGTTCTGTTTCCATGAACTTAAAATGCTATCACAGGCACCAGCAGCTTCACTGGCTACTATGTTCCAGGCACTTCACTAGAGATTCTACATGTCTCATTTCTCATTTCACTTTCAAAATTATTCTTTTAATTATTGCCATTTTATTAGATGAGGGAGTTTGGACATTGAGAGGTTATGTAACTTGCTCAAGGTAAAAGAGCTAGTAGGTAGCAGAGCCAGAATTCAAATACAGATTTGTCTTCCGCTACACTGTCTCCCAAGAAATAACTGAATATTTCTTCATTAGATAGCAGTGGATTCAATTTTTTTCTTGGACTTAATTAGTAATTTAAGAATCTTCTATTTTCCCAGTAACTGGTTCTTACAAATACTGCTCTTGACCCAAACAAGCAAAAAATGTTAGAACAGATCTTAGGGTTTCAGAAAAAGAATGAAATAATGTTAAGGGTGGAGGGGGGAAATACCTCCTTGTTTTAAAATACCAATTAAATAAGGAGATGCCAAGGTGCTTACATGCAAGATGACGCTGTTCACGACCACTTGGCTCTGACCGGAGATGCTTTTCAGAGAAAAGCCAGTACTTGAGTAAAACATTTTTCATCTCATCACAGCCAAGCATTTTATTTTTTCAAGCAAAACCAAGTGCAATTTGTGTTTGTTTTTGAAATTATGATCTCTACTTTACAAGTGAAATTCCACACACCAAAGTGTGAGTTTATTTTGATAAAACCACATTTCAGATTCCACATGCAACTATAAAATCAGGACATGTGGTGTGGGGTTTTCATAAAAGTCAAAATCTGGTAATTAGCACCAAAACTGTTCTTTGAAATTTGAAAGTATTGGAGATAATAGAAATAAAAGCATATAGAAATGCCAAGAATTTCTGTGCTTGCTAAGTCCTACCCAAATACCACAATGCACCGAGGTGATATACACTTTGAATCTATTATACCCTGCTTATTAAAAGAGAAAAGAAAAGACATGGACATATTTTTGCAACTATTTTATTTCTATAAAGGTTTTTGTTTTATAGAGAAGTAGAGCTTCACCAGTGGGGAAAAAATAATATAGACCTGAACACAGACACTGGCCTTTAGCCAGAAAAAGAAATATTACATCAAGTATTTAAAGGTAGTTTCACTGTATCCAAATAGGTATCTTGAAGTGAGGACAAAGAAATGATCCAACAAGTAACTTAAGCTGTATTACATGAGAAGAAACTGAAATCCCAAAGTCCCTGACCCCTTGACTGGTATTAATTTTTGTCCCTATTTGTAGTGTGCATGTGTGTGTATGTGTACATTTTAATTCTGACAGCTTTAACAGTAGTTAAAAAAATAAAATAAAATCTACCTTGGCAAGTTTCCAGCCTAAATTTGTGACAGGATGCCTGATTCTGTTGATTTCAATAGCTGCATCACCTCCTATTCTCCAGTGCACCTCATGCCTATATTATTACTTAGTAGAAAAGTAGTAGGATTTAATGTTTCAATACTTCATGGTAGGTTACCCCAGCAGTCCTTAAACAGCAGCATACTGTATTTATTTGTATATGGCGTTTAATCCAATGTATGTAATTCTATCTCCAAATTCAACATTTGTTGGCCATTAAATAAGGAATGATTCTAAGTCAAAACAGCAGTCAAAACAGGAACAATGTTGTATTATAGCTCGGATGTGAACTAAATAGTTGATACTAATTTTTTGGAAAGCAACCAATGTCTCTTATTTTGAATAATACACTCTATTTTTATAGAAAGTAAGTCAAACCTTTAGTTATGTAGGAAAACCATTTTAAATACTCGGGGGGAATTAACTTGCAATGAAATACCCCAAAATAATTTCTTAGGAAATAATATCACCTGTGAAACAAAGAGTAATGAAATACTGACATTCTAATATATGTCTTAAAAACATCTAAGTTATATCATCAGTTTTAAGACATTTAATATTGTTAACACAATTAATATTTTTATATGTATGTATGTATTATGTACAAATGGGGAAGTGACAGAATTTTGTTTGACAAAGAGAAAAGGTTTTAAATACCTAAAGGTTTTAAAGTTTTAAAAGTTACTTAGATTTGAAGATACAAAGATATAAAAATGATCTGCACTTAGCCTTTGTGTAGCAAGATACAAATGTATTTACTTAAATTAAAAAGCCCAGATTATTTATGTTGTAGGTTCCAAATTATTGTTCCCACCCAAGTTGCACCATATTATCTTCTTGATACTGAGTTTGGACAAAATCATTTAGCCAGACACTGGGCATGTGAAATTATGCTACCATCTGGGACTATGAGAACAAAATGTGGAGAGCCAAGGACCACCAGCCAAATCATGGTCCCACTGCCCAAAATCTCTTATGATGTCTCCAAGTGGCCTCGTGTGCTTAATATGTTCCTCTCTGGCTGAGTCTGCACAGCACAGAGTGAGCAAATAGTTTGTGACAGAAAAAAATAAAAGCTGGTTCTGAAAACTCTTCTGCAGAGTAGGACATTACCACTGATTATCTTAGAAACTTGGACAAATCACTTCGCATTCTGGGTCTGTTTCCTTCTCCATAAAATAAAGAAGTTGGATTAGATTATCTCTTTGGGTTCAAGTAGCATTTCTTCATCATCTATTATATTAGGTGCTAGGAATGCAAAGAAGAATAAGACAGAATCTTGTCCTGCAGGAATTTACAGTCTAAAGGGAAAGTGATACTTATATAGATCATTTTGAGATAACATAGGGTTAAGGGAAACATTTTCACAAGGCTCTATAGGAATCTAAGGTTTCTTTTATGAATCTTTGCTAGTAATTTTTCTCAACACTTTTTCCTTAATAAGCAGAAATATTTCACACTTACCTCGGGCTGGAGGAGGGAATGTTAAAAAGACTTGGGGGAAGGACATGGGACAAGAGCCATGGTTTGCTTCCAAGAAGAGACAAGGGAAAAAAATGGGAAAGGGAAGCCAAGAAAGCTCACATTCAAATGACTTAATTATCTCTCAGCTGGCTTGTGCAATGCTGAAGTAGTCTATCTGTCCAACTTGGCCTCTGAGCAACAAAGAAATTCTCTGTCTCCTCTCCCAATAAATACAACTTGTACACTCAACAAATGATCAGATAATTTTGACAATCATTAAAGTGGTCAAAGAACCAAAAAGGTGACCTTGTTCCAGCAAAAATGTAATGGACATTATTGATGATTTTGTATGTTTAGTAAATCTTCCCCCTTCCAACCATTTCATTTTCAAAATCCATAAACCCTTGGGGTTGAAATGCTAGTAAAATGCAGTTTTTGATATTCTGTAATTTAAAACTGCTGCATCTGACCCTTTTTCTTCACAAAAACCAAATAACTGTGAAGAACTACCTGCACAGTTGTATATGCATGTATGTTTCACTCATTTGGATTACTCCAAACAGTGATGTACACACTGATAATTTATGCTGCCAAGATTTTGAAGGTAAAAATAATACTTTAAGTAAGAAGATTGGAGGTTTTCCTGAAAATGGATTAGAATATAGCCTTTGTGATTTTCAATACTCTTTTCTTGCTGTGTGTTGGGTTCAGTGCTTCAAAATGGGAAAATATATATCTGAGAGTTGAAGGGAAAAAAATATCCTTGCCAAGCAGATGTTGGCAAATTGCCAGCTGAAACAAAGTTGTGATGTTGGTGACAACAAGATTGGTTTCTAGAGGATATTTAGAAAGCAGAGAGTCTGGCTTTGTTATCATTTCCCTCAGGAAGGGGCTGGATGATGGGCTACAGCACATTACCAACTAGTATCTTGCTTCCAAACATCTGGATTCCTAGTCTCATCCATTTAAAAATGATTTACTCATTGTAGCTTGTTGTTTGTTGAGATTTCAGCCAAAAGAAAAAACATTCAGCCACCTCTTCTCCAGACATCCATTTCTTAGCTTACTCTACAAAAATTCTTTTAAAAGAAGATTCAAAATATCTCACTTTTAAACTCCTATTTCTTCTTACAAATAAATCTAACATTTAGATTTCTATTGGTTGTTTTCTTAGAGTGTACCCTTATCAAATCAAGAGTAAAAGGAAATTCAAGCAAACCAAAACAATGAGTGTTTTTGCCTCAGTTACTCAGACAGTTAAGAGTGAAATATATTTAGGGCTTGAATTATACAGAAAATTGATTTGTATTTCACATTACTTTATTGGTATTGAACAATGGTTTACAACCAGGTTTTTACATCAGAACAATCTGGGAAATTTTTCAGAACAGATATACTCAAGTCCTAGCCCAAACCTATAGAAGCTGGTAAGACACAGGAATGTTTTATTGAAAAAAATTCTCAACCCTGGTTAAGAAACACTGGTCTAGAATTTTGCTCCATTTAATACTAGGTGTTAAACACCAGGCACAAATTAGACTATGACTACATTCTATGTGTGTGACAAGTGAAGGAGAGGCAGATTGCATAGATGAAAAATATATAAGAATTTACAGATTAATCATTAGAACAAGCACATGAGTTTGGCATAAGTACTAGATACAAGTTTAATATTTAAAATTAATAATATTTCTATATACTGGCCACAAAAAGGTAGAAATTAATTTTTAAAATTACAATTTTAAAGCATGAGAAGTATCAAATACCAATGAATAAATCCACTAAAAGATGTGAATAAAACTATAAAGCTATATTATTGAGACTATTAAAGAGATACAAATGAGTAGAGAGATACATCATTATCAGACAGTGGACTCAATATTGTGAAAATGTCAAATCTTTCCAATTTGGCAAATATGATACTGTCTCAAAAAAAAATTACAGTATGTTTCCTCTTTGGGTGAGGGGGTAGGCAGGACTTGACAAACTGTTTCTAAAACACAAAAGAAAATGCAAAGGGCCAAGAATAACCAAGACATTCTAGAAATGATGAGTGGACTTTCTCTAACAAATATCAAGACAATGACAAAGCTATAATATTTACAATATTTAAGACATTGTGGTCTTGGTACAAGATATATAAATGTAGATATATATTTACCAATTATTTACCAATGGAACAAAAAAAAAAATCCAAGAAACTTGATTTATGATGAAATGCCAGTGCAGAATCATGGAGAAGAGATGGTCACTGTTTGTTTGTTTGGGTTTTTTTTTACAATAAATGATAACTGGGATAATTTCATATCAATATAGAAAAAACTGACATTGACCAAAGTTAAAACTTAACTCTAATTTAGATCTAAATGTGAAAAAGAAAAACAATAAAGTTTTAAAAAATAGAATAAAAGAATACTTTATGATTTCAGGGTCAGGAATTCTTTTTAAAAACACAACTATAGAAAGAGAAGTCAAGATGGCAGAGTAGGAGGATGCATCTCCTCACAACTAGGGCACCTACCAGGCACTGGTGGGGGATATCAGACACCTAAAGGGATGGGAGAAATCCCCACGTGACCATGTAGGATGGGGAGGAAGAAAGGGGGAAGGAAAAGTGGAGGTGGAACGGGACTGGCACCTCCGAGGGTCAGCTGGGAGAGGGGAGGGGTTCCCATGATCAGAGAGGTAAAAGCACAGAGTGGGGATTAGCGGGGATGGGGAGAGGCTTTCAGGGGTCAGAGAGGAATGCAGTCGGCATTTCCCCCACCCACTTAAAGGGACACCTCCAGCTGCATTGAGCCTAAGCCCTGCTCCCCCACCCTCCCCAAGACCTCTTCTGGCATTATTTTCTTCCTTTTTTTTTCCTGCTATTGTGGTTCTGTTTAGCTTGTTGTTGTTTCATTTATATTTTTTCTAATATATATTTATTTTCTAATTTTATTTTATTTTTTATTCTTTGTTATTGTTCTCCTTTTTGTTTGTTGCCTTTTTTTTAACAGAGAAACTCAGACCCCAGGGAATATTAATTGGTGTGAGATGTCCTGGAGGTCTTCATCTCAGCACCAAGACTCTACACAACTGCCTGCAAACCCAGTGCTGGACGCCTCAGGCCAAACAACCAGCAAGACAGAAACAAAGCTCCAGCCATCAAAAAAAAAATGAGATGACAAAAAATATGTTACAGGCAGAGGAGCAAGGTAAAAACTTACAAGACCAAATAAATGAAGAGGAAACAGGCAACCTACCTGAAAAAGAATTCACAGTAATGATAGTAAAGAAGATTCAAAATCTCGGAAATAAAATGGAGGCATGGATCGAGAAAATAAAAGAAATCTTTAACAAGGACCAAGAAGAACTTAAAAAAAAAAAAAAAAGTGATGAACACAACAATAACTGAAATGAAAAATACACTAGAAGTAATCAATAGCAGAATAACTGAAGCAGAAGAACGAATAAGTGACCTGGAAGATAGACTGTTGGCAATAACTGCCAAGGAGCTGAATTAAAAAAAAAAAAAAAGAATGAAGAGAAATGAGGACAGTCTCAGAGACATCTGGCACAACATTAAATGTACCAACATTCAAATTATAGGAGTCCCAGAAGAAGAAGAGAAAGAGAAAGGGTCTGAGAAAATATTTGAAGAGATTATAGTCGAAAACATCCCTAACATGGGAAAGGAAATAGCCACCCAAGTCCAGGAAGCTCACAGAGTAACATACAGGATAAACCCAAGGAGAAACACACCAAGACACATATTAATCAAGCTAACAAAAATTAAATTCAAAGAAAAAATATTAAAAATGGCAAGGGAAACGCCACAAATAACATACAAGGGAATC
Source organism: Balaenoptera physalus (assembly GCF_965194825.1). Classification (NCBI taxonomy): domain Eukaryota; kingdom Metazoa; phylum Chordata; class Mammalia; order Artiodactyla; family Balaenopteridae; genus Balaenoptera; species Balaenoptera physalus. Next base: position 42,020,783 of record NC_138895.1, on the reverse strand, counting down.
CCCATACAGTTATCAGCTGATTTTTCAGCAGAAATTCTTCAGGCAAGAAGGGAGTGGCAGAATATATTTAAAGTGATGAAAAGGAAATACCTACAACCAATATTACTCTACCCAGCAAGGATCTCATTCAGATTAGACAGAGAAATCGAAAGCTTTACAGACAAGCAAAAGTTAAGAGACTTCAGCACCACCAAACCAGCTTTACAACAAATGCTAAAGGAACTTCTCTAGGCAAGAAACACAAGAGAAGAAAAAGATCCACAGAAACAAACCCAAAACTATTAAGAAAATGGTAATAGGAACATACATATTGATAATTCCTTAAACGTGAATGGATTAAATGCTCCAACCAAAAGACACAGGCTTGCTGAATGGATACAAAAACAAGATCCATATATATGCTGTCTACAAGAGACCCACTTCAGACCTAGGGACACATACAGACTGAAAGTGAAGGGATGGAAAAAGATATTCCATGCAAATCGAAATCAAAAGAAAGTTCGAGTACCAATACTCATATCAGATAAAATAGACTTTAAAATAAAGACTATTACAAGAGACAAAGAAGGACACTACATAATGATCAAGGGAGCAATCCAAGAAGAAGATATAACAATTGCAAATATTTATGCACCCAACATAGGAGCACCTCAATACATAAGGCAACTGCTAACAGCCATAAAAGAGGAAATCAACAGTAATACAACAATAGTGAGGGACTTTAACACCTCACTTACACCAATGGACAGATCATTGAAACAGAAAATTAATAAGGAAACACAAGCTTTAAATGACATAATAGACCAGATAGATTTAATTGATATTTATAGGACATTCTATCCAAAAACAGCAGATTACACTTTCTTCTCAAGTGCACACGGAACATTCTCCAGGATAGATCACATCTTGGGTCACAAATCAATTCTCAATAAATTTAAGAAAATTGAAATCATATCAAACATCTTTTCTGACCACAGTGCTATGAGATTAGAAATCAATTACAGAGGAAAAACACGTAAAAAAAACAAACACATGGAGGCTAATCAATATGTGACTAAACAAGCAAAAGATCACTGAAGAAATCAAAGAAGAAATCAAAAAAATACCTAAATACAAATTACAATGAAAACATGACGACCCAAAACCTATGGGATGCAGCAAAAACAGTGCTAAGAGGGAAGTTTATAGCAATACAAGCCTACCTCAAGAAACAACAAACATCTCAAATAAACAATCTAACCTTACACCTAAAGGAGCTAGAGAAAGAAGAACAAACAAAACCCAAAGTTAGTAGAAGGAAAGAAATCATAAAGATCAGAGCAGAAATAAATGAAATAGAAACAAAGAAAACAATAGCAAAGATCAATAAAACTAAAAGCTGGTTCTTTGAGAAGATAAACAAAATTGATAACCCATTAGCCAGACTCATCAAGAAGAAGAGGGAGAGGACTCAAATCAATAAAATTAGAAATGAAAAAGGAGAAGTTACAACAGACACCACAGAAATACAAAGCATCCTAAGAGACTACTACAAGCAACTATATGCCACAAAAATGGACAACCTGGAGGAAATGGATAAATTCTTGGAAAGGTACAACTTTCTAAGACTGAACCAGGAAGAATTAGAAAATATACACAGATCAATAACAAGTAATAAAACTGAAACTTCAAATAAAATCTTCCAACAAACAAAAGTCCAGGACCAGATGGCTTCATAGATGAATTCTATCAAACATTCAGAGAAGAACTAACACCTATCCATCTCAAACTCTTTTTAAAACTTGCAGAGGGGGGCTTCCCTGGTGGCGCAGTGGTTGAGAATCTGCCTGCCAATGCAGGGGACACGGGTTCGAGCCCTGGTCTGGGAGGATCCCGCATGCCACGGAGCAACTAGACCCATGAGCCACAACTACTGAGCCTGCGCGTCTGGGTCCTGTGCTCCACAACAAGAGAGGCCGCAATAGTGAGAGGCCCGTGCACCGTGATGAAGAGTGGCCCCCGCTTGCCGCAACTAGAGAAAGCCCTCGCACAGAGACAAAGACCCAACACAGCCATAAATAAATTAATTAATAAATAAAGCCAGAAAACATCTTTAAAAAAAAAAAAAAAAAACTTGCAGAGGGACAAACACTCCCAAACTCATTCTACGAGGCCTCCATCATCCTGATACAAAAACTAGACAAAGATATCACAAAAAAAGAAAATTACAGACAATATCACTGATGAACATAGACACAAAAATCCTCAACAAACTAATAGCAAACAGAATCCAACAACACATTGAAAGGATCGTACACCATGACCAAGTGGGATTTATCCCAGGGATGCAAGGATTCTTCAATATATACAAATCAATCAATGTGATACACCATATTAACAAATTAAAGAATAAAAACCATATGATCGGGCTTCCCTGGTGGCGCAGTGGTTGAGGGTCCACCTGCCAATGTGGGGGACATGGGTTCGGGCCCTGGTCTGGGAAGATCCCACATGCCACGGAGCCACTACACCCGCAAGCCACAACTACTGAGACTGCGCACCTGGAGCCCGTGCTCCACAACAAGAGAAGCCACCGCAATGAGAGGCCCACGCACCACAATGAAGAGTAGCCCCCACTCACTGCAACTAGAGAAAGCCCGTGCACAACAACGAAGACCCAGCACAGCCAAAAATAAATTAAATAAATTAAAAAAATATATATGATCATCTCAATAGATGCAGAAAAAACTTTTGACAATATTCAACAATGATTTATGATAAAAAAAAGCTCTCCAGAAAGTGGGGAGTGGAGGAGCCTACCTCAATGTAATAAAAGCCATATATGACAAACCCACAGCCAACATCATTCTCAATGGTGAAAAACTGAAAACATTTCCTCTAAGATCAGGAACAAGACAAGGGTGCCCACTCTCACCACTATTATTCAACATGGTTTTGGAAGTCCTAGCCACAGCAATCAGAGAAGAAAAAGAAATAAAAGGATTCTAAATTGGAAAAGAAGAAGTAAAACTGTCATTCTTTGCAGGTGACATGATACTATACGTTGAAAATCTTAAAGATGCCACCAGAAAACTACTAGAGCTAATCAATGAATTTGGTAAAGTTTCAGGATACTAAATTCATGCACAGAAATCTCTTGCATTCCTATACATTAGCAATGAAAGATCAGAAAGAGAAATTAAGGAAACAACCCCATTTACCATTACATCAAAAAGAATAAAATACCTAGGAATAAACCAACTTAAGGAGGCAAAAATCTATACTCAGAAAAGTATAAGATACTGATGAAAGAAATCAAAGATGACACAGACAGATAGAGAGATAGATATACCATATTCTAGGATTGGAAGAATCAATATTGTCAAAATGACTATATTACCCAAAGCAATCAACAGATTCAATGCAATCCCTATCAAATTACCAATGGCATTTTTCACAGAATTAGAACAAAAAAGTTTACAGTTTGTATGGAAACACAGAAGACCCCAAATAGCCAAAGCAATTTTGAGAAAGAAAAATGGAGCTGGAGGAATCAGGCTCCCTGACTTCAGACTATACTACAAAGCTACAGTAATCAAGGCAGTATGGTATGGTACAAAACCAGAAATATAGATCAGTGGCACAGGATAGAAGCCCAGAGATAAACCCATGCACCTATTGTCAAGTAATCTATGAGGAAGGAGGTAAGAATATACAGTGGAGAAAAGACAATCTCTTCAATAAGTGGTGCTGGGAAACTGGACAGCTACTGACCTAAAGATTAAATTAAGGGCTTCTCTAGTGGTGCAGTGGTTAAGAGTCCACCTGACAATGCATGGGACATGAGTTCAAGCCCTGGTCCAGGAAGATCCCACATGCCACAGAGCAACTAAGCCCTCGTGCCACAACTACTGGAGCCTGCACGCCTAGAGCCTGTGCTCCGCAACAAGAGAAGCCACTGCAATGAGAAGACTGTGCACCACAACGAAGAGTAGCCCACATTCACCACAACTAAGCCCACATGCAGCAACAAAGACCCAACGCAGCCCAAAACAGATTAATTAATTAATTAATTTTTTTTAAAAACCTAAAAATAGAACTACCATATGACCCAGCAATCCCACTACTGGGCATATACCCTGAGAAAACCATAATTCAAGAAGACACATGCACCCCAATATTCATTGCAGCATTATTTACAATAGCCAGGACATGGAAACAACCTAAATGTCCATCAACAGATGAATGGATAAAGAAGAAGTGGTACATATATACAATGGAATATTACTCAGCCATAAAAGGGAACAAAATTGGGTCATTTGTACAGACGTGGGTGGACCTAGAGTCTGTCATACAGAGTGAAGTAAGTCAGAAAGAGAAAAGCAAATATTGTATATTAACACATATATGTGGATCCTAGAAAAATGGTATAGATGAACTTATTTGCATATAAGGAATAGAGACGCAGAGGTAGAGAACAGACGTGTGGACACGGTGGGAAAGGGGAGGGTGGGACGAATTGGGAGATTAGGATTGACATATATACACTACCATGTGTAAAGTAGCTAGTGGTAACCTGCTGTATAGAACAGGGAGCTCAGCTCGGTGCTCTGTGATGACCTAGATGGGTGGGATTGTGGGGGGGCTAGGAGAGAGGTCCAAGAGGGAGGAGATATATGTATACATATAGCTGATTCACTTTGCTGTACAGAAGAAACTAGCACAACTTTGTAAAGCAACTATACTCCAACAACAAAAAATCATACAACTATAAAAATTGGTAAATTTGATGACATTAAAATTTTAAATGTCTTCTCTTCTAAGTCATCACTGAGGGGACGGAAAGGCAAACTATGGAGTAGAAGAAGACATGTGCAATGTGTAAATTTCACAAACAATAAAAATATTTTGTATAATTTTTTCATTAATAATCATGAAAATGCAAACAAAGCACCATAAGATGTCATGATACACCCTCCAGGAAAACTAAAATTAAAAAGACTGATCATATCAAGTGTTAGAGAAAACTTGAAGCCACAGGAACCTTTGTATATTACAGGTGGAAGAATAAATTGCTACAATTGCTTTGGAAGAATATTTGACAGCCCTATTGAAGTTGAATATACACAAGCCTTATGAACCAACAATCCTACCCTAGGTAGTTACCAAAAGAAAAGTGAACCAAGAGACATTTACAAAAATGTTCATGTCAGGATTTTTTATAGCAACTTAATGTCCATCAGCAATAAAATGGTGCTATATGCCATGGAATACTATGCCGCACAGAAAATTAACTGTGGCAATGGGTGAATGTCATAAAAATAATATTGAGCAAGAGAAGCCAGACACAAAAGAACACGTTATTTTATTTCTATAGAGTTTGAAAACAAACAAAACTAACTATAATGTTTAGAAATGCACATTTTGGCAAAAAAAAAGTGTAAAGAAAAGCAAAGAAGCAAGTATCATAAAAGTCAGGATAGGGGATACATCCAGCAGGAGAAGCTGTGGGATGTGACTCAAAGAGCTATGCAAGGGGCTTCTGGGATGTCATCAGCCTGCCATATCTGTCCCTGTCAGTGGCTACATGGTTGTTCACTTTATAATCCTTTATTAAATTGTATATAATGTGGTCTGTACATTTCTATGTGCATATTTCACAATTTTAAAATTGTGAATATAAAATAGTATATATAAATAATATAATATAATATAAAAACAAACCAAGAAGTGTTTCTTATAAAGATCTCCTGCAAAAATTGACACTATTAACCATTAACCACTCCATTATGTATTAAACACTCTAAACACAAAAGCATAACCTGTGGTTAATAAACACTGTGAAGGTACATCAAAACAAGAGTACAGTCTAAACTCATTATCTCCCATCTCCAACCTTCCCCCTCTTCCTGTACACCCTACCTCATTGAATTTATTCATTACATTCTAATTGAATACTACACTTGAAGCGTATTCTCAGAGTACTCTGCTAGACTCTGAAGATATAAAGATGCATAATACACATTTTCTTTGCCTTAGCAAAATACCTGGAATACCGTAGGTATCCAATAAAAGTTAAGTGAACAAATTCATTTATTATTATATCCCCAAAGTATTTACAATCTAATAAGTCCACCAGCTCATAGTTCAGAGCACAGCTCCAATACTTGAGCAATCGTTCCCAAGAATTCCCAAGATTTGATTAAACTAATACACATGTAGGTAGTATGAAATAGACTAAGTCACTCTGGAACCAGATACTACTCCTCTGATCTGAAGTATGGGTTGAAATAGATTGTTGACTCTGTCAAGGGAAAACAGAAATCATGTGACCTTCCCCCCAGCTGCCGAACTACTCAAGATATATGATAAAAGTCTCTACTTAAATATGATCTTAATATTTTAATCAGCCAAAAGATATTTATTAACAAGGCTCTGGGGTCAGCCTGCCTGAGTCTGACTCCCAGCTCTGCCCTTCAGCAGCCAGTGACCTTGGTAAATCAGCCACCCTGCACCTCATCTCTGTAATCTCATCACTCACTGAAAGTGTTAGGAGTTGCAATGATAAGGAAATGAGGAATGAACAGACTAATGTGTGCAAAGTTCTTATGACTATGCTGGCACAAAGAAATTGATCAATAAATGTGAGCTCTTGTGATTCATCCAGCAAATATATATTAAGCACCTCTTATTGGATAGGCATTAGGAATACATTTAATGAACAAATCAAATGTGATTGCTGCCTTCACGGAATTTTCAGTGCAAAACAACAGGCAAATAAACAAGCAAGCAAAATATATTCCTGAATAGGTGACTATTTTTTGGTTCTGGTTTTGGTTTTAACTGGGGAGCTATTCCATTTATCTGAAGTTTTATGACTCCCTTCCCTCTACACTTCCCAAGAGAGTATCTAAACTGGCAACCAGAGGGAATTCCCCCAAAAGACACTATGTTCCCCAGTCTACAGTTCTCAGTTGGAAATGACAAAGAAAAGCAGCAAGTGGCTTTGAAGTCCAGTTTGTAAGCTACATTAACACTACCCCATCCTACCTGCCAGTTTTCTTTTCCATTCTGCTTTCTTCCTCTATTGTTTTGAACAACAGATACATGTAAAACAGGACAGAAAGATGGAAGGAAGATGTTTCTGAGGCAGAGAAAACAGAGAGAAAGACAGAAACAGGCTGTCCAGAATTGAGCCAGAATATTTATGGGATAGATATTTTTATTCTAAAATTGAATCTTAATTATTTTAACATATATACCTCACTGTTCCTTTACAGGAAATCGAGTCAAACTACAATGTCTCTACAGATATGCTAGTGAAATAAAAATGTTACCGTTTTAAGACAATAAATACTTCAGTGGAAAAATAAAGAAGCAATGTAAATGTGTATGAGAAAACCAGCAGTGGGCTTTTGATTACCTTGGGTCTCCAGAGTTCTTTCTACATTGAGTATATTACAGAAAGAAAAGGAACATTCTCTCAGACTAGTCATTTATTATTTATTTTATGCCTTAATTATTTGTGGGAATTCCTGACAGCTTTTTACTCAGCCAGTTCTACTGACAGTCAAATTTGTACATTAAGGAGAAGGAAGACAAAGTATCAACTTGAGAGGAGAAAACCAAGCTGGCAGCTGAGTGGTTATGAGCTTCATAGCTGCAAATTTAGAAATAATTTGATTTAAGGAGGATAATAAAGAAAAAATGATGCTAATGACGCAATTTGACCCCTTTCATAGGAGATGTTTTGAGAACGTCACTGGTAAAAAGAAAGGTAGCTATAAGTCACTAGATTTGGGAGTTTTCCTTCGCTCTGCTCCGGTTGTCATATCGTGGCTGTCTATGACTATAGGAGACCCTTGTACATCCCTGGAGAGAGACAGCACTTGGTTCTGGAGCAAGGGGATGATGGTGTGATAATAATGATTCAGGAAAGTTAATTTGGTAGCATGAGGATTTATTGGAGTCCATTCATTCATTCATTCACACATACAAAGAATACCATGCACTCTTTTAAGTATTAGGTTAGGAGACTATTTAAGTAATCTAGTTTGAAAGAATGAACATTTGAACCAGAATAGTAGCTCTAATACCTTCCTAATTCCTACAAATTAGTTTATTTCAATCAGAAAGAGTTTCTGTTTCTTTTGGTACTGGCTTTAGTTTTGGTTTATTGAGGTTGTTTACATCTTTGTTGTTGTTTCTCTGTTTTCACTTATTTGTTTGTTTTTTAGGCATGATCAATTATGTTCATTCACCCACGCACAAAAACTCATCCTTGTATCCTAAAGATCAATAGAACTCATTGACTATCTAGGATAAGACCTATTTTGAAGACTTCACCCAAGGTTTTATTCTTTTATTGTTATTTCTAACACCCAAATATAACAGTTACCATTTCTGGAGACCTATTCAGTTACTGACTGTTCTTGCTACTTTAAACCCAATATAACTATTCCTTATAACAAAATAGAAAGAAAATTATTATTACTATTCCTATTTTACAGATTGAAAACTTGAGGTTCAGTGAGGTTAATAATAGCTCCATAACTCGTTAACAGTGGAGCTCCATAACTCGTTAACAGTGGAGCATAATAGCTCCATAACTCGTTAACTCGTTAACTTGTCTGGCTCAAAAGCCCATGTTCTTCAGGGTTTTACTTATTTTGTTCCTTTCATAAAAATTTGACCTTAAAGAGTAGCACAATGACAATTACAATGTCTCTAAATTTATATCAAAATGGGAAACTGCTCTTGATTTTATTATAGCAGTTCTCCAGAGGATTTATTCCAGCAGCTTCTGATAAGAGAGTGAGCACACAAGACAGGCATTATTTGTTCCCCATGCACACGCACCAGGATCTCATGTTTCCTCATTGCCTTGCATATCACACTCTTTTCTTTGAAGGGAATCCCATTTTCCCACCTGCATCCGTCATTTATCTGTCATCCCATTCACCTGGTGAGGTTTTTAACTAGACGATTTTTTTTTTAATCTTTTTTGGCTAACCTTGTCTCTCCAGCTCTTTACTCTGACTACAGTTTTAAAGTTCAGCTCATCTTCTTGTCCCCAGTACACCATCTTGGGAGTAGTAATTAAAACAGGTGCAAAATTTTGCAGTTAACATATTAAAAGATAGGGTCAACCTGTTTAGGTTGGTCTGAGCTTCCGTTTCATCTTACAGGAGCCACACTGCAGTATCCTATACAACCTGAGCAGAGTAATTTAGGAGTGGTTTAAGGAGGGAGCTTCAAGGTGCTGTTGCTTAAGGTTTGAAGAGTGACCCATACAGCAAGAGCATGACCCCTTCTCAAACACCCCTCGGAGCAGCAGATGTACTCTGCTGAAATCTCACCTCCCTCTTCTGATGTAGCTGATGAAAGTGCTTCTGAAGAAGAGCAAAGACCTGTGTTATCACAAGGCATAGCATTTCCCCATTGCATTTGAATTGAGTATATTGCTTTTTCAGTTTTGCTAAGATTACACAAAAATGTAATTACCTAAACACTATTCACCTGGGAACCCTGAATGCTAAGACAGCCGCCCTGAGGGAGAGAAGCTTCCAAATGGTGGAGATGCTTTTTCCCTGAATCTAGAATTCTGCCTGGTTTCATCAGTTATAATTAACCCAGGCAGCATAGGAAAGCAGTGTGCATTTTTACACTGCTCTAGAACCCCATAGTTGCTCCATGTGGGAAAACATGTGTACTTATTTTTTTATGTAGGATTTTGTGAGCTCAGTGTTCTCCTTTCCAATTTTTTCCTATTTAGTCTGCCCAGAGACCTTGTGAATACCCGTGTATTCTCTGCAAATAAAATTCAGTTTGAGATTAGCTTTATTTTAAAAATAGTAGTTGAACCTAGTCATATGAGTTTGGGGCCTAAATGAGAACTTAAATTTGGATTAATATCCCCAGCTGGTGCCCCAGGTTTCAAGTACTTTTGAAAGCAGGATAAAAGTTCAGGCCAGGGAAACAAGAGAAATACTGTGTTTTGTTTTTTCAATCTTTTAGTGAAGCAGTAAAATTAGGGTAGCTGTAATTCTAGTTGTTTAGCAGCCAACATTATTATCTCAATAACCATATCTACACACAGGAAATTATGTGTCTTAGAAAAAAATCAATACTTTGTGTGGCTTGCTCTTTATTTTTTTAATTGAGGTATAGTTCATTTACAATATTATATTAGTTTCAGGTGTACAACATAGTGATTCAAAAATTTTATAGATTATATGCCATTTATAGTTATTATAAAATATTGGCTATATTCCCTGTGCTGTGCAATATATCCTTGTAGCTTATTTATTTTATACATTGTGTTTTGTAGCTATTAATTCCCTACCCCTATCATCCCCTCCCCTCTTCCCTCTCCCTTCTGATACCCACTAGTTTGTTTTCTATATCTGTGAGTCTGTTTTTTGTTATGTTTACTAGTTTGTTTTATTTTTTAGATTCCATACATAAGTAATATCATACAATATTTGTCTTTTTCTGTCTGACTTATTTCACTAAGTATAATACCTCCAAGTCCATCCATGTTGTTGCAAATGGAAGAATTTCACTCCTTTTTATGACTGAGTAGTATTCTAGTGTGTGTGCATGTGTGTGTGTGTGTGTGTGTGTGTGTGTGTGTGTGTGTATATATATATATATATATATATATATATATATATGCCACATCTTCTTTATCCATTCATCTGTTGATGGACATGTAGGTTGCTTCCATATCTTGGCTACTGTTAATAACACTGCTATGAACATTGGGGTGCCTGTATCTTTTCAAATTAGTGTTTTTATTTTCTTCAGATAAAAACCCAGGAGTGGAATTGCTGGATCACATGGTAATTCCATTTTTAGTTTTTTGAGGAACCTCTATACTTTTTCACAGTGGGTGTACCAATTTACATTTCCACCAACAAGGTACAAGGGCTCTCTTATTTGGCTTGCTCTTTAAAAAGCAAAAACATTTTTTACTTGAGGTTGGCAAAAGGGACAGTGAGAATAGAGAATGAGAAGGAAAAGAAAATAAAATAGGAAAGGCAATAACAATTTTATATGTTTTAAACAAATTTTAGAGATTGATGCATGTGAAGCAAATAACATAGTACCAGTCATATAAGTTCTAGTTAGGAAGAGAAAGAAGCGAGATGAGGTACTGCCATCACCTTCATCTTCATCATAATTGTATATCCAATTATGATACAGTATATCTTACTTCATTTGAGCCTAATAACATCTCTGAGTAGATAGCTGGGATAGCTAGTGATAATATTAGTATTACATGTAATGTTGGTTGAGGTCAACAAAATCTTTATTGAGTCAGGCACAGCACTAGGTGCTGAAAATGCAGTGATTAGAGGGAAAATGTCCAGTTCTAAGAAGGCAGTTTGAAATATACATGCCCCAAATCTCACTAAAACTATAGCAAAGAATTTTTTTCTAAAGATAGACATTAGCCATGGAAATACAGAACCCTAGAGAGAAGATATGAGCAATAAAATGTTGGATCAGAAAGAATGTAAGATCCTCCATTACCACTGATATTCCAAATGAGGCATGAACACATATATTCATAGGCTTGACTGAGGAGAGGGAGAATACCTCATTTTTCTATGGAACAAAGAGGTGTCCTGGCCCTGAAGCATAGCTTGGGAGTTCCCACACTGTAGCTGCCAAAACAACCTGAGCTCTCCCTGTAATTTAATGAGCTGAATCATCCCCATGGAACCAGATCCTTGCCCAATCCTAGAAATGGGGAGGGAGGGAGGGAGCAGAAAGACCAAAAATCTGTCTCTCCTTAGGAAGGTTGTTGAAAGCTTTAGGGGAAAAGGTTAGATCCTTCTTTACTCCCACTCTCACACCACCACCACCCCTGCCAAGAGATGAGAAGTTTATTCTCTAGAGAAAGTAAAGGGTCTTTGGCAAAGTAGAAAAGATGTATGCCATGCTGAAAAGAAAGAAATTAAGTGGCCATATGTGTGTTGATGCTACATGGAGAAGCCCCTAGCCCTCTTCCTCCAGTCAACCTCTAGAGACTTTGTAGTTAGTCTTTTACTCTTTAAGCAGGAGAGAAAAAAGCAACTTCTCTGGAAACCTAACACTAACCCTAACCAACTCCCTTCCCACACACAAAGGGGCCTAAAGATATTGACACCAGGAATTCCTCCAGAAATGTCTCACCCAGACTATCTGGCAATAAAGCTCGAAGTCAGATAGCACTACTCATACCCTCAGAGTTTCCAAACAGTTTGTTAATGCTCCAGTCTTAATCATGAATAGACAATCAAGAATAATGAGACATCTAAGAGAAAATTCTGATGTGGAGTCTAACACTAAAACAAAACAAACAAAAGCAACTTGGAGAAAACATAAACTATGCAATGAGAAAAAAATCAACAATAACAATAACAACAACAACTATTATTACTACCCTTTGAGACATAAGAGAGTTATTTTATTCATGAAATAAGAAGTTGATGCTATTAAAAAGAACTTTTAGAATTTAGCAATATCATAGCAAAAATGAAACAAAACAGAAACTCAATAGAGGGCTGAAAGAAAATGTTAGAGTAATTGTCACAAAAGTAGGTTAAAAATAAGAGATGGAAAATGTATGAATATTATTTCAAGAGGTCCAACATTCAAATAATAGGTTTTCAGAATGAAAGTACCAAGAAAATTGAGGGGAAACATTATCGAAGAAAGAATGTAAGAAAATTTCCAACAACTGCAAACCATATGTATCCAGATTGAAAAGGACCATGGAATGCCCAACAAATTGATGAAAATCGACCCATACCAGGGCTAATCATTGTGAAATTTCAGAAACCTGGGAAAAAAGTTCTACTAGCTTATCAAAAAAAAAAGGAGAAGAAGAAGAACAGAGGACATATAAAGGAACAATGATCTGAATAGCACACTGGAAGCAATAGAGTAATGCCTTCAAAAGTCTGAAATAAAATTATTTCTAACCTAGAATTCTATATCCAGCCAAATGTTCCATCAACTGTCAGGGTAAAACAAGGACATTTTTAGATCTTCAAGATGCAAAACAAAACCAGAAAACAAAAACAAAAAACAATGTATCTACTTTACTAAGAGAGTGGAAAATGTCTGTCACCAAAATATGTGAATAAACCAAGAGATCAGAAAACAAAGAAAGAAAAAACCCAAAACTAGACGAAAAGGAAGGGAATCTGTAGAGAAGGGAGAAGTCCCACAGAAGCCACTCATTCAGACTGAAGCAGTGCAATTCAGGAACCAGGTTTTGGGCAGCTGTCACCATGCCCTTTGTCATTCAACTATCTTTTCTTTTTTTTTTTTTTTTTTTGATTTTTATTTATTTATATTTTTATACAGCAGGTTATTACTTACCTATTTTACACATATTAGTGTATATATGTTGATCCCAATCTCCAAATTCATCCCACCAACACCACCCCCACCCCAACTTACCCCCCTTGGTGTCCATAAATTTGTTCTCTACATCTGTGTCTCTATTTCCGTCTTGCAAACCAGTTCATCTGTACCCTTTTTCTAGATTCCACATATATGTGTTTATATACGATATTTATATTCCTCTTTCTGACTTACTTCACTCTGTATGACAGTCTCTAGGTCCATCCACGTCTCTACAAATGACCCAATTTCGTTCCTTTGTATGACTGAGTAATATTCCATTGTATATATGTACATCTGCTTTATCCATTCATTTGTTGATGGGCATTTAGGTTGCTTCCATGACCTGGCTATTGTAAATAGTGCTGCAATGAACATTGGGGTGCATGTGTCTTTTTGAATTATGGTTTTCTCTGGGTATATGCGCAGTAGTGGGATTGCTGGGTCATATGGTAATTCTATTTTTAGTTTTTTAAGGAACCTCCATACAGTTCTCCATAGTGGCTGTATCAATTTAAATTCCCACCAACAGTGCAAGAGGGTTACCTTTTCTCCACACCTTTTGAGCATTTGTTCTCTGTAGATATTTTGATGATGGCCATCCTGACTGGTGTGAGGTGGTACCTCATTTTAGTTTTGATTTGCATTTCTCTAATAATTAGTGATGTTGAGCAGATTTTCATGTGCCTCTTGGCCATCTATATGTCTTCTTTGGAGAAATGTGCATTCAGGTCTTCTGTCCAGTTTTTGATTGGGTTGTTTTTTTGTTTTTTAATATTGAGCTGCATGAGCTGTTTATATATTTTGGGGATTAATTCTTTGTCCACTGATTCATTTGCAAATATTTTCTCCCATTCTGAGGGTTGTCTTTTCATCTCGTTTATAGTTTCCTTTGCTGTGCAAAAGCTTTGAAGTTTCATTAAGTCCCATTTGTTTATTTTTGTTTTTATTTCCATTACTCTAGGAGGTGGTTCAAAAAAGATCTTGCTGTGATTTATGTCAAAGAGTGTTCTTCCTATGTTTTCCCCTAAGAGTTTTATACTGTCCAGTCTTACATTTAGGTATTTAATCCATTTTGAGTTTATTTTTGTGTATGGTGTTAGGGAGTGTTCTAATTTCATTCTTTTACATGTAGCTGCCCAGTTTTCCCAGCACAACTTATTGAAGAGATTATCTTTTCTCCATTGTATATCCTTGACTCCTTCGGCAGAGATTAGTTGACCATAGGTGTGTGAGTTTATCTCTGGGCTTTCTATGCTGTTCCATTGATCTATATTTCTGTTTTTGTGCCAGTACCATATTGTCTTGATTACTGTAGCTTTGTAGTATAGTCGGAAGTCAGGGAGTCTGATTCCTCCAGCTCCGTTTTTTCCCCCTCATGATTGCTTTGGTTATTCGGGGTCTTTTTTGTCTCCATACAAATTTTAAGATTTTTTTGTTCTAGTTCTGTAAAAAATGCCATTGGTAATTTGATAGGGATTGCATTGAATCTGTAGATTGCTTTGGGTAGTATAGTCATTTTCACAATATTGATTCTTCCAATCCAAGAACGTGATATATATCTCCATCTGTTTGTGTCATCTTTGATTTCTTTCATCAGTGTCTTATAGTTTTCTGAGTACAGGTCTTTTACCTCCTTAAGAAGGTTTATTCCTAGGTATTTTATTATTTTTGTTGCAATGGTGAATGGAATGTTCCCTTAATTTCTCTTTCTGATCTTTTGTTGTTAGTGTATAGGAATGCAAGTGATTTCTGTGCATTAGTTTATCCCAGGGATGCAAGGATTCTTCAATATATGCAAATCATTCAATGTGATACACCATATTAACAAATTGATTAATAAAAACCATATGATCATCTCAATAGATGCAGAAAAAGCTTTTGACAAAATTCAACACCGATTTATGATAAAAACTCTCCAGAAAGTGGGCACAGAAGGAACCTATCTCAACATAATAAAGACCATATATGACAAACCCACAGCCAACATCATTCTCAATGGTGAAAAACTGAAAGCATTTCCTCTAAGATCAGGAAAAAGACAAAGATGTCCACTCTCACCACTATTATTCAACATAGTTTTGGAAGTCCTAGCCACGGCAATCAGAGAAGAAAAAGAAATAAAAGGAATCCAAATTGGAAAAGAAGAAGTAAAACTGTCACTGTTTGCAGATTACATGATACTATACATAGAGAATCCTAAAAATTCCACCAGAAAACTACTAGAGCTAATCAATGAATTTGTTAAAGTTGCAGGATTCAACTATTTTTTCAATCTGACTAAACTACTGAATGATGTGCTCTTTTGAACAAGCAAGTAAAACCAAGAAGGAAGAAGACATAAAATCCAAGAAATGGGTAAACAAATTCAGAAGAAAGGTAAAGAGAATTCCAAGTAAAGAAAAAGGAAAACTTAAGATACTATCTGGGAATACCAAATGAAATAATCTGTCAAAAGATTTCGCTAAGAAAAAAATTGTAACTATACATACCTTAATGCTATGAAAATGATGCTGAGAGACTAATAAAAAATATGAGAAGAATAAGTGCAAGTGGAAAAATTATTAACTTTAGTAACAACAAAAATAAGTAAAAAAACATAATCACATGACAGCATTCATTTGTAAATAGTATATGCATAGGCATAATAATGAATAATAAAAATGAATAATATTTAATCAAAGCTACAACTATATTGGGAGGATGGGGAAAATAGAGTTGTTAGTTAAAATTAAGTCTAGAAAGTCAGTAGAAAATATGTAAAACAAAAATAGTAATAAACACACTTATTTAGAAATACAAGGGTGTGAAATGCCTGAAGAAACAATTAAAAAAGACCAACCCTGTTACCAGTTGGAAGGGGTCTGGGTGTCAGTGAAGTGCAATGGGTGGGGAACTGCTGAATTTTATTATTAATATTTTAGTATTATTTAGCTTTTTAAACCATGTATATATTATATTGATAAAAAATTTAATTGATTAAAATGCCTAGCTCAGTCACCGTTTTATCTCCTGTACCCAGCACATTGATTATCATATAGTAAGCCTTTTTTTTAAATTAAAGTATAGTTAATTTACAATGTTGTGTTAGTTTTAAGTGTACAGCAGGTGATTCAATTTTATATATATATATATATATATATATATATATATATTCTTTTTCAGATTCTTTTCCATTATAAGTTATTGTAAGATATTGAGTATAGTTCCCTGTGCTATGCAGTAGGTCCTTGTCATTTACCTATGTTATATATAGTAGTGAGTATGTGTTAATCCCAAACTCCTAATTTATCTCTCCACCACCTCCACTATCCCCTTTGGTAACCAAAAGTTTGTTTTCTATGTCTGTGGGCCTATCTCTGTTTTGTAAATAAGTTCATTTGTATAATTTTTTCAGATTTCACATATAAGTGATATCATATATTTGTCTTTCTCTGTCTGACTTATTTCACTTAATATGATAGCCTCTAGGCCCATCCATGTTGCTGCAAATGACATTATTTCATTTTTTTATGGTTGCATCATATTCCATTGTATATATGTGTATATATGTACCATATCTTCTTTATCCATTCATCTCTCGATGGACATTTAGGTTGTTTCCATGTCTTGGCTATTGTGAATACTGCAGCTATGAACATTTGGGTGCATGTATCATTTGAATTAGAGTTTTCTCCAGATGTGTGCCCAGGAGTGGGATTGCTGGATCATATAATAACTCTATTTTTAGTTCTTTTAAGGAACCTCCATACTGTTCTCCATAGTGGCTGCACAAATTTACATTCCCATCAGCACTGTTGGAGGGTTCCCTTTTCTCCACACCCTCTCCAGCATTTACCATTTGTAGACTTTTCAATGATAACCATTCTGACTGGCGTGAGGTGAATAGTTGGCTTTTAATAGAATTTATTGAAAGTGAAAAAAAAGGACAAGTCATGATCCTATTCTACAGGAGTCCTCAACAGAATAAATGGAGCATATGGAGAAAAATTCATAGAATGGGTGCAGTTAGTTATGTCCCATCTCCTCTGGGAACAGTCACAACTCCTGGATAGAGTTGGATGACCCCTTCACCCTCCCTGAGGTTCAGAGGTTATTTATAGCAGCACAAAGATGTAGGAAGTAGTCACAGTCATGGTGGTGATGACAGCAGAAGTATGTATGTATCATTATAATATTAGGCAGCAATGTGTGTCCTGCTTATCATCATAATATTAAAAATCACAATATCTGGAGAAATACCCTATATTTCTCTAGAGCAGTAGAGTATATGGGAAAGAGTACAGCTTTGAATCAAGACAGACCTGTGGGCAAATATCACTTCTTAGAGTTACTGCATGGCCTTGGGAAAATCATTTAACCTCTCTCTGCTTGTTTTCTCAACTTTAGAATGATAATAATAGCACCTAACTTG
Organism: Balaenoptera physalus; assembly: GCF_965194825.1. Taxonomy (NCBI): domain Eukaryota; kingdom Metazoa; phylum Chordata; class Mammalia; order Artiodactyla; family Balaenopteridae; genus Balaenoptera; species Balaenoptera physalus. Next base: position 42,002,989 of record NC_138895.1, on the reverse strand, counting down.
TAGGAGTTCTAAAAGAATATGAGAAAAATCTATGATAACACCCTGGTGTAGAGTAAGAATTAAATGTAGGGAGATGTTATTATTATAGTTAGACTGGAAAAAAGGTTCCCTGAGATTGAGAATCTTGTCTGTTTTGTTCTCCAGGACCTAAAACAGTGTCTGGCATAAAGTAGGAAGTCAATGAATATTCGGTGAATGAATGAACTATCATTTCAAAAAGAACAGCATTTATTTTAAACACAATATTTGGGGGAATCACTTTCCTCCAAGAGCAACACTGGTCATCTGAAGAGAAACACCTCGCCCAATCATAGCTGAGGCTATAATGAAAGGGTCACAAAACTCCATCTCAAACATGTGCCAATATATCTTGATGTTTTGTTGTTGTTTACTTTTGTTTCATATAGTCCCCAACAATATCTCCATGATATTTAATCACTTTCCTTTCTCATTAGAAAGAGTTATTTTTTAATCACCAATATTAAGATATACATTGACTTATACAAGCTATGTTGTACAATCCAAGCATTTTTGTCACTCTAAAAGGCATTATCCCCTGTATATCCTGTTTAGATTGCAGGTGTCTCTGTAAAAAGAGCTCCCTTTATGACAAGAAACCATTCAAAATGCTAAAGAAAAGTTAAATGAGTGAAAACCATTTTTCTCTGGAACAGTTGTTTTATCACTCCACCCCAAAAAATCAGATTATAATAAGGAAAAGACAAAAGCAGCTTAGCTACTTTTCAAACTCTTTTTTCCCCTCTGTACTCCTTCCTTTTAAATGTATTTTTTCTGCTGTCCATGACCATCTGGAGAATATAAACAACCGCTTTAGAACCCAGATGCCCAGCCACTGAGAATTCCCTAATTGAGTTATGCTGCAGTCAGCTGCACAGAACCACACCCAGAGCCCTGGCATACTCTACACACTGCTGTAGAAACTCACAAAGATTCTGACGTTTCCAACTGGGAGGTGTGCTGCTTCAGGAAATATCTGTTCTGCCCTCCCTCCAATTTCCCATTTGCTGGCATTTTTCATTGATCTTGCAAAACACATGGCCAGCATCTGTCTGTGAATAACTATTTGTCATTGTACAAAACATCTATGAAATGTTCTGCTTATAGAGATTTCTGCAAAACAAAACACAGGCTATGCCTTTTTGGTGGAATTCTTTCTCTGAGCCAAGTTATGGAGCAACTACAAGATACTGGAATGAAAATGATAGGTATCTTGATTGCACTGAAAGTAGAAATGTCCCTTATAAATAAACCTAAATGCAGAAATAATTATTTCCATTTTTATAGTGGTCTTTTATTGCTGTTGTTGTGACAAAGAGAATTCTTAAGCATTGTACCATTAAATCTTCACACTAACCCTCAGAGTTGGGCATTATTATCCTATTTTTGTGTTGAAGAAACTGAGGTCCAGGGAGGTGAAGTGAATGATTCTATAATTAAGATATTCTAAATCTGAATTCACAATTCACTCTTCCTAAATTAAAACCACACAACACTCTTTCAAACATTGCTTTTTCTTTTTTTATTCATCCACTCATTTATCAAACATGTTCTATAGATTGATGTTAATGGAATCAAACTTTCCAGTGAGGCTTCCTAATGGCTGTGATTGCAATAGGTGAATTCTTAGAGTATTTTATCTGTGACCAACTTGGATGATAAAGAGAAATAGTGGTAATTACATCATTAATGATAATTTAGAAATAGAATATTCTTACCTAGATCCAAAGAAATGTCTTATTTGGGCAGGTATACACCCCAGCAACACACAAATATTCTTTCTTTCAGTTCATTTAATAAGTATTGTTAAGTGCTTAACAGGTGCTTGACGCTGGGGTTAGAGGTCCATATGAGAAGAAGAATGATCTTTCCCTTCCTAAGAGAGTTTGTTGGAGTCTCAGTGTGATTTGTGATACTGCGATTTGTAGCAAGAAATACATATTTGGTCTTAGTTCACTGTTTCTGGCGCATAGCTCCTAAAACCTTAGTTATTTCCTATATAAGAGCCATAGAGGCATCTTTTGTTATAATATTTGGTCTTTTGTTATTGGTTTCTGAAATAGCTCAGAGTCAGAAAGAAAAAAGGTCTGTCTTGTTATTCATAACAAGCTTCCTTCAAATACAACTGAATTTATGTTAATGAGATTACTTTTGGAAAGCAAGTAAGGATGGGGGCTGATTGCCAGGGGAACACCATGATTAGAGGGTTCCATTCTATACATTAAACTCAGACGAGGGGAAAGGGGCTAGAGGTTGAATCAATCACCATTAATCCATCGTGCCTTTGTAATGGACCCTCCATAAAACCCAAAAAGGAGGGGATTTGGAAAGCATCTGGATCGGTGGACACATGGCAGTCCTAGAAGAGTGGCACCTGAAGAAGACACCGAAGCTCTGCACATACCCTTCCCAATATCGTACCCTGTACGTCTCTTCTCTCTGACTGTTCCCGAGTTATATCCTTTTATAATAATCAAACCTGAGGAGGGGGTCGTGGGACCCTCCAATTTATAGCTGGTAGATCAGAAGCACAGGTAATAATCTGGATTTGCTATTGGCATCTGAAGCGGGGAGGGGCATCTTGTGGGACTGAACCCTTAACCTGTGGGATCTGACTCTTATCTCCAGGTAGACAGTGTCAGATTCGAGTTAAGTCATAGGGCATCCAGTCAGTGTCTGCTGAGAACTGGAGAATTGCTTGGTGGTGCTGGAAAACACACATCAGATGAGTGTAAAAAACAGACAAGTAAGAAAACTAGGACAGAGTGCAAATCCTACAATAAGGTGTCAGAGGCCAGAAGTGGAAGCAACACCCTGCCTAAGCAATTGGGAAACCTTCACAGAGAAGGTAATATCTGAATGCTCTCTTAATGGATAATTCAGAATTTTACATACTAAGAAAAGTTTAAAGGCTAGAAAAGAGCATGTACAAAAGTGCAGAGATATAGAGACATCTGGTGTTTAAGACAGGGTGAGAAGTCTGGTTGGAGCAAAGATGTTGGGGGGGGGTATCACCTAGAGGTTATGTTCTATGCTGTGGAGGTTGGATGATCCTAGGTAAGAGAGCCATGGGAAGGTTAAAACAGAGAGGTGACATAATCAGATTCACTGTTTCAGAGCTATAACATGGTGTCAGAAGGAAGGCAAAGAAAAGATAGAAATGAGGTGGCAGGTGGCTGTATGGGTGCGGAACTTGAGAAACCACTCTGACTGGATACAGCTTTAGGAGTCATCATCAAATAAAGAAAGAAAAGAAGTGCAGTTGATTCTCATTATTCATGGTTATTATGACCTATAAGGTCACCCCAAACACTAAATTAACAAATACTGAGATGTTGCTCTTAGGGGAAATAGATGGTTAGGTTCCTTTGACCTCTTGTCATAACATTTTTGTCAACCAATCAATACATTGTTTTATGTGTGTTCCTGTTAAAGACACATTATTTAATATATCCATATATTGATGATTTATTAACACTGAATGGAAACAGCACTATAACTCATGCCTGAATGAAGATTATTTAGCACATGTATTTTCTCTACAAGTTACATCACAGCCTTCTTGTGCTTAGGAATACTACACAAAACTTCAGCACCATGCTTGAGGCCATTATAAACAGTGAAACAGCCAAAAAGAAAAATTGCCCACACACAAAAAATGCAAAGAACATGGCACTAAATAGACTGCAAGAAGAATACTTGTATACAGTATGAAAGCTGAATCAAGAAGGCAGAGCATCACCATGAACACTGGCATGGGGTAACTCAAATTTTTGCCTCTCTGTGCCTGTCTGTGATCAACCTTGAAATCACCTCTTGTATTCAATAAAGACTTTAAAAAAAATGGTCCGCATCAAAAATACCTTTAAAATAAATAAATAAATAAATAAATAAATAAATTTTGGTGAGCAGGTGAATTTGCAAATATGAAATTAACAAATAAACAACTGTACTTTAAATCATTCAAGAAGATAAGAGAGCTAGAGTGGTAAGCAGAGTGACACAGATGTAGAGAACAAACTATGGATACCAAGGGGAGAAGGGGGGGGTGGGATGAATTGGATGATTGGGATTGACATACATACACTACTATGCACAAAATAGATAACTAATGAGAATCTACTGTATAGCACAGGGAACTCTAGTCAGTGCTCTGTGGTGACCTAAATGGGGAGGAAATCTAAAAAAAGGGGATATATGTGTATGTATAACTGATTCACTTTGCTGTACAGCAGAAACTAACACAACATTGTAAAGCAACTATACTCCAATAAAATCCAAAAAAAAAAAGTTATTCACTTATTCAACAAAAATGTATTGAGCATCACTATGCGCCAGACATTATTTAAGCACTGGGGACAGAATAATACACAAAGTAGGCAAAACTTTTTTCTGGATGGGGCTCCCATTCAATAGATAATCAAATAATGTCAAATGTTGAAAGTGCTATGAAGAAAAATAGAACAGTATAAGGGGAAGTATATTGATGGAAGTTGCTCTTTTAGCTAATATGGTGAAGGATGAAAGTTGGGCAGAAACTCAAGGAAACGTGGGAACAAATCACAGGCATATTTCAGGAAGCGTCATCCCAGGCAAAGGCAACTTTAAGTACAAAAGCTCTCCCTCCTGAAACTTTAAGTACAAAAGCCCTCCCTCCTGCAATGGTTAAGAATCCACCTGCCAATGCAGGGGACACAGGTTCAAGCCCTGGTCTGGGAAGATCCCACATGCCACAGAGCAACTAAGCCCGTGAGCCACAACTACTGAGCCTGCGTTCTAGAGCCCATGAGCCACAACTACTGAGCCCATGTGTCACAACTACTGAAGCCCACGTGCCTAGAGCCCTGCTCTGCAACAAGAGAAGTCACTGCAGTGAGAAACCCGTGCACCACAACGAAGAGCAGCCCCCACTTGCCATAACTAGAGAAAGCCTGCATGCAGCAACAAAGACCCAACACAGACAAAAATAAATAAATAAATTTATTTTTTTTTAAAAAAAGCCCTCTGTCCTGCAGGGACTTGCTCAATGTGTTCCAGAAACAACCAGGTCACCAGAGTGGCAAAGCTGAGCAAAATGGTAGGAGACACTGTCAAGGGACTTAACTACAGTGTCTTAGTCAGCTTGGGCTGCTATAACAACATACCATAGGTGGGTGTCTTAAACAAAGACATTTATTTCTCGTGTTCTACCCACAATCAAGGTGCAGGAAGATTCAGTTCCTGGTGAGGGCTCACTACCTGGCTGGCTTACAGACAGCCACTGTCTATGTCCTCACATGGTCTTTTCTTGGTGCATGTGCTTGGACAAATCTCTCTCTCTAATAAGGGCACTAATCTCATTATGAGGGTCCCACCCCCATGACCTAATCTAAACCTAATTACCTCCCAAAGGCCCCACTTGTGAATACCATCACATTAAGGTTGGGCCTTCAACATATGGATTCTGGGGGGGTGGGGGGGACACAAATATTCACTCCTTAACATATAGCAATCCAAAGTAGGGCAGGGTAAGTGTTATAGGAGCCTAGATAAGAGAGGAATCACTGATAGCTGGCATCGTTAGGAAGGTTTCCGATGACAAGTCAGACTTGAGTCAAGCTTTATAAGAAAAAATTAAGCTATGTGCCCAGGAGTGTGTGGGGGTGGGGTGGGGAAGAATATCTTGAAGAACACAAGCAAAGACAAAAAGGCACATAAAGTCAGTATGGCTGGCATGGAACATCAGTGTAAGGGTGATTGGGGAGAAAACTTCAGAGGTTAGGTAATCAGAATATGGGAGATCTTGGAAGACAATCTAATGAGCAGCCATAGAGGTTTCTGAATAGCCTCATGTTAAATAACTAGGTGTTTTGGAAAGTTGGAGATGGCAGTGGCATGTATCTAGGATGAATGGAAGAGAAAATATTCAGAGGCAGGGAAACAAGAGATTATTACAGCAGCCCAGTTGATGAACTGATAAGGTCTATGACTAAGATCCTTGCTACTGGAGCAGACAGACAGCAGCAAACATTATGAAAGGACAATGGCCAAGGTTTAGAGACTTAGCAATGGAGAAGGATGACTGAAAGGATGATGGCACCATTGATGGAAAGCCAGGAAAAACGCAGGGGAAGACTTGGTTTAAGGAGTGGGTGAGGAGAGAGGTTATTGTCATATGAGATGGAGCTGTCCTACGGCATTTGAAGATGGAAATTCAGGAGACAGTTAGGGATCTTAAGATAGGATAAAAGTCCTGTCTGATTCATTTTGAATAACCCTCACCCTAAGCACAGTAATTGAAATGCTACAATAAATGATTTTGACATGAGCAAAAAGTAATTACACCATGAGCTGGAGCTTGTTTGATGGAGGAAAGCAGTAGGTAAAGTACTGAACTTTGGAATGTGACAGTATTTGGTAGAAAGAGAAAGAAAAAGAAAACAGAAGAGCAATCACAAAGTAGTATAGAAATTTCACAAAATTATGCTAAGTTCCTTTTAGAAAAAAACCAAGTAGATAGAAATTCCCAATGGAAATTCAAAGCTTGGAAGTATAGAGGCTATAACTGGGCCCACAGGGAAAACATACCATTCATTGCCTTGTTGTTTAGGTCCCACAAGAATAATGTAAGTAGAGGTCACTTTGGTAAAAGAAGAGTCCCTGCAGTTCTCAGGAACAGGTGAAAGGGGTGAATTTTTCTTAAGGAGACCATCCCTAAATAGCATCAGAAGAACTGCAAACTTTCTGCCCCGCCTCCCTCCACAGATGCAGGAAGAATTTTACTGCTCTTGCACAGCTTTATTTAGGACTGGAGGAAAGCCAACTGTCTATTGTTCAAGTTCACATTTTAGCTGATGATGGAAATTCACACATTCTGTACAAGGCCATCCTGAGGAGCAGTCTTCAGTGTGGGACTTTTTGGCAAAAATACTATATTCTAGGACAAACATGCTTTCCAGAGAGGCAAAGATTTTTCAAAACAAACAAACAAATCAGCCAGCCAGAAAATGGATCTTTGTTTTAAGTGTTTACCGCAGGGAAGATACCTGCTGAACAGCCTTGAGAGTAGTGGTAAGCATCATTTCCTCCATTAATTATTTTGTTAGATTAAAAGAGAAAACCCACCACACTGTCCTAGCATTTTTCTGTGTTTGTTGGGGAAGGTCCACCTTACTCTCCATAAACTATGATTTCTTTAAAAATCAGAACCTTGAAGAGAAAAAGAAAAATCTCCAGTATCAAAGAGTATAAAAAATCTTGAGAGTCCAACATGAATTGAGGAAGGAAAAGTAGTAGCTCTGTGACCTTTGACATGTACTTAACCTTACTTAGCTTTGTAAAGTAAAGCTATTATTTCCAGGATTGGCAAAGATAAAACAAAATGTTGTACATTGTCACCTCCAAAAGAAAACCATCCCTACTCATCCCATCTACATAGACAGCTAGCCACTCTGTATAAATCACTCCGTTTCAAGTCTTTGTGAGCATTTATTACTACCTAATATGTGTTTACTGACTTACCTGTTTACTATCTGCTTTGCCTGAGCATATTACAATCTCCAAGAGACTTCTCCTTGTTCACCTCTCCATTTCTAATACCACAACAGTGCCTGGCACATAGTAAGTGCTCAGTAAAAACCCATTGAATAAATGAAATTTATTGCTCATAAATACTCATTCTCTTCTTTCTCCTCCATCCCAAATTCACATGGCAATTCTATGTATATAGTTTATATACATAGAAATGGATGTAGCCTTTCAAATGGGGATCCTTACATAACTGGGAGACACAGAATGAGTATACATGAATTATTGTTCTTATAGCCGACATTGAATTTAATCCTATTACATTTACAATGAGTATGGTTTGAGTTGCTAAGGCAACTCCCCCATTTATATTAAAGGAGATAATACATACACCCAGCATAATGTAGGTGCTTAATACATGTTAGTTTCCTTTCCATTGTATGTACTTCTACTGCTCATCATATATTGTAGATTAGAAATCAAAAGATTATCAGAATAACACTCAGAGGAATCCCACAAACTCAGATTCCCACAAAAACTAAATAAGAAAAAGGAGCCAGAACATCCCAGTTGACTTTAGGGTTGCTGCCTGATTTCATTAAGCATAACCTGATTTGTTTTTAGTTCCTGGAAAAGTCTATTGTCATAGTACTTCTAATGTTCTTTTAGTTCCTTCTAAGAAAAGCTCCATAGAATTCTGCCATAGATTTTTTAAGTAAATTTTTGAGATGACAGCTCAAAGGGTATTGAATTTAAAATACTCTAATTTTTTCCAAACTCTGCTTTGTATGTAGGGAAGAAAAAAAGAAAAAGAAAAACCTTAATAGACTTCCAATTCAATATATAAAATTTCCCAGCACTTCATTCTGTGAGGATATTTTTACTAAAACTCATTAGCTTTTTAAATATTATACTTGTTCTAATTTCATGTAACACACTGAACTATGAGTCAGTTCAAATAAGATTTAAAATAGAACTCCACTTTCTTTGCACATACATACTCTTAATTGCATAGAACAAGTTTATACCACATTTGTCCAATTAAGACAAAAGGTAGACAGGATAATTAAACATAAATCAAAACAATCAAATGTTACATTTGTAATTTCACTCTATATGGTGTTTGGGGTTTTGTTTTGTCTTGTTTTGTTTTGTTCTGTTTTTAAATCAGGCTTGGAGGGATAGTGAATTGAAAGGAATAACCTCAGTTTGAGAATGTTACACAGATTCCTCCAAAGAAGAGACTTGCTTTGTCTCAGAGAATGAGCCCTGAGTAGTGAGATAAAAGGAAATCTGCTTCTCTTTTTGGCTTATTTTAGAAGTAACTGGAATTGTTTTCTCATCTGTAAAAGTAGTTATTTAGACAATCACAAAGTTCCCTAATCTCTCTAAATGCCGTGAGTCTATGTATAAAGACTTCTTAATTAGCCTCAATTGGAATTACAATATTGATCTGCAACAATTCTTCCAAGGGATTGTTACTTTGAGTCATTTCAGTATTGAGAAACACAGTTTGACACATTCAGGGCATTAAAAGGCACTACCAAAGAGTCAAGACCATTTCCTTTAAAGAAAGTTAACTCTGTTTTTCTATTAAGGAATAATTAGAGACTGAGAGAGCTGAGAATTCACTTAATTAACCACTACCAATAAATTTACATGCTGGTTTGGGGCTTTACATTTCTATTTACTAAAATTATTTTCCCATTTTAATAAAACTCCATAATATTTTTAATGATTATTTAAAGTCTTTATAGACTCTACTTTTTCCAACTCTTAGTATTTAGAATGATTCTTCTTTTTAAATCTTATAAATGATACTGCAAAGAAAATCTTTCCCACAAATTTTTATTTTGCACTTCCATGTGTGTCCATATGAAGACCTGTTGAAGGGGCAATTTCAAAGTCTTACATAAAAATCAATTTTCACTGCTTCTCTGTGGAATAAAAAGCATTAATAACATACTAAAAATGGAAAAATGATGGCATGAATTACAAATAGATTCTCTAGTACAAAACTTTTTCAGAGGTGGACCCAATCACACGTAAGACATGGTTGTGACTCAGTCTTGTGCTTCACTCATATGCCCAGAGGACATATCCCAATCCCCTTGTCACATCCATTCTCCTCTGGAGTTCTGGAGATGAACTTGAAAATAAGCCCTCGTTCAAAAAATAATATTTTTGAATGAATTGTGTTCTGAACTGAGTTGTTGACAAAAAAATGTATTGGGATTCTACAACTATGCTAAACTATTTTTTGATATATATAAATATAAATCCACTGAATATTTGAATTAGGCTGGGAGCAAATAATACAGCGGCTCCAGTGTAGTTTTTATTAGTGAAATATATATGTCCCTGCTTCATAGTTAATATTCAGAAAGAATCTGATGATGTTTATGCACAAAACAACTGCACAAAGTAATAATTATATTTTGAGAAGGAACTTTTACACAATTGTTAACAAACATATACTGGCAATCTATTTGAACAATGGTATCATAAGCAAGATACCCAAAAGATCCAATATTTTTCATTCAATAGATAAACTTTTCAGGGTTTTGCTTGGCCATTATCTCTGAAGACCGTTGTGTGACCATCAACAACATCAGTAATCATTTCAAAAAATGAAGTGTCAGAACTCATATTTTGTTATCTTTCAACCTAAATCCTACACATTTCTATTGAAATTGCAATTAACTTTTTTAGGCCAAAAGTTTTCTGATAAATAAGAGTAGAAAACCCACATTTAGAAGTTTATAAATTATAGAAATGCATAAAGAAGAAAATAATGGGTCACCCATAATCACACAGCACATGATACCCTTATAAACATTGTTCCATAATTATTTCTTGTCTTTTTTCTATAGGTTTCTTCTTTTACTATTCATATGTCAGAGTATCTTCTAATTTCTTTCCTATCTATTCTTCTTTTAATACTTGTTCTCATTCTGTATACATAATTTTGTTAAGCTGCATTTTGTTTAACATTACTGATTATTAAAAGCATTTTTATGACGTTAAAACACTTCATTTTTAGTTATTACATAAATGTTCTATTGTGCAACTGTACCATAATTTACTTCCTCTAATTCAGGATATTTAAGAAGATTTAATTTTCGCTGCATGTTGCAATAAACATTCTTGCTTTCAAGTTTTTCTTTTACGTTTCTTATTATTTCCTAGTTATAGATTCCTATAAGTGGAATTAATGGTCACAATGTATAAATGTTTTAAGGCTTCTCAAACAACTGTGGTATCTATTGATTTTCCTGATTAAATTTTAATAAAAATATTGATTATAAAAAGTATATTACAATTAAAAACATCAAAAATTGTAGATGTCATTTATTAGTTTATACATTAAGGAATCCCTAGATATCCAATTTATAGAAAATTTCGGATATTCCTTGAGTTCTCACTCCAACAAAATGCCTCATGAGTGACAGGTTTCATTTTATCAAGAGATTCACATACCCATGTATGGCCCAGGTTGACATAATATGTCCAGTATGTAAGTCAGTTGCTTAGAGACACTTGATATACTAGAAAAAATAAAGAACATTGACATTTTTCATCATTAAACTATTGTATTTTCATGAAATCACATTTACCATTTTGAAAAAGAGATATCTGACACATTCAATAATGAGTCAAGTGTTTCAAGGTTTTTTTTGTTTGTTTGTTTTAACTTCCAGTTTCCCTGTGCTTCTCCTCAAGCATCAGTGACCTGAACATGAAGAAGGGCAGAGCAAGAGTGCACGTCTATGGCAAAGTGGGCAGCTAAGTCAAGCAGTGGTGTTTGTTTGAGAATCTGAATCATCTAGATATTGATTCAAGTCTTAACACAATTTTACTCAAATAGATGTGTCATTATCTATTCAAGAAAATTAAATGATGCTTATTCCTAAAATTTTATTCTCCAAAGAAATACCTTTTTGACTTAAATATGTCATATTTTAGTTTTGCTCATCTCATGAAAAATTTAACTCATAATTATAAAATTTCACACTTTTTTCTTCAATAATCCTCAGCATTGCATATTGCTTAAGGGAATGGGAGTCAAGTTGAACCATCTGGGTTCAAATCTCAACTCCACCATTTACCAGCTAGGTGGCACAGGGCAGATCACTTACTTGTTTATACCTCAGTTTTGTCATCTTTAAAATGGAGGTAATAATGGTGGCTATGTCTTAGGACTACTGTGAGAATTAAATGAGTTAATACTTATAAGGCTTAGACCACTCTGTTTATCTGTCACATAGCATTCAGTGTTAACAATCATCATCAGTGCCATAGGCATTATCAAGTGCAGGGTCCCAGATACACAACACTTGTGACATACACAGAACTTAAAAGTACAAAGATTAAGATATATAATAATATGGTGTGACATGTACTTTGTGTCAAGTGAATGTTACAGGTAAAATAAATTACAAGACTGCCATGGAGGAAGTAATTAATAAAGGGCAGTGTTCTATGAGTGATCTCATAGAAAAGGTGGGACTTACCTTTGAAGAAGAGAGAAGACTTGGAAGAAATTTGGAAGGACATTTTGGACAAAGGATATCTTGAGAAGTTATTGATATATTCTTGGAACAATGAATAGGCAAGTTGAGCTATTACCAAAATGGTTCATCTAGAAAGAAACTAGAAAGTGGAGGACCTAAAATAGTAAACCACTTGGGAATTTACCTGTAAGCACTTGGGAACCACTGAAGATTCTGAGAAGGACAAATGAGAGTAAAAGGTAAAGGAGAATAGTTCATCACTGATTTTCAAGATGATTTATATTGAGAAATATTAGAGACAAAAATAAAATTTTAAAAGTCTGATCATGAAACTACTGACATATTCCCAAAAAAAACAACCTTGGGATATTCATACTGATAGAGATCTGCCATTCATATTTTTCCTCCTTGGTAGTTCTTGTCTCTTTGTGAACTTTAAGATAGAAGTAATCTTGTCTTGTTCAGCTTAGTCAACTGAGTTTGGTTTTAAATTTTATTTTCTCTGTTGAGAGTAGAGCTCGAAAAATTTGCTAAACTTCTCTTTTAATATAGCCCTTATACAACCAAGAGAGAATAAGAATTTAAGGGATTTGATATAGGTAATTTAAGAATTCAGATATCTAACAATATCTTATTTGTAGTTCAGTGACTATCAGCACAAATATAGTTGTATATTTAGTATACAACTATTTTCTAGACTCTTTTGTAATAGAGTCTAGAGTTTTAGGAATGCTTCTGAGGCTTGTAAAAATTAAGGTGTTTTTTTATTTTTTGGTTTTTTTTGGATAAACAGAGAGTTGACTATTTGGTTAGCAGATGACTCACAATGCTAAGATCTTGGAGGTTGATTATGAGTTTTCTGATGTCCTTGGGAAATTTGAAAAATGGCTCATGATATTAAAATACAACCAATTGAGAGCTACCTCTAGGAAAGATTATGGAACATTCATCTTTGCAAATCTTAAAGAGACAGTTAGTAATCAACTGTCTTTTTCTAACAGAGAGGTTTTGGTAGTTGGACGTGACCTTTTATGACAACTCAAAATAAACACTGGCCAATGTTCCTAAATAGAAAAAAGAAATCAAGATAATTATGGCCATAAGAATATTAATTATAATATATACAATATTCTATGCTTGTTTTTATAGAGTTTTTAAACTGGAATTTTCTTTTTTGTTAGTAACATGAATTTTTTTTTCCCTGAAAAGTCTATTACCTTAAAAGTGTATAGAAATCAGCATAAAGGACATAGAGAGACGTGTCTATTTTTAAAGTCCAAAAGAAGCCTTGTAGGTATAATTCATTCTGTAAATCAGTGGAAAGGCTATTTATAAATCCTTCTGTTATTGTGATTGTGTGATATTATGAAACTTTGCAGTTGAATTACTATGTGACCCTGGAAAGTCTCTCCAAGCCACTGAACCTCAGTTTCCTAATCTATAAATGAAGGTAAAAACAGCAGGAGAGTGATGAGGGCACATTCCATTAAATGCTTATAAGGCTTTTTGCAAAATATAAAATGTTGGTAATCACTTCCCTAGCAAGAACTCACTTGCTATAAAATTATGTGGCTTGCACAGTTCTTTAGAAACTGTTCAGGCCAAGTGGCATTCTCTTTGCTGAATACATTGTGTGTTGAACAGCATCTCCCTTCAACTGCCAGAGTCTGAAACCAAATGAATGTTCAATTACTGTGACACTTCTCTTCTAGGGTGAGCCCATATTGGCTAGGATAATGAGTCCCAATTAGTCTGAAATTCTCTGAGGATGTATTTATGTTTTACTAATACGGAAAATTCTGTGAGGGGCTATGGTCGCTAACCATTCACTGAGTCTGAGCGACTACTTCATTCTCTTCATTTTCCACTTCCCTTTCTCCCCATCATACATTTTTAGTCATTCTCTGTTGCTCCCAGACTCAAAGAACTAACACCAAGCCCCACAGTTTCCTCTTGATGAAAGCCCTGATAGTCCAACCTTGCTCTACATTTTCAATCTTGCCATTTGCTAACATATTACATGACCAGCTGAGCCACTGAGCTAGAATAAACAGAATGCACTTTAGCATACAGGGATATTTTGCAAAAGATATATTCTCAAGTCTTGGAAACTTAACTGTGTGTTACCATATTGTCTTCCTTATGCTCCTTCTGTTTCTTAATTTCACACATCACTCCATTCTTTGAAGTAATTTTCCCCCAATGTGTTAAGAAACTGAGTCATGTCCTAAATTCTGTGGAAAAAAATTGAGAGGGTGGGAGGAAGTTTAGATCTGCAAAGAACAAGCTTGTTTTCTTTCAATAAATTAATCAACCTGGTCATTTCACATATGAGTTAATGGAGGGAAAAGTGCTTTGAAAACTTCAGAGCCATACAAATATGTGTTATTCCAGGATTCCTTTTCAGCTGTTGGCTACAAATGGGTCACATGCCAGTCCTTTTGTATGCACCAGGCTCACTTTAGGTGAGGTGGAGTCTCTGAAGTTCTCCAGCTAAAGGTATTTCCACTTTAATAGGTCACATTATGCTTTGAGTGGTACAGAGGTCCTCATTTGCAGGAAGATGACCCTTATGAACCTTGTTCAAACTCAGGATCTGGGTATGGTCCACTAATCAGTTGATCAGAAAATCAAAGGATATCTCTATGGATGTTAAAATACATTTGTTTATTCTAAATCTGTGGCTTTGCTAGTCATGTGGCATGTTGGCCTTTCAGGCTAATATTCTCTCTCACTGAAACAGCTTTTTTAAAATAATGGAGTCTTTCTGATCTCAGAAATAGAAACGGAGCTATAAATAAAAACTGTTACTGAAGCCGGTAATTTTTTTCACCTTCATAATTCTGTGTTTCTCAGCTACATTCTGTGCTGTCCTGACATATGTTAATCAATGCATTTGTTACCACACAGTTTGACTATTGCATTTCTCTGGTGGCTAGCTTATCATCGTCTATAATTATTTCAACTCCAATTAAGTCTGAACTTCTTTGCAAGGTTATTTACTTGCTTTAAGCAATAAGACAACATGACACCTCTTTGATTTCCAAGCATCTGGTCAACTGCAAATTGAATTCACTGCCCTCCTCTTTGTCTGAGCAGTCTATTTCAGTGACCCTTCTCATTAGATCACTGGTATTAGTGATCAGTGACCTGCTGATTGAGGGGAAAAAAATGCTAGTGAGAGAAATACTCTCACCATGACAGTCTTGAAGGCTACAGAAGCAACACTGAAAGTACAGTAGGCTGGTTTTGGACCCAGCCTAGGAAAAGAAGAGAAACCTGTTATGTCCTAGATGCTCTAATATCTTTAGGTCCTTTCGTAGCCACCATGAGGTAAGAATTAGCCCTTTATAACAGGTAAGCAAAGGGGGCCTCAGAGAGGGTAAGGACACACTTGCTCAAGGACACACAACTAATAAGTGGCAGTGCCTAGACTGGAATTCAAGCTTTCCGGATTTCCACAATACTACTACAGAAAGGACTAGAAGTAGCAAACAAACCTGTTAGAAGTTTATGTGTATGGAAGAGTGGGAATAGTGCATCTAGGAGATATAAACTGCTAGGAATGAGAATCAAGAAGAAACAAGTCCCAAAACACAAGTCCTAAAGCAAGGATGTTAATTGAGAGGCAGAATAATATATGGAGATGGATCTAGGTGGGCCTATAGTCTTTTTCTGTAAGGAGCCAGACAGTAAATATTTTCAGCTTTGCAGCTCATAGTCTCTGTCTCAACTCAACTCTGCCCTTGTAGTGCAAAGGCAGCCACACGCAATATGTAAACAAAAGGTACGGCTATGTTCTAAGAAAACTTTATTTAATAAAAAGAAGATGTGGCTCTTGGACCATAGTTTGCAAACCCCCTAATCTAGATTAATGTTTCCAAACACAGGCCATTATCATCCCCCTAGAGTTTGTTTGGAAATGAAGGGGAAGCTTTTTTATTCTCACAGTCATAGGAACTCAGAAAGAGCTACTGGCATTTAGTAGACCCTGGCCAGAGATGCTAAACATCCTGCAAAGATCCTGGGGCAGTCTCATCTAAACCAGAATTTTCCCCACCCTAGTGACCATAGCATCCCCACTGAGAAGCACTGGATTAGTCAAAGGTGACAACATATGCATTAAAAGTCAAAATCCTTATTCTTGTTCCAACTCACGGGTATCAGCAATAGATCATGGAAGAAGCAAGACATCCTGGAAAGAAGAGGGCCTTTGGAATGACACCAATCTGCTCTGTATACAGTCTTCCCACTTAGTAATTATGGCAAGTTCCCTAGCGTCTCTGAAACTTGGCCCCTGTCAATAAATAGGAAGTAATCATAACTCCCTCATCAAGTTGCTATAAAGATTTAAAGAGAGTATACATATGAAGTGATTGGCACAGGGTATGGATAGTGCAGGGCCACGCTGTCCAATAGAAATAGAATGTGAACCACAAGTATATTTTAAATTGTCTAGTAGACACACTAAAAAAACAAAAGAAAAGAAAAAAAAAGACAGGTAAAAATAATTTTAATAGCATGATGTATTTAACTCAGTATATCCAAAATACTATCATTTCAATGTGAAAATCAATATCAAAAATTATTAATGAGATATTTTGCACTCTTTTTTCATGTTGGTTTTTCAAAATCAAGTGTGTACTTTACAATGACAGTACATCTCAACTCGGACTAGCCAAGTTTTACGTGCTCATTGGCCTCAGCAGTGGCTACTGTATTGGATAGATCAGGTGTAGACTCTGAGCTAAGATTCTCTCCTTCCCATCCCTTTAGTTCCCAACAGGCCACTGACTGCTTGTCATCGTAGAGGGTTCTTCTTGTTGCCTACCCATTTCCCATGCCTGCAGACAAAGGGTACCCCCTGCCTTTGCAGAATGGGGTTTCCCAGTGCTTCCCAGGTTTCAGTTATGAAGCACTTCCCAAACTGCATTGCCCAAAATTAACTGAAAGCAAAATTAAAATAACTGTACTTTCTTCACATGAAAGTCCCCTGATGTCCAAGAAACAAACACTGCCAGAAGGCCTGTATTTGGTGGGGCCTCTTTAGCAACCTCTACATTGGGCAAATTTCTGAATAGCAATGCAATAAATTCTGATTACCCAGGAGTATCTTGTAACTTTAATAATTCCAACCCCAAATAAGGAAATACTTCTAAGAAGTCTAGCAGAGGGGCAGTCACAGAGTCACACAATTGGTTGAAAATGATTAAACAAGCCCTGTTGGTGGCCCATTGATGTTTATGATTAATGTAGGTTTAATCATCAGCATGCCATAAGAATTCAGCTCTTCTAATTTGCTTTTTTTCCCTACCGAAACAAATGAATTCCTTTCCTGTTAGTATCTTGAATCTTGCCAGCCAAAGAAATTGATGAAAAGAATGTATATGCATATAGGTGCCATATATCTAAATGTCTATATGTCATAAACTTATCCCCATTCCCTCATGTGCATGGATGCTTAATTTGGCACAGATATTTCAAGACTAAAAGATGGCAATACAGAAGTTATCCCCTCTTTTCTTCCTCTAATTATTTTGAGCTGAATTCACTGAGAATGAATATGAATACATTTCTAGCTTTTAGGATTATGGAGGCAGCTAAATCTTACTGAGACTTTTAATAAAGCACATGCTCTCGCCCAAGCAGCTTCACTCTTCAGGTTCTGAGAAGCCGGCAACACTGGGAGAGAGGCAGGTCTTTGGAAACATCAACAGTTCCGGAAAAATGCTATTTTGTTTGATTCAGTTTTCCAACCTAGTAAAATCCCACCTTCCCAGAAGGCCTCCCTTGTTATCTTTTGTTTGTTTGTTTGTTTGTTTGTTTGTTTTGAATAAAAGGCAGGATGAGGGAGACTATTTGCTGAGTTAAAAATAACTTTTGTCCCAAAACTTGCACCTCTAAATATAATGGGGATTGTATCACCTGATTGGGTCAGACTCTGTGACCCTCCCAAGGCCTAGCCCTGCAGCTCTCCCTGTCACACTCACTGGCACACACACAAACATTGCATACACCCCAACAACTAGTGGTTAGAAAATATAAGAAACAAACATTTTTCTAAACAATGTACTTTGGGGCAGTTCCTGGAAATATTGATGTGGTAAAAGGCAAGAGGGGCTAATGAATTTCAATCCATATGGTCTGCTAATAAGGGTCTTGCAAAAGCTGGAACACCTATTGATTAACCTGTTTAATATCTTAAACCCGGTGCCTCAATATGGATGATGCCCACCCCGTCGCCCATCCAGAAGAAGAATGTCGTTGTTTGTTTTGCACGTGTCAGGAAGGAGTCTCTGCTGATTCCCTAGATAACAAAGGTGCAGCAAAGGGCTTTCTCTCTCCCTACTTGGCAACGAGAAAGCTGCCCCTCCAGATGATAGGGTCCTTCCCCTTTCCTGCAGGTAACTGTCAGTCAGATGGGGTGTGAGGTATGATAATTCCATCTGTGTCATTCGGATTGTCAGCTGCATTGTTCTGCTCAGTGTGCTGTGGATTGTGAAAAACAACCAGGACGGATGATTTTAAGTAATTGCTCTGACAGAGACTGATTACTACAGTAGCAACAGTCAGTTATAGTTAAGGAGTAGCCTTGGCATATGGTCTACATTTGATGTGGGAAGGAGAGTGGGGGAGAGGAAGGAAAAAGCTTTATAATTTTACAGATTGCTTTATGTTTTATAATGACTGAGTTTTCTTTTCCTTCACTTAATTTGGAAAATATCACCAACAGAAGCCTGGAAAAAAAAAATCTAAATATTTTTACAGATAAAAGAATTCAAAGAACATATTTAACTGCTATTAAGATAAATCATAAAACAATTAGGATTTGTAAGACTGATAATTATTCGTTGCCACAGCATTTATTGTTCTGTGTATTGGGGTTTGTTTTCAACTTTGTGCATTCAGTGAACATCCTTTGTGAAATCTTGGCCATTCGATGATTGCATAAACTCTTGCATTCATTTTGAAAGATGAATCATTAACATCGGTGGCTTACCTCTCCAAACTAGTCTGATGTTTCATTCATGAAAAATACCTTAACAAAACAAATTATTCAATTTATATACCTTTCCTAAAATAATGTATGTCTAATATTTAATATAATAAAATAGAGATTTGTTTTTGCTTAATGAGAGAATATTTCACACACACACAAAAATACACATTTGCCTTAAACAAAATTGAAAAGAGAGACCTATTTATTTTTGTAGCTACACACAGAGAAACAAAGCAATTAATAGGTTTCATTCTAGCTGGGTTTTTAATTTTTATACCATTCTTATTTTTAATTTTTTAATAATACCCAAGAAGTGGCACATGAAATTATAGGCAGAGCAATGAATGAGAAAGCGTCTTCAAGAATAATTGAAATGATAGTGATTTTTTAAAATAAATGGTAATATGCTCAATAAAATAATTCAACCCCAGATAAATAGGAATGTCTTTGGAATAAAAATTAGGGTAATAATTTAACACTGTGAAAAGTAAGTGTGATAAAGTACATCTGAAGGACATTAATTACTTATCCGTGTGTGAGCTATTGTTGGGTACATAATGGCTGATCCATTTGCCAGCATAGTCTCACTGCTCCCAGGATTTTAACTCATTACTTTATAAATCTCTGCTGTGATACCTTGAGGAAAAAAAGGTGCTTTTTTAAACCTACTCCTATTTAATATTAACTAGCGTTAAGCAAAATAATTTTAACCAGTTATTACTTAAACAAAGGAAAGTGCTGGACTAACTAACGTTTTCTAATATGTTTGGGACTAGCTAGTGTTCAAGAATTTCCAGTAGGGTTATGAATATCACCTTCATTTCCAAAGGGGAAAATGAGAAGGGCTATTACTGGGCCACTTGTACAGTCAGACATTAGAAGCTATTTCCATGTACTAAGAAGTCTCTGAGTCTAGGGAAGTTTAGAAAAATAGAGGGCCTTTTTTTTTTTTAGTGATTTGTGTCATGACCTGCCTAGGAAGAAATGCAAGTCACATTGCAAGTTGACCTTCCAGCTTTTGCAAACCATCCATACTCAATAAAATTCTCCACTGGGAAAGCTGACAATTATTTAGGAACACTAAAGCAATTTTTGGTTTCTAAAAATCAGTCTTCTCAAATATTCTTTTCATCCTCCAAACACATACACACTTCAAAGAGCTGACTGCTTACACATTTAGTTGAGTAAGCAAATTGGTCAGAATTAATCCAAATTAAATGTCTTCCTTTATGACTCTCTGAAAATCTTTCAGGCATAGGATAGTGCTGAGTTTTTTTAATCAAATGGAAATACTCTTAATGAATTATGAACTAAACTTATTCATACTAAGGATAATACTTTATGAACTTGCTGAATCTCAAAACTTGTGTTTTGCCCTGAACATCAAAATCAGCTGGGGGAGTCCAGTTTCATGGTTTATTTTTTAAATGGTACAAAAAGTGTTAACCTTTTGAAAAGTGTTTCTAATGTTTTCTCAGAAATCACTATTTTCTTACACCTGAGAAATTGATGTGTGTTACTTGCCTAGTCCTCATAGGAATTTGGATTTGAAATGCTTGTAATAAATAATGTTTGAGTACTTTTTCTATAAATTTCCTTTATCTAGACTTCCCATCTGGGGATCAGGGCCAAAAAAAACAATTTGAGGAAACTTGTAGCACCTTTGGTAGCCTCTGAATTTTGGTTAATTCAATTTTAATCTCCTTTGAAGACCTTGAATATACAGACAAATTTGAAGAAAGTAAAAAATTTAAATCATTATCTATTCTTTAATTCTTTTAACTCAGTCTTTTTTCCTCCAATTATCTATTGCATTATAATCCACACCAAAACAGGCTTTAAACAACAGCAATGTATTATTTCTTATGATCCTGTGGATCCAGAATTTGGACAGGGCTGTTAGTTCATTCTTCTGCTCCATCTGCCATTGATGGAGGTCACTCACTCAGGTAGTTAAGCTGCCCCAGGGCTGAACTGAAACATGCCAAAAAGCTTCACTCATATGTCTGGTATTTCAGTGCTTCTTCACATGACTTTTTTCTCACTCTTCTCTCTCCCCTCTCCCCTTTCCCCTCTCTTCTTTCCCCTCTCCCCATCTCCTCCCCCATCTCTCCTCTCTCTCTACATGTGGTCTTTCCTCATTCAGTAGTCTTACCCAAGTTTCTGTACAGCATGGTGGCTGAATTCCCTGGAAAGAGGAAGTTGCCAGTCCTCTTAAAGTCTAGGCCCAGAACTAGAACAGTGTCACTACCGCTACACTCTGTTAATCAAAGCAAGTCTAAAGGCCATCCCTGATTCAAGAAGAGTAGAAACAGAATCTACCCCAATAGGAGAAGGGAGGAATAAATGGCAGCCATATTTAGAAATTATCTCCATACCTTCTAAGAAATCATTTGTCTATTTGAGCATAATGAGAAAATATTTCAGTCACACAAAATATCACTGATTTCCCTAATTTCATTGGTTATCATCATGGAGAATGGTGTGCTAAAAAAATATTTGCCTTGTACAGTAAACTTTTGGTCCATCTATACAAATCTGTCTATATTTCTTTTTTTTAAATTATTCTCAACTTTATCTTTTTTTAATGTAAAGTACAATAATCTCTGAAGGATGATTTCTAACAGTGTTTCCCAGGTAAACTAAAATCAAGCATATTGACTTTAATGTTCTGAAAAATAAGTTTAACTTTGAATTTGGGGAAGGTTAGTCTATAGTTCTAGGTGGCTGAAGGGCTAGTACTAGCAGTCTTTTCCTTTTGGCCTTTGCAAGATCAGTTTTCAAAGAAACTTTATCATGCTGTGAAATGCATTACTCTCTAAGACCCATTGTGTGGGTTGATAAGACCAGAGTCCATTTGTTTTATAAAAACATATTCAGCCTTACTCTACTCTCATTATTTCTGAAAAATACAAGGATTTAAACATTATTATTCCATGTTTCGGTCCTTTCAGTAGAGGCTCAGAGCCTTTTATAAGGTTAGGTTCAAAATGATTTCTAAATATATTAATAAATAAATGATTTGTTTATAGGTTCTCCTCTGAAATATTTTTTTGTGCTTCCCCCAAAAAAGAAAGCCATATAAAAGAATATTCTTTGGCACCAGACAGATTTGGGTCTAAAATTCTGCTTTTACCACTTTTAGAATGGTATGGCCTTTACTCACTTTTAGAATGAGAACTTGCTCGCCTTTGGTTGTGTGAAGGACTAAAAGATGATGTGTGTAACATTCTTAGCTCAGTTTTAGGACATACTATTCAGTGGTATGGCTTTTGATATTAAACTCTTTCAAGTCAAGACTTTTGAATAAATGTCCTATTTTTAATTGGCTTGCTTGTCAAATATGTGGATGTAAAAATAATGATTGTTTCAACTTCCCTAAGCATCAATGAGATAGGAGCTTTGATTAATCTTTTTTTTCATGAGAAGAGATTTGTTTACAGTCACTAGTCTTCCAAAATGCTCCTTTTGGTATTATAGTCAAATATATTGAAAATATATTTAGAAAATATATAGAAAAGAGGGTATTATAGTCAAATATATTGAGGAAATAAATATTATAATTAAGAGAATTACTCTTAATTCTCTCACAGAGAACCATAATATAAATTAAAGTCTCTAAAATATTTTGTGTAAAATTAAGAAATATCCTTAATTATTTAATTTAGCATTTCACAAACTTAAGTAAAATTTAAATGCATAATAGT
This sequence comes from Balaenoptera physalus, assembly GCF_965194825.1. Lineage (NCBI taxonomy): Eukaryota > Metazoa > Chordata > Mammalia > Artiodactyla > Balaenopteridae > Balaenoptera > Balaenoptera physalus. The sequence continues at coordinate 41,980,244 of NC_138895.1, read as the reverse complement.
CAAACTGAATCATAAGACTGAAAAATAATCAACTACTATATAATCTATGCACTTTGAGTTCTGATTTTTGTTTTTGTTTTTTTTCCACAGAAGTGGCAGTAGCATTTCCATTTGGGGGTACCCAAAAAACTTAATCTTACACTAAATAACCAATCAGTTCATGACTCATTGGTCATTACCAATCAGCTCATTCAGGGTCATTATTAAGAACATCAGTTCCTATATTTATTCTTTGAATAAATTTTGATATACTGTGTAAGCCTGTGTGCCTTAAACTAAAAGGACCCAGATTACTGTGTTTTAATAGTTGATATCTATATATATCTTAAATAAGATAGATATAAATATTGTAATATATATGTATATATATATTTTAATCTCTGTGGTAAGCTCAGCCTTCTTGGTATGTCTGCTTTATAGTCTCCCTCCTCAACTGCTTCCTGGTACTACTGAAATTCAAGGAAAGAGACAAGATTTCCAAAAGAATCAAATGATCATTCTTGTTAAATCAATAACCTCAAGTTTATACTCAAAATGAATTCTATAATCTCTGCCCAGAGCGTAGCTTCCTAGCACATAGAACAAAATGCTATATTTTATGACCATTTTTTTCTTTAATTTTGTATTCTCTTTCCCATCACTTATTCATTAAGTCATAACTTCAAAGAGCAAATTCTTTATGTTCTGACATATATCACAGTATCTATTAGTAGTAGTGGCACTACTACTAATGGATAAATAGATAGATTAGTAGCTGAGTAGAGGTAGATAAATGGAAAGAAGAAAGGGAGAGGCAAAGAAAGAAAGAAAAAGAAGGAAAAAAGGAGGGAGGGATAAAGAGAAGAGAGGGAAGAAGGACAAGTGTACATGTTCATAACTGTTCTGAAGAAATCATCAGAAGTCTACACAAAATTAGCTAAATGTCCTTTTAAGTTAAGAACCAAATAACAGACCTTGTGATACAAACTGATATGCAAAAAGACAATGCCTAGAAAATGAATATGTACAAATAAATTGTTTGTTTGCTTCTCTTGTTAGAAATGAACTCTTCGCTAGTAGGATCAGTGTCTTAACATAGTACCTGGCACAAAGGTAGGTACTCTTTATATGTTTAAATGGATAACTTCATTAAGTATATATTATAAAATATATAGTTTCATTAGGAAGAGTTTTGTCAAGCAATTAAAAAAAATACTTTGAACAAACTTTACATATTTCCCATGTTTAAGTATCCACTGAAGCTCTGCTATCTTGATTTTTCCCGTCCATGGTTTTTAGGATGCATCAGTGCCATAATGGGGAGATTCCTTTAAAGTGAGCCTCAAACATTGCAACATTTTACTCCCTAGAGCAAACAAACTTTTCTTTCAGTATGACAGAAGACATCAGTTTTAAGGAAATATTTGGGTGAAACCTTTTATCCAAGGAATCAATTTAGCTATGTAGAAATAGCTACCTGCAAATGCATGCATCAATTTATTCTTTTTAGAGATGTTGTCTAACACAGGTTAAATCAGAATAAGTCAATGAGGAAGCATATAAAATTGAATGACAAACAGAATACATATCTCATTTTGTTGAGATTTTTCCATAAGAATAACATTTAAAAAAAAAAACCCTGCACCCTCCACTTTTAAGGAAAGAAGACTGTAGCTACCTCACAAATTTCATGCATTAATTTTGCAGTATTTTATGTGAGATAAAGCAAGATGAAAATTAATATTAAGAATTCAAGAGCATGAAAGGCAATATAATTGGAGGACATGGTTTTCTTCCTTCTTGGATTTCCTAAAAAAAATTTAATTTTCCAGAGATGGAAGCATTGTCTTCCTAAGAGAGCAGGGTGCTTAATAATACTTTTAAAATACTATGATTTAGCTAAAGTAAAGAAGCAAAGGGGAAACGATTGAAAACTTCTCCATGGTGCAAAAGGAAGAGGAACAGAAAAATCACACAAGTTAAGTCCTCTCAACTGATTTAGTTTACCTTTTGTGTTTTGTTTTGTTAAAGTAACCTATTTAAAAACACATCCATGCATAGATTGCCCATATTATTAATAGTAAATGTACATTTCAACCTGTCAAGTTTTTCTAGCCCCACTTTTGCAAGATGTTTTTATTTTTAAGGAAAAAAAAAAAATTAAAAAGCAAAGGCATTTCCTAGGGCACATGCTGCCAGACACCCAGCATTTATCTTATCTCAGTTGATGACTTTCCTTTTATCCTGAAATGATTTGACAATGACTCTATGATTTCCTGTACAAATTACCCTTTGAAAGTGGTAGTGGCGCTTGGCAGCGATCTTCACTTAATTACTGAGTGGATTATTAGCATACGGCTCCCCACCCCCCTTCATTTCTTTATATCTTCTAGATTGCGTTGACAGTTCCCTTTCATTGCCTGCTTTAACTCACTGAATACTAAACATTATGCAGATTGCAGCCGAGAAGTACCCAGGCTACTCCAAACCTCTAGTCTGCACCAAAATCTTTTTGATGGAGAGTAATTTACAGGTCAGAAATCAATAGTGTGTCTGGGAAGTGCATTTGTGGGTTTTCTTAACATAGATTGGGGTGAGTAGCGCGGAGCACTAATGTTCAAAAGTGAATATTCTTCCTCGATCTTTCTGAAAAACAATTAGTTTTGTTCCTTCCTTTAATATCCTCCGTCTTTAAATAGGCTGAGATCTTGAGATCCTATTTCTTTTATACTCATTATGCTACCTAAGTTGGCGGGAGGGGGTTAAAGAGTCCCTGTTTTGAGAAATGATAAGCTTCACTCCTTAATATCTCTGAAGTCGGGGGACTGATAAACTGACCTCCTCGGCAGGCATGTGTAAAGTGTTATTTATTGTTTGCCAGGGCAAGACAAATGCAAATGATAAATTGCGAAGATGTCTTCCGCACTCTCAAACGGAACCTTCTCTTCTGTCTTGGCTCCCGTCTTTTGGCAAAAATTTGCACATATGTCGGGCATTCTCCATCCAGATCTTTATCTTTCTTTTTTTTTTTTTTTTTGTTCATCCCTGAACTGCATTCTAAAGCATCTTCCACGTTTCCCAGGGTATAGTAGGGACAAGAACCCCTTCCCATTTCAGCCTTATGGTGTAGCTTAGTTTAAGGGGGTGTTTTTTGTTTGTTTGTTTCCTCTTCTTGGGAAGAGAATACAATATCTACATGAGTGATTTCAGGACTCGGTGGAAGTGACACCAAAGCAATAGGAGTCAGCATGGGTGGGGGGAACAGCTGGGTGCTGACTGTGTCATCTCCATTCCAGGACTATCAACCACCAGCTTTATTCTTCTACTGTTACATCTGCTATGAAATTTGGGTCTTCCAGGTGGCAGCCCAACATGTTGTCCAGTGCTATCGGGCCATTTAAATGCTTTGAGCTAATGCTGCATATCCATTTTCTAAACAAGTTAGCAGATACCATATGCAGCAATTAAAGTTTTATTGAGTGGTGCCTGCTTACCATACTGAATTTGGATTGGCTACCATCTGTCTCAAAGCCTGTGGTACCATCCCTGTTGCTTGAGAGAGCATTTGTAAGGATAAAAGATTTTTTTCTCAACTTCTGAAGAAGCTGCTCGCATTATTTTTTACATGCAAGCCCACAAAAGTGGAATTGGTACAAATGAAAAATACCAGACAATGAGAAGTTAGGACTGAATACATGTTTTTGAGTGGTATTGGCCATCACACCAGAAACAAAATCTTGTAGCTTCCAGCCTGGCCATTTTTAGTATATATGTCTTGCTGAATATGTTATTTTTCAGAGATACCTTCTATGGGAAACCCAATGAATCAAAATTAGGACTGAGCAAAGAACATGAAAATTGTTTTGCATTTGTAAGAATTAATGCAATTATTCTCATTTTCTAGGAAAATTTTACCTGGAACCACAGGGAAAAATAAAATATAAATTTTACATTTTATTCACTCTACTGGTAAAACTCTGTGGAGACAACGTTGTTTAAGATCAGTCAGAGCTGAACAAAGGGTTTTGAAGAAAGCATTTATTAAAATTTAAGTGATGTCTAAATACTTGAGCTGTGATGGTTTACTAATACAATGTTAATGTTTGATGTTTTCTCAGACATATTTATCACTGTACCTTTGACCTTCATGAATGCTGAGATGGAAAAACACATGATAGTGAAATTCAAAAACCTCTTCAAAATTTTAAAACTGCCTGAGTGTTAGTGGAGTCTAATAGAATAAGGTCTGGAGTTCAAACCTGTTGACAAACTCTTGATTGCATAGATCTTGAATATATTGTTTGATAATTCTGTGGATACTTTTCTCCATGAGAAAAATGAATATATTATAGCTTATTGATTCTGTTCTTTTTAATATTAACTTAAGAATTTCTGAGTCTTTGAATCTTTAAAATACATAGCTGATTTCACGGATGGACCTAGAGATTGTCATACTGAGTGAAGTAAGTCAGACAGAGAAAGAGAAATATCATATGATATCCCTTATATGAGGAATCTAAAAAGAAATTATACAAATGAACTTATTTACAAAACAGAAACAGACTCACAGACTTAAAGAACGAACTTCTGGTTATGGGGGTGCAGGGAAGGATGGGGGAAAGGGATAGTCAGGGAATTTGGGATCGACATGTACACACTGCTGTATTTAAAATGGATAACCAACAAGCATCTACCGTATAGCACAGGGAACTCTGATCAATGTTATATGGCAGCCTGGATGGGAGGAGACTTTGGAGGAGAACGGATACATGTACACGTACGGCTGAGTCCCTTTGCCATGCATCTGAAATTATCACAACATTGTTAATCGGCTATACTCCAGTATAAAATAAAAAGTTAAAAAACAAAAAAAGAGACATCTAGACTGGCATTTGACCAAATATCTGTGTGCTATGTCCCTAGCCAAGTTGACACATAAAAGTAATCATCACATCCATGATAGCTAGAGTGACCACATCCTTCTAATTGAAGCTAACTCTGCTAGAACAATAAGTATAAACTGGAACTGTCTCTGGCAGATGAGGATGTAAGGTCATCCTCATTATAGTCTCACCACAGTATACTCTGATATCTCCATGGGAATTTCTATGCATCTCTGCATCCCCAGAAGAAGCCAGTGCCCTGCATGTTGTTGTGTTTGATAAATGCTTACCACCTCTCCCGGCTCCTGTCAAAAATATATGTAGAATTAAAATAATAAAAGGTGGGAAATAAAATAATAAATCCATTAAAAATTTTTAAATAAAATACATAACTGATAAGTGAAAAGAGAAATAGCTATAGTTTTTGTACTGGCTTTATTACATCATATGCTGATTGTTCATTAGGGCTTCCTCACTATTCAGGTCCTGGTGAGCAATGTCAAATTGGATGAGTGACAAGTTCATAGCATCATAGGCTTAAGCCTCATCTACTTAGAGGAAATGTGACGTGCTTGAACAAAAACACTGACTATGATTCAGGAGGTCTGTTTGCTCACATCAGAACTACTATTCCCTAGCTAGGAAAATAATCATTCTCTTTTGAGTCCTTTGGCCTGTTCTGTAAAATGGAGCTCAAAATCCATGTCTACTTCTTTGGGTTATTGTGAGACTTAAAAGGGTCTGTAAGATCTCTGTAAATAATCATTGAAATATGAAATGAAAATAGTAGTTTGCAAATTGTAAAGTGCTGTCACAAATCCTACCCACCCTTCAACTGAAGGTCAAATGTCATGTCTTTAAATAATAAGAATCCTTCACCCTGAACCCAGCAAGTAACATATTTGTATCTGTCTAAAGACATTCTTCCCTATTTCTTATAAGCTAAGAGAGACTATTTTAAAAGCCCTCTATTCTTTGCTATTTGATGTATGTGGTCTATGGAACTGAAGCATCAGCATCACATGGGAACTTTTAGAAATTCAGAATTTGAAGCCTCTCCCAGACCAGATCAGATCTGCATTTAGCAAGATCACCAAGTGAGCTGTATGAACGTTAAAGTTTGAGAAACACTGCTCTTATAATAATTCTGATTTTTAGGGAATTTCTCAGTTTTTAAAATTAAATTATTTGCTGTATGAAGATCTTGCAGGACTTTAAAGATTACTAGCACAACCCCATCATTTCAAGAATAAAAGAAAACAAATCCTAACTGGGATTCATATAAATTGTGATTTGCATAAGATTAAATGTCTGGTTAATTCATTTATTTATTCAGCAATTATTGAGTGCCTACTGTGAACCACACTCTGTAGTAGGCATGGAGGATTCTATTTAGAATAAAATATGGCACCCAGTATGAGAGGGCTTGCAGTCTACTGGGGGCAGATGAAAGTTTTCTCACTCCTGTCTGGTCTTCCTTTAGTCATACCACAGAACCCCTCTAAGGGGTGTCTGATCCTGCCTAGCAATTAATCTTCACCCTTGTCTTACATTTCTTCCAAACTCACATATTTATTTATCCCCACTGGTATGACATTGGAAAACCTCTGCCTAATGAATTTGATGAAATCAAGTATCATTCTTTCGTTACTCACATATAAGAGAAAAATGGCTCATTGGCCAGCATTGTGTCATAGCACTGGCAGATACATCTTATAGTATGTGCTTTTTACCTATTCTCCAACCCATGCCCACCCTAAGAGAATTAATATTATTATCATATAACAATAATAATAACTAATATATATTGAAGCCTCACCATATGCCGGGCATGAGTCTTAGCATGCCACATGTATTATCTCATTTAATCATTATGTCTGCTCCATGAGGCAAACATCACTCCCTTTTTACAGATGAGATAACTGAGGCACAGAAAAATTGAGTAAAAGAGTGATAGAAATGCATTGGAACCCTGGGCATTCTGACTTTAGAAGCCTATCATTGTATATAAAACCTTAAGGAAATTATTGTACCTTTTGGAATAATTTCCAGTAAGATAGGTTGTCTCTAATTATGTATTCTTTTCTTTCTGTCCTGAAGCTGGCAGATCTCCCACTGATAACAATGGGAGATCTAGACATATTAGTCCCAAGTAGCTCTTTCAAAAGAATTAAACAAACTGATGAAGATCTTAAGCTTAATTAAAGTACTTTCATTTTCCTGACTGAAAGGTCAGTAGAAGCAAAGAAGAACTGCAGTTTCAATTATTTATTGACTACATAGTGTTCTTCCTTCACCAACAGCAATTCTCTAATTTTTATAACTATAAACGTCTTGTAATAATTTTCTTTATTACACAACATTGGATGAATGCCCATATTGCTCCCTTGCATTTTCACTGTAATGGTTTCTTCGAGTATGTGCTTCTTGTCTTTCCTGTTACAGACTTTAATCATTGGGTCATTTGCCTCTAAGTGGTCTAAAAGTGTATTTAGATCTCAATAGCCGATAGACTTTCACGTAAAGGCTTGGTCATCCCAGTCAAAAGGGTGATTTTAACATCAGTCTAAGAGTTTTCTGGCAACCATCTCATTTCTCATTACTGCCTCATTTTTATAATTGGACTTGAATGCTGCATGGACAGAAGCCAAGTCTACAGAAGAGTGAATGATCTGACTTTAGTGAGTTACAGTACCTTCCGTGTGTTGTCAATATGGAAGAATGTACTGGTAACTTGGTCTATGCTTTGGTTTCTAAACTGCTTGCAGTCTTTGTTTTCACTCCTTCCTGCTCCATTTATTAGTATCCCTAGAGAGGATGAGTTCAGAAATTGTGTTAAATAACTGAGTATTGATGCTCTTAATAAAGTTTTATAATGCTGAAAATATTAATGGAAAATAAAGTCTAAGGTTTATCTACACCTTCATTTGTCATATTCTTCATGAGCTGAGGCAATCAAATACTGCATGCCTTATTGTCAAGGTCTCCCCAACATTAGAACATGCAAAGAATATGTTTAGTACACGTTGTTCATTTGAAATAGACACACTTCTAGAACCTCACTGTAATACATCTCACTCTACTGAAAAGTTCCTCTGAAATCCTGGACCAGTTCCAAGAGGATTATGTAATTAAACACCAAAAGATCTCCTCATAAGATAGTTTGTACTAAAAGTAGTTTCATGGTATATGCCCCAAGGTCATGTTGTATATAGAGGCTCCAGGCAATTTCTTTCAATGAGCTAAGGATACCAGTCCATAATCAGTATTTCCACCCCTTGACCACTGCTTACAGAGTTTGCCATTGATTGTAACTTTGCCCTTGGCTCTACAAATAGCTTTTTGCTGGTCTTTTGTTGCCAGCTTGATTTGCGGCTACATAGATCTCTCAACAATATAGAGATGTGCTTCATTCCTTCAAAATCTTCTTTGGAGAATTTCTGTTCACCTAGATGCAATCTTGTATTCCTTCACCAATAATTTACTAAGTATATGATCTAAGATATACCAACACACTCATGATCAAAATCCTTCAACAATGCCCATTGACTAAAATATAGTATCAGAACTCCTTAGACTTATATTAGAATCTCTAAGATTCTCCAGGATCTGGTTACCATCTGTTTTACTACTTGTGATTCCAATTTCTTCCTACCTCCAACTCTCCCCTTCAATCAATCTGAGTTACTTACTCTCTGTAAGTAATAGTAAAATAAAAACAAGTAAGACCTAAACTGACAGGATACATTAGTGACTCACTCGCACTGACTAGCAAGTTTGGGAAGTAGTCTATGCCTGTGTCTGAGGGCCTGTGGGTAGAGTGAGCCCTGGGAACTGGTGAGTACATGCAGTGCCCCTGCATGACTTTCTTTAGATGAGACTGGGTGACAAATTGGCCAATCTTCTCAGCCCCTAGAACTCAGTGCTTCCATCAGCATCTCTAGAATACTAGGAGGAACCTCAGAAAGTGGGCGTGGGCATCTTTGGCTCATATGCCTCCTTCCCTCTACTTTGATGATTTTCTTCTAAGAATCTCTTAAATTTCCTCATACAGCTCTTCTCTGTGAATTCAGATTGTACCTAATAATAGAAAGCATGCTTTTCCCAGAATATTTATTACTGCAGCTTTGATTAGGCATGAGTTTGATTTGTGCAATTATGATTTGTGCTCTTGGGTATGGCACTCCATGCATTTCAAATCCCGCAGTACCGCTCCTTGCCTTTCTTCAACTTGCTTTCCTTAACCCTCACTTGACCAGTACGGGTCAGTCTCCAACCTAACCCTTCCCACTGTGTTTTCAATGCCCAACTTACCAGTGAGTAAAGTCATGACACTTAATGGCAATAAAGAATGTGTACCTCAGACTCAACATGTTCATCAAAGTACAATTGATCCTTGGACAACATGGGTTTGAACTGCATGGGTCCACTTAACATGCAGATTTTTTTTCAATAGTAAATACTTTAATAGTACATGAGCCGAGATTGGTTGAATCTGAAGGTGTGGAACCGTGAACATGGAGGAACCACTTATATGGAGGCAGACTATAAGTTATAGGTGCATTTTGACTGCAGGGAAGGTCAGAGCCCCTAACCCCAGCATTGTTCAAGGGTTAACTGTATCTACTTACCACTCCTGCTCCATCTTGATAAATAGAAAGATTTTCACTCACTTCAAACTAGAAATTTCTTTCACCTTTATGAATTATGTTCAAGTCCTATCAATTCTTGTCTGAGAAGGTGAAGCAGAATCCCAAGCTCAAAAGAGGAGAGTAGAAAAAAAATCTAAGTCTCTGTGGAACACATATAACTTTTGGACAATATGATTTTTCAGACAATATAATTATATGAATTATATGATTATCTATCCAAGTCTTGTCAGTTATCTCTCCCACATATCTCTTGAATTTGAATTGGTCACTACCTCACCATGACTACTATTAACTAACCATAAAATCTCTCTTCTGGAAAAATGTAATATTGTAAACATCATCCAACTTACCTCCTTCATTTTATTTTTTTAGAATTCATATATGTCCTTTACCCAGATGGCCATCAGGTATCTCTCTGAATCACCACCATAATCATGATTAAATATCACCTTTAATATACATTCAATGTTACCTAGAAAAGAAAGAGAAAACTCTAAGGCGGAAAAGGATCTATAAGAGCGACAGTAAACCCTCCTCCTACTATCATCCTGTACTGGTCCACATGCCTTAAGAACTCATGGCGGGTGGGAGTGGTATCCAAACAATCATGTCTCCATACTTTTTCCTCATTCTGCTGCTTCTGCCTAGAATGTCCTTGCCACTTTGTCTTCCTGAAAAACTTCCCCTTATCCTTCTAGATCAGGTTCAAATATCATCTCCTTTGTGAAATGACCCTGATTACATTTGATAATATTATGTCTTCCTCTCCTTTACATACACTTAAAATATGTTTTATATGTCTCTATGTTTCTGTGCATAAGGCAAAGAAAGTGATACAAACATAATGTTGTCAGGCTTTCTTACCAGTAGCATCTTTTTTTTTTAACATCTTTATTGGAGTATAATTGCTTTACAATGTTGTGTTAGTTTCTGCTGTATAACAAAATGAATCAGCTATATGTATACATATGTCCCCATATCTGCTCCCTCTTGCATCTCCCTCCCACCCTCCTTACCCCACCCCTCTAGGTGGTCACAGAGCACCGAGCTGAACTCCCTGTGCTATGTAGCTGCCTCCCACTAGCTATCTATTTTACATTTGGTAGTGTATATATGTCAGTGTTACTCTCTCACTTCGTCCCAGCTAACCCTTCCCCCTCCCCGTGTCCTCAAGTCCATTCTCTACATCTGCGTCTTTATTCCTGTCCTGCCCCTAGGTTCATCAGAACCAGTAGCATCTTTAATCAAAGAATACATGGTTAAAGGTTTGATAATAGGATAGGTCTTTCACAGCCAACATTTAAGACCCACTGCACTGCAAGTTATTTTCATCAGAATTATGTCTTCCTCAGATAGTCACCTGTTCATGTTCCAAAGTGTCCTACCTGGAAATATGAGCTGCTAGGAAGAGATCTAGAGTGTATTGAACTGGGCACACACAAAAAAAGAACTCTGTTATTGATAACCCAAAAGTTATATGTCTTCCAGGAGACTTTTAGATTTTTTTTTTTCTACCTTCCCCTTTTGAGCTTGTGATTCTGCTTCAGCTTCTCAGCTAATAATCACCATGAACCAATAATATTAATTATTGCAGTGACTGAGACTCTTCATATACACCAGGCACTGTGTAAGTTCTATAGGGATATAGTAGCCCTAAATTTTGGATGAGGAACCTGAAAGTGAATTCTCCCAAACAGGGAATAGAAATAGTGAATGATGAACAGTGGTTAGTCTGTCCAACTCCAAAGCCTTTGCTCCTATCCACACCACTGTGTGCTTCCCTGAATCAACCATTAACTAATAGCATTATTTTTTAAATTATTCTTCATCTCTCTGAGTGAATACTTCTTGTCACCTTTGTCTTGATGGCAGAGACCCAGTGACATACTGGGAACTCCTTGGAAATTTTATCACATTGACTTCTCATGTTAAACAGGCTTATATAGGACACTCAAGATACTTCTACAAAAGCTATGCAGTATTGTTTGAAACTTCACAGACCTTTGATCCATCTTACTATTTTGTAGCATTTAAGTCAGTTTGAGATTAAGGCTATCTTGTCACCTTTTTGTTTGTTGAATATATTTGGAAAAATCTTAAAATATGGTCATCAGTCTTATTTAACCTGAAAGCATGAGGAAAAGGACCCTTTTAATGGCATTTTCTCTCTTTTTTTTAAACACTTTATCAGGATGACTTCAAACATTTACAAAAGTAAACAGAATGGCACAATAAATTCTAATGTTCCTCTCCCCCAGCTTTAGCATTCATCAACTCTTGTTTCATCTATAACTTCCATTTCTCCCCTCACTGAATTATCTTGAAGCAAATCTCAGATATATCATTTCACTCATATGCATTTCAGAATTTATTAGTAACTTTCTTAAGCAATGACGATACTATTATCTACACCTAAAACATTAACAATAGTTCCTTATTGACATAAAATGTGCAGTTAGTATACAGATTTCCTCAAAGTTTGCCTCATATGTACTCTTTTCACAGTTGGGTTTCTTCTAATTGGAATTCACCCAAGTTCCATAATTTTCATTTAATTAATATGTACTCCTAAGTCTCTTTTAATCTATATGCTATTCTTTTTTTTTTTTTTTTTGCAATTTATTTTTTTAAAAATCTTAGCCTTTTGCCCTGTAAGTTTGCCTTCTTCCTAAAATTTGCTGATTACATCTCCATAGGGTCATTTAGTAGATTCCTCTGCTCTTTGTATTTTCTGTACACTGGTGGATAAATCTAGGGACTTAATTTGATTGGGTCTGATTTACTTTTTAGTAGCTTGTAATATTTTGTTTCAAATTTCATAAGAGGGAGGATGTTTCATTGTAGTTAGTATTCTTATTATTACTAGATGTTTCATTGTATTAGTATATCTTAAATTGTCCCTTCATTGTCTAGGGCAAGCCTCTTCCAGGCTCCTGAGTCCTTGTGACACCACCCCAGTTGTCTTTGATAGTGTCCTTGTTTTTTGGTACAAGATGTTTCAGGCTCATCTTGTAACTTTCAGTACTTAGCCTTGGAATCAGCTACTTGTCCAAGAAGCCAGTTTTGAAGTGAGGAGTCATATTTCTTATAGGCCACAGTCTAGTTTCTAAATTGGAAATTGTCTCAGGTTTTTTTACTAAACAGAGATTTTTTTTTGTTATTAAAATGTTTTAATTGCTTACTTGATTTACATTATACATAATATATAATATAATATATTTATAGTTTCAGAATAATAATAACTATAAGATTACTAAAAACTACTTAATTTTTTGTTTGTTTAGTATCTCCTTAAGATATAGTCCACTAGTGGAATAAAAAAATGATACAAATGAACTTATTTATAAAACAGAAATAGACTCACAGACATAGAAACCTTATGGTTATCAAAGGGAAAAGGGGGGAGAGGGAGGAATAAATTAAGAGTTTGGAGTTAACAGATACAAACGACTTTATATAAAATAGATAAACAACAAAGACCTACTATACAGCACAAGGAATTATATTCAATATCTTGTAATAACCTATAACAGAAAAGAATCTGATAAAGAATATATATATATGTATGTATATATATATATATATGTATATATACATATGTATATCTGAATCACTTTGCTTTACACCTGAAACTAACACAGCATTGTAAATCAACTATACTTCAATTTAAAAAAAAAAATAAAGAAAAAAAAAGAGATGTATTCCAGCAGGGATAAGAATATATAGGCAAGTTACTGAATTTTAAAGTTACTTGAAACAATTTATTAGGTCTTGAATAAGCCATCAGCTCAACATACAGTTTAGTTCTTTGTTTAATCTTGCTTTTAAATTTTAGACTCCATTTTTTTATTTTAATGTAACTTTGTCACATATTCACGTAAACATAGTACCAAAATCAAATCAACCAAACAAGGTATATTCAGAGAAGTCTAGCTTCTATCCCTGTACTTTTCCCTCATGTTCCCTCTCTCCCCTTGGAGATAACTATTGGGTTGATTTTATTTTATCATTACAACTTCAAGAAAGTGCAGATATATTTATAGTGTTTTTGAGATAAAGCAGATTATTATATATACTTTTCTCTGCCTTGTTTTTTTTACTTAATATATCCTAAAAATCACTTCATAACAGTTTATAGATATATTCTTTATCTTTTAATAGATGCACAGTACTCCATTGTATGGATGTACAGAGTTTATTTAAATGGTTCCAATTATGACAGACATTTAGGTTATTTCCATTGCTATCGCAAATAGTGCTATAATCAATAGTCTTTCACATATGTCCTTCATATTTTTCTACCGTATTTTTGGAATATATTTATAGAAGTGGGATATCTGAATCAGATGGTAAATGCATATGGGAATTTTCTAGATACTGCCAAATTTCCACCAATAATATATGAGGGTGCCTTCTTCCCTATAGCCTCATCAACAGGTTGTATTTTTTATGTCATGCAAAAGTTTTTGTTACTTTCTTTGATTGTTTGATTGATTTTTACATAATAATATTTATCAATATTTTCCTTTATGGACTTTGGGTTTTGAGTCATGGTTAGGAAAGTTTACTCCCAGATTACGGAAGTAATTCTCATGCATCCTTGTAGTATTTACGTAAGTTAATTGTTTACAATTACGTCTCTCAATCCACCTGGAATTTAGCATAATGGATGGTATAAGAATTAGATCCAATCTTACTTTTTTCTATGGCTACCTAGTTATCTTAACTTCTCTTCATGAAAATTCCATCTTTTCGTGACTAATTTGAAATAGCACTTTACTGTACACTAAATTTCCATATGCAATGTTGGGTCTATTTTTTAATTTTACAAGATATTATATTAATTTATCCTTCTATATTCATGAGACAACATATATTTCTTTAATTATAGACGTTTTAAAATGTATTTTAATCTGATAAGGTTGGCCCCCCCCTCATTGCTCCTATTTTTCAGAGATATTCTTTTATGATCTTCCAAATAAATTTCATAATCAAATTGTCTGAGCACATAACAAAACATCATGGTGCTTTTACAGAGATTGCATTGAACTTATAAATTAACTTAGAGAGAACTGACACTTTTATTGATAATGAATCGTTCAATCAAAAACCATGGATATGCCTGACCACTGTTTCAAATCTACTTTTGTGTTTTATAGTTTTCCTCATATAGGTCTTGAACATTTCTTGCTAAGTATTCTATATTATCATTATTAGATTAGATAGAAAGATATAGATGTAAATGTAGATATAGATATATAGATATAGGTATACATAGCAAATAATGAATTTAATGGCTTTTTTACCTGCAATACATTTTCATGTGCTCCTGTGCCCTTTTGTCCACAGTATTATATTACTTCTTATATCACTGATTTTTTCAGAGAGTATGTTAACCAACCACAAAAGCAATACTTGTAGAAAGTGAATTGTTCAGCAACACAATAACAAATGTAAATTCCTTAAAGTTCAGTACTTTCTCTAGTTCTTCTTTTTCTTTTGGCTGCACAGCATGTGGGATCTTAGTTCCCCAACCAAGGATTGAACCCTTGCTCCCTGCAGTGGAAGTGAGGAGTCTTAACCACTGGACTGCCAGGGAAGTCCCTCAGGCTCCTAAATGAAGTATCAAGATACATATTTGTAATATGAGAAGACACAACACAAACTATATGTTCTTCATTTTCTTTGTCCTTTTTTCTTCATTTATTCAAATTATTATCCATTATATTAGTAGGAACCCTAAATATACTAAGGAACTGCATCTCTGTTATTTTACCAAATAAATACAAATTCCAACTGGCGAACTTGAGAATTTCCTCTTAATGTTTTTTTCACTCCAGATTAAATTCCCATACTTCCCCTCCTGATATTTAGTGACTGAAAATAATTTGCCAGGGGGCTTCCTGGCAGCAGTCCAGTGCAAATAACCTAGAGAGCTATAGTTCTTCATTAAAAACAGGCTAATTTAAGCTTAATTATCCTTTGGCTGATCCTCCTGGCTTCAAACTTATTCATTAGTGCCCACAGATATAGTACAACAAAACAAACATTTTCTTTTTCTTAAAGATTTATTTCCAAATCTATTTTTTGATTTAAAAACATGTTGACACCACAACGTAGTAGATTGCATGGTTGTCCCCAGTCCTGTACCTTTCTGGCATCAACACTCTTGTCATGGCCTCATTGTGGTGGAGTGAACTTTCTCATCCCTTGACTTTGGGCTTGGTCTTGTACTCCCTTTAGTCAGTGTCCTGTGACAAGAAATGACAAAACAGTATTTCAGAACCTAAGACTTAAAAAGCATCATCGTGTTATTCCTTTTGCCCTTATGCCATTGCAATAAGAAAAAATATATCCTGGTTTACTCAAATTCTGACACCCAATTATGGTTCTAACCACCAATTCCAATGTGTGTTGGGGAGCAGGGGTTCCCCACACCACCAAGCAATTCATAGGCACCATCTAGGTGTACTACAATTCAACTCAATTTTGACACTATCTACCCAGAGATAGCATCAGATTCCATGGGTTGAGGACTCAGTACCACAAGACTGCCCCCACCCCACTTGAGATGCCAATCACAAGTCCAGGTTGTGACCTTACTTCTGACTGACTGGCTACAGGTTGGAAGCTCTAATGGCCCCATTCTTGGATTCTATTAACTTTCTAAAGCAGCTCACAGAGTTCAGAGAAACATTTTATTTACTAGATTACTGGTTTATTATGAAAGAATATAACTCAGGAATAGCCAGATAGAAGAGATACATAGGGCGAGGTAGGGAAAGGGCAAGGAGCTTCCATGTTCTCTTCAGGTGCCACTCTCCCTGCATCTCCACCTGTTCACCAACCTGGAAGCTCTCCAAATCCCATCCTTTTGTTTTTTTATGGAGGTTTTATTACATAGAGATGGTTGATTAAATCACTGGCCATTGGCCGTTGATTCAACCTCCAGCCCCTCTCCCCTACCTGGACGTCAGGAGGTGGCACTAAAAGTTCCAACCCTCTAATCACACGGTTCTCATGGCAACCAGCCCCATCCTTAGGTGTTGTCCATAAGTCAACTCATTAACATAACAAAAGGCACCTTTATCTCTCTCATCACATAGAAAGTTCCAAGGGTTTTAAGAGCTCTGTGCCAGAAACGGGAATGAAGACCAAATATATATTTCTTATTATACATCACAATAACACATTAACACACTAGGACATGGATAAGAGACATATAAGGGAGAGTTGCCCCAGCTGCCTCACAGTTCTGCAGTGATGAGTAGAGCTGTCCTAAGCTGCCCGCACATGAAGAGCACCACATAAATAGGCCCCAGCTATAGCAGGAGAATTTCTCTTGACCCGCAGATTCACAAGGTTATGAAAAGATTGTTATAAAAATCATTGAATATTAGAGTTGTTTGTAAATGGCTAACTCAACAATTACTCAAATCTGCAAACCAAATACTGACTTAAAGTCTTCGGTTTTTCTTTTTCTTTCACCTTCTAATGCAATTAGTCATAAGGCGTTTGTTCTACCCCTATAATGTTTTTGCAGTGTCACTTTCTTTCCATTTTCTCTATCATTGCTCTATTCATGCCTTATCATCATGTATCTGAATTATTACAATAACCTTCATACTGGCCTTTGATTTCCTTTCTCTCTAATTCGTCTTTCTCAGTGATACCAAAGTGGTATTTTGTTTGTTTTGTTCTCCAAATTACAGATTTGATCATGTCCATCCTTTGCTTGGAAACCTTAGATTAATACCGGCTAAATCACAGCCACTCTTTCCTCACCTTTCTCATAATGGATTATAGTCACAAGTTTTCCTATGGAATCTATAAAGGGCCTTAATATGAGTGTTCACAACAACCATTCTCCATCAGCACAAACTGTCCCTTTCTTACCTTTGTGGTAGATGATTTGTCATTGTCCAAACACATGTCTACCATCAAATTCAGACTATGACCCTGAACTATCTCTCCAACCTTACTTTCTATTATTCTTTCTCTACACCACTGAATCTCATATGTTAGCCTCAATGAACTAACTTTTTTATTCCCCAAACAAGCTGTTGCTCTCCATAGTAATGCCCAGCCCTCTGGACCTCAAGGTCAAACTGAAATGGTTCCCTCTCTGTGAAGATTTGTTTGATATCTTCTTACACTCTTATCCCAAGGTCCCACTATTCTGGGTGTCAACAGAACTTTAATCTTGTCATATTGACATTACATTTATTTGTATCACTATATTTCCTGCTGAAGTGTCTCCTACTTAAAGATAAGAACCTTGTCTTACTAACCATACCTAGCATGGTACTTGACAATAGGCACAATACAGATTTGATAGATAAACTACTCCTGCAAAACCATCCAAGTGATACTTGAAAGTCTGTGGTGCAATGTTTTCCTGCTAAATATGATTGTGAAATGGATTTTAGTTTATTTTCTTATTAAAAATTCTTTTCACTTTGAAATTATTTAGAAATCAGACTTGATGAAGGTCCAGGGATACTCTCATAGAGTAGTGTAATTTGTAAAACTGAGTTTTCAAGATAGACATTACACACGTTAATTAATAACATGTAAGGAATGTCTGATTTAATAAGACTATTGCACATGCAAAAGTGTTTTAACAAATTAGAGTAAGAGAAAACTACTACCAAAAATGTGAATGCAATTATCATTTGACCATTCTTATCCAAAAGTGATAAACATTCAATACTTTATTTATGCAACAGAATGAAGAAAATAATGTTCAGCTTTTGAATTAACAAATATAGGCATTACTATAACAAATTTATAAAAGAAAGGGAAGAAATAGGTATATCATTTAGTAGGTTAAATATAAAATAAAGTAAGCTCACTATTGAATGCACACATGAATCTATAGATAATAATTATACCAGAAGTAATAGTAAAGCTTAGAAGCAGCAAAAAATACTACCTGTTCAGTTACCACCATAGTTTATGGTTCAGAAAACAAAGCATATGATCTCTCAACTTAATTTATGCTCTCCACATCATTCCTCCACCCTGACAGAATGACCCTATTGCTTAGCTCAAAGATTCAGAATCCTGCCTGTCATCTCGAGTAACAGATTTGAAGATAAAGTAGTATGTCTTAGAGAATTTGTGAATTAAATATAAGGTTCTGGGTGATTATTAGAGTCCACTGGAGGCTTGAGAATTCAGATAAGGGCAGAACAAAGAGAATAGAGGGTCCAGTTCACATCTCTAAGTATAATTACTTCTGAGAAGGTAGGAAAAGAGGAAAGTTTTAAATGTGGTCACCTATTGTGATCACTTTATTCTGAATCATTCGTACTTTCTCTCTTGCTTGAAAACAAAGTGTAAATTTCTACCAACAGGTCTTCAGTCCCCAGAAAAGTGTTTTCCAAAGTGGTGTCCACAAAACAATCCACAATGGCAGGAAAATAAAACACTAAAGCTTCTTTTTATGTATATTTTTTCTTATCTGCTTTAATTCAAATACTGTATTTTGATATGTTTGCAATAAATGTGTATATCTCATCACAATATAGTGGGTAGTTTTTCTAAACAAATAAATGTATATTGGAGTATTTCACCACAAAATATTTTTACATAGACTATGTGATTCCAAAATTTTGGAAGGAATATTCTACATAAATCACTTAGGTTTAGAAAAAAATTATAAAGTTCTTATTTATATATTTTTTAATCTATAAGCAAGAAATTCATTAAGATTTACTATATTCCATATATGACTATCACTAGAGCCCTCCTTCGATGCCTCTCCTTACTCCTTGATTCAGAAGAGAAAGGGTCATGTTTGTTATGCAACATATCCTCTGGAAGACTGGGAGAATCTGCACTTGTTTCTAAAACATACTGCAGGTCAGGATGGTGGAGTAGGAGAACGTGGAATTCACGTGTCCTCACAGGTGCAGTAAGGGGACATCAGAGCAGTTCTCACGAGGTGCCTGCTGGGCGCTGGTGGGGGACCTCGGACACCTAGAGGGATGGGAGGGGTCCCTGCATAACCGGGTGGGGTGTGGTGGGGAAGGAGGTGGGGAGGAGGGGTGGAGATGGAAAGAGGCCAGCATCCCTGGGGGGGTCTGGGGGAGAAGAGAGATTCCGGCACTCAGGGGGACACATTTGTGGCAGGGGGTTCGGCAGGGATGAAGGGGGACCTTCAGGGGTTTGGGGGCTTGTAGGGGAGTGTGGCAACCACTCTGTGGGGGGCAGGATAGATCAGAGTCTGTGGTGTGGTCTGTGCCACAGCCCTGTGAACCCCGGCCTGGACTGTGTCTCCTGGTGGGGAGGGGGGCTAAGTGCCGGAGAGTGGGGTTTGGAGGGTGGACCCAGGAAGGGGACGGCTGTTGGCATTGGGGAGATGGCCTGGGGTGGTAGGGAGGAAGGACTCCATGGCCAGGAGGGTTGGTGGGGGAGGCCAAGTCCACCAGGAAAGTGGGGAGCCATTGTTGAGTTGCATGTTGGGGGCAGGGCTGCCATTGCAATGCCCTTCCTCTCCCGCCAGCCTGGCCCCCTTGGAAAGTGATAGAGGTGCACACCTGAGCAAGCTTGCCTGCCCCTCAAGCCCTGGCGAGCCTGCTATGGTCCTGCGTCTGAGCCCTGCCCCTAGAGGGCCTCCTCTGGCTACGTGGGTCCCAGCGACCTGCATGCCACCCTGGTGGGGATTCCTCCTGCCAAGCAGGTCCTGGGCCTGGACCCTGCCCCCTCAGGGCCACCAAGGGCCACGCAGTTCTCAGAGGCCCACCCACGACCCCTGACAAGCCCTCCTCCTGATGCTGCGTCCCGGGCCTGAGCCCCACCCACACCAAGGCTTCCTCTCACTGCGTGGATCCTGATGGGCCCGAACACCACCCCCCACAAAGCCCCCGCAGGCTGTGTGGGTCCTAGTGACCCACACACCACCCTGACAGGGCCTCCTCCGGCCTAGCAAGACCCAGGCCTGGGCCCTGCCACTGACAAAGCCTCCTCTGGGCATGTGGGTCCAGGCAGGCCAAACACCATCCCCTTCCAAAGCCTCTGCCAGTTATGCTGGCCAAGGCAGACATGCCCAGGGAAGCCTGTACCCCAGCAGGCCTGTGTGGGCATGTGTGATCTGGGCCAGCTTCAGGAGCAGACACTGGTGAAAGGAACACACACAGAGGTGGGGCTGACACAGCTGGTACAGAGACCTACCTAGAAGCCTCAGAGGCCCTTCCAGGGAGGCAGTGGTTGGATGTAGCTCACCATGGGGACAAGGACACTGATATAGGAGGCACCAGGGAATTTTTACTTTTTTTTAATTTGTTTTTTAATTTTTTTTTTTGGTTTTTATTTTTGTTTTTTGGTTATTTTTTTTGGTTCTGTTGCTGTGTTTGTTTTCTGCTTGTGGTTTCATTTTTACTTTTATCGTTTCTACTATATTTTTTATTTTTCTAATTTTATTTTATTTTTTATTCTTTGTTATTGTTCTGCTCTTGTTTGTTGTCTGTTTTTTGCTTTTTTTTTTTTTTTTTGCCATGCTGCACAGCTTGCAGGGTCTTGGTTCCCAGGCCAGGGGTCAGGTGTGAGCCCCTGGTGGGAGCACCAAGTCCAAGCTGCTGGACTAACAGAGAACTTCAGGCCCCAGGGCATATTAATTGGTTTGATCTCTCCCAGAGGTCCTCATCTTGCCACAAAGACCAGGCTCTATCCAACTGCTTGCAAGCTCCAGTGTTGGACACCTCAGGCCAAAACAACCAGCAAGACAGGAACACAGCCCCATGCACTGAGAGAAATGAGATGACAGGGAAATATGTTACAGAGGAAGGAGCACAGTAAAAACATAAAAGACCAATTAAATGAAGATGAAATAGGCAATCTACCTGAAAAAGAATTCAGAGTAATGATACTAAAGATGACCCAAAATCTCAGAAATAGAATGGAGGCACAGATTGAGGAAATACAAGAAGTGTGTAAAAAGGAACTAAAAGAACTAAAGAACAAATGAATGGCGATAAACACGCAATAACTGAAACAAAAAATACACCATAAGGAATCAATAGCTGAATAAGTGAAGCAGAAGAATGAATAAGTGAGCTGGAAGATAGAATGGTGAAAATAGCTGCCAAGGAGCAGAATAAAGAAAAAAGAATGAAGGGAAATGAGGACAGTCTCAGAGACCTCTAGGACAATGTTAAACACACCAACATTCGAATTATAAGGGTCCCAAAAGAAGAAGAGAAAGAGAAAGGGTCTGAGAAAATGTTTGAAGAGATTATTGTCAAAAACTTCCCTAACATGGGAAAGGAAATAGGCACCCAAGTCCAGGAAGTGCAGAGAGTCCCATACAGGATAAACCCAAGGAGAAACACGCTGAGACACATATTAATCAAACCAACAAAAAATAAATGCAAAGAAAAAATACTAAAAGCAGCAAAGGAAAAGCAACAAACAACATAAAAGGGAATCCCCATAAGGTTATCAGCTGATTTTTCAGCAGAAAATCTGCAAGCCAGAAGGGAGTGGCAGAACATATTTAAAGTGATGAGAGGGAAAAACCTACAACCAAGATTACTCTACCCAATGAGGATCTCATTCAGATTCGATGGAGAAATCAAAAGTTTTACAGATAAGCAAAAGCTAAGGGAATTCAGCGCAACCAAACCAGCTTTACAACAAATGCTAAAGGAACTACTCTAGGCAGGAAACACAAGAGAAGAAAAAGACCTACAAAAAAAGCCCCAGAACAATTCAGAAAATGGTAATAGGAACATACATATCGATAATTACCTTAAATGTAAATGGACTAAATGCTCCAACCAAAAGATAAAGACTGGCTGAATGGATACAAAAAGAAGACTCCTATATACGTTGTCTCCAAAGACCCACTTTGAACCTAGGGACACATACAGACTGAAAATGAGGGGGTGGAAAAATATATTCCATGCAAATGGAAATCAAAAGAAAGCTGGAGTAGCAATAGACTTTAAAATAAAGACTGTTACAAGAGACAAGGAAGGACACTACATAATGACCAAGGGAACAATCCAAGAAGAAGAGAAAACAATTATAAATATTTACGCACCCAATGTAGAAGCACCTCAATATATAAGGCAAATGCTAACAGCCATAAAAGGGGAAATCAACAGTAACAAAGTAATAGTGGGGGACTTTTAACACCCCACTTACACCAATAGACAGATCATCCACACAAAATTAATAAGGAAACACAAGCTTTAAAAGACACAATAGACCAGTTAGATTTAATCAATATTTATAGGACATTCCATCCAAAAGCAGCAGATTACACTTTCTTCTCAAGTGCATGTGGAATGTTCTCCAGGATAGATCAAACCTTGAGTCACAAATCAAGCCTCGGTAAATTTTTTTTATATAAATTTATATATTTATTTATTTATTTTTGACTATGTTGGGCCTTTGTTTGTGCATGCGGGCTTTGTCTAGTTGTGGTGAGCGGAGGCTACCCTTCATTGTGGTGTGCGGTCTTCTCATTGTGGTGGCTTCTCTAGTTGTGGAGCATGGACTCTAGGCATGCAGGCTTCCGTAGTTGTGGCACGTGGGGCTCAGTAGCTGTGGCTCATGGGATCTAGAGAGCAGGCTCAGTAGTTGTGGTGCACAGGCATAGTTGCTCTGAGGAATGTGGGATCTTCCCAGACCAGGGCTTGAACCCATGTCCCCTGCTTTGGTAGGAGGATTCTTAACCACTGTGCCACCAGGGAAGTCCCAAGCCTCTGTAAATTTAAGAAAATTAAAATCATATAAAACATCTTTAATGACCACAAAGCTACAAGATTAGATATAAATTACAGGGAACTTCCCTGGTGGTCCAGTGGCTAAGACTCTGCATTCCCAATGCAGGGGCCCCAGGATTGATCCCTGGTCAGGAAACTAGATCCCACATGCAGCAACTAAGAGTCTGCATGCCACAAATGAAGATCCCATGTGCCATAATTAAGACCCAGCACAGCTAAATAAATAAAAAAATTTTTTTAGAAAAAAGAAAGAAATCATTTACAGGAATAAATCTGTAAAAAACACAGACACAAGGAGACTAAACAATATGCTACTAAATAACCAAGAGACCACTGATGAAATCAAAAAGGAAATCAAAAAATACCTAGAAACAAATGACAATGAAAACATGATGACACAAAACCTATGGGATGTAGCAAAAGCAGTTATAAGAGGGAAGTTTATAGCCATACAAACCCATCTCAAGAAACAAGAAAAATCTCAAATAAACAACTGAACCTTACAGCTAAAGCAATTAGAGAAAGAATAACAAACAAAACCCAAAGTTCGTAGAAGGAAAGAAATCATAAAAATCAGAGCACACATAAATGAAATAGAAATGGAGAAAACAATAGCAAAGATCAATGAAACTAAAATCTTGTTCTTTGAGAAGATAAACAAAATTGATAAAACTTTAGCCAGACTCATCAAGAAAAAAGGGAGAGGACACACATCAATAAAATTAGAAATGAAAAAGGAGAAATTACAAATGACACTGCAGAAATACAAAGGATCATAAGAGACTACTACATGCAACTATATGCCAATAAAATGGATAACCTGGAAGAAATGGACAAATTCTTAGAAAGGTACAAACTTCCAAAACTGAACCAGGAAGAAATAGAAAATATGAACAGACCAATCACAAATAATGAAATTAAAACTGTGATTAAAAATCTTCCAGCAAACAAAAGTCCATACCAGATAGCTTCACAGACAAATTGTATCAAATATTTAGAGAAGAGCTAACTCCCATCCTTCTCAAACTCTTCCAAAAAATTGCAGAAAAAGGAATATTCCCAAGCTGATTCTATGAGGCCACCATCACCCTGATACCAAAACTAGACAAAGACATCACAAAACAAGAAAATTACAGACCAATATCACTGATGAACATAGACACAAAAATCCTCACCAAATACTAGCAATCAGAATCCAACAACACATTAAAAGGATCATACACCATGATCAAATGGGATTTATCCCAGGGATGCAGGGATTCTTCAATATATGTAAATCAATCAGTGTTATACACCATATTAACACATTGAAGAATAAAAACCATATGATCATCTCAATAGATGCAGAGAAAAATTCTGACAAAATTCAACACCCATTTATGATAAAAACTTCCCAGAAAGTGGGTGTAGAGGGAACCAGCCTCAACATAATAAAGGCCATATATGACAAACCCACAGCAAGCATCATTCTCAATGGTGAAAAACTGAAAGCATTTCCTCTAAGATCAGGAACAAGACAAGGGTGCCCACTCTCACCACTATTATTCAACATAGTTTTGGAAGTCCTAGCCATGGCAATCAGAGAAGAAAAAGAAATAAAAGGAATCCAAAGTGGAAAAGAAGAAGTAAAACTGTCACTGTTTGCAGATGACACGATACTATACATAGAGAATCCTAAAGATGCCACCACAAAACTACTGGTGATAATCAATGAATTTGGTAAAGTTGCAGGATACTAAATAAATGCACAGAAATCTCTTGCATTCCTATACATTAGCGATGAAAGATCAGAAAAAGAAATTGAGGAAACAATCCCTTTTACCATTGCATCAAAAAGAATAAAATACCTAGGAATAAACCTACCTAAGGAGGCAAAAGACCTGTATGCAGAAAACTATAAGTTACTGATGAAAGAAATGAAAGACAACACAAACAGTTGGAGAGATATACCATGTTCTTGGATTGGAAGAATCAATATTGTGGAAATGACTATACTACCCAAAGCAATCTACAGATTCAATACAATCCCTATCAAATTACCAATGGCATTTTTCACAGAACTGATCAAAAAATTTTACAATTTGTATGGAAACACAAAAGATCCCAAATAGCCAAAGCAATCTTGAGAAAGAAAAATGGAGCTGCAGGAATCAGGCTCCCTGACTTCAGACTATACTACAAAGCTACAGTAATCGAGGCAGTATGGTACCAGCACAAAAACAGAAATATAGATCAATGGAACAGGATAGAAAGCCCAGAGATAAACCCACGCACCTATGGTCAACTAATCTATGACAAACAAGGCAAGAATATACAATGGAGAAAAGACAATCTCTTCAATAAGTGGTGCTGGGAAAACAGGACAGCTACATGTAAAAGAATGAAATTAGAACACTCCCTAACACCATACACAAAAATAAACTCTCACTGGATTAAAGTCTTAAATGTAAGGCCAGACACTATAAAACTCTTAGAGGAAAACATAGGCAGAACACTGACATAAATCGCCACAAGATCTTTTTTGACCCACCTCCTAGAGTAATGAAAATAAAAACAAAAATAAACAAATGGGACCTAATGAAACTTAAAAGATTTTGCACAGCAAAGGAAACCATAAACGAGACAAAAAGCAACCTTCAGAATGGGAGAAAATATTTGCAAACTAAGCAATTGACAAAGGATTAATCTCCAAAATATATAAACAGCTCATGGAGCTCAATATATTAAAAAAAAAAAAAAAAACCCAATCAAAAAATGGGCAGAAGACGTAAATAGACATGTCTCCAAAGAAGACATACAGATGGCCAAGAGGCACATGAAAAGCTGCTCAACATCACTAATTATTAGAGAAATGCAAATCAAAACTACAATGAGGTACCACCTCACACCAGTCAGAATGACCATCATCAAAATATCTACAAACAACAAATGCTCGAAAGGGTGTGGAGAAAAGGGAACCCTCTTGCACTGTTGGTGGGAATGTAAATTGATAGAGCCGCTATGGAGAACAGTATGGAGGTTCCTTAAAAAACTAAAAATAGAACTATCATATGACCCAGCAATCCCATTCCTGGGCATATACCTGGAGAAAACCATAATTCCAAAAGATACATGCACCACAATATTCATTGAAGCACTATTTACAATAGCCAGGACATGGAAACAACCTAAATATCCATCAACAGAGGAATGGATAAAGAAGATGTGGTACACATATACAATGGAATATTACTCATCCATAAAATGAATGAAAATGTGCCATTTGCAGAGACTTGGATGGACCTAGAGACTGTCATACAGAGTGAAGTAAGTCAGAAAGAGAAAAACAAATAATGTATATTAATGCATATATGTGGAATTTAGAAAAATGGTACAGATGAACATATTTGCAAAGCAGAAATAGAGACACAGGTGTAGAGAACAAATGTATGGATGCCAAGGGGTGCTGGGATGGATTGTAACACTGAGATTGACATATGTACACTACTATGTATGAAGTAGATGGCTGCTGAGTGCCTACTGTATATCACAGGGGAAAAAATAAAGGTACAATCCGTTTGCAGGACATATATTAAGTTAACCTTAAAAGTGCAATCCAATATACATTAGGTGCAGACAAATTCTGTTTGATTCTACTTATACATGGAGACTAGAATAGTCAAATTCATAGAGTCAGAAAGTATGTTGGTAGATGCCAGGGGCTGAGGCAGGGGAGGTGATTGGGGAGTTAGTGTTTAAAGGGTACAGAGTTTCAGTTTAGGAAGGTGAAAAATTTGGGAGATGGATGATGGTGAGAGTTGCACAACAATGTGAAAGTTAGTATGACTGAACTGTACAGTTATGGTTAAAATAGTATGTTTTATATTATGTGACTTTTATCACAATAAAAAATCATTTAAAAAATAAATAAAACATACTGTAACATACTATAGTCTTAGGATGCATGGATAAGTTGGTTTATAGATCATATTATTTAGTATTAACTAAACAAATCCTTACAAAAGTGAACAAGTGGCTTCTTCCAAGAAGCACAGGAAAAACAAGAAATTGGCAATCTTGGTATTTTGCCAAGTACAAGCAAAATTAAGAAACTGGCAGAATTAATATTCTTATACCCCTGGCCTGACTGTACCATCTGTTCCATAGCAACATATAGACAATGGTCATCTAAGCCGGTATGACAAGAAAAGAGACGGATCTTCCAAATTATTGACAAACTGTTTAATGCATGTCACAAATCCATATTACTAATGAGAAACTGTGCCCTAAATTTATATTACACCCTGAGATATTATCTTTTTTCAGCCTCACTGTATACTCTTCTAATTTATAAATTATATGTTTCAAAATGTACATAATTATATACATACATAAATAAATATGTGTAAATAAATGGCTATGATTACATAAATGGTATGCATCAAAATTTATTATTGGGAATGCGTGCTTTAAAATTCTTAGTAGATAAGAATGTAAAATTTAAAATTTGAATACTACAACTCTAGAGAATATAAAACTGTGCTTTAATGTTCTTTAAAGAGCTATTATATCAGTAGTTACCTTTATAAACCATGTAAGTATGTGACTGATAAAATATTCTATAGTGCTCTTTTGATTTAGACTGGAACACTGCTTATTTACCTTTGCCACTCAGTTTTTCTGGGGGTTGAATAGGTCCTCTAGCAAGTCCAACTCACATGCATTGAAACCTACGAAGAACATAGTAATGTTGACAGATATCATTTATGAGTATAGTTCTTGACCTTCAAGAACTGACAGTCAAGTCAGTCACAGGAAAAAACATAATTAAGATAATATTTAAATGTTAACATTTTAAACATTTTATACATTAAGGAAATTTTTAGAGTAAGATAAAAGAATAGAATTGAATTGAGTTGCCAGACTGCAATAATTTTTAATTTTTCATACTATAAAAAACAAATTATAAAGACATCTATCTTCTTACTTCACATGAAATTAATAGATTAACAAAACATTACATAGATTTTGTCTTCTCTTGAAAAATTCTAGGATTAAGTTTTACTACTAAATCATTAACTTATAAAAGATAATGATACAATGAATGTTATTTTGGAATAGTGAAAAACACTTGGCCCAGAAAATGAAATGAATTTTAAACTGTGCTATTAAAGAATATAATTTTGCCATCAAAATGAATGTTTTCTTAATTCAAAAGGTTGTTTGTGAAGCACTCTCTCTAAATGAATTCTAATTTTTTTTCTTCAGTGGAGGAAGTGTTTTTTCGACAAACTAGAAAAAGGGCATGATAAACATCTCAATAATATTTCCAAAATGTGTACACTTTCTAGATGCTATTTTTGTTTCAAGATCCTTCATGGCCCACCTAAAACCAAGTCCTGCGTGGTCATAAATCATTTCCAATTTGGGTATAGATATTTTTCACTCCTACATGTGCCACTCTACTCTAGTGGGAAACTTTTCATAATGTTTCCAGTGTGCGTTTTTATTCTGTGTTATGTGCATATGTCATATGGGGCACGAAGTACAGTTTAAAAAAATGAAATGAGGACATTCTCTTATATCAACAACGTTTTCTTAAAGTACTGGCAATTAGTACCAAAGATTACATCAGCTTCATAAAATTCAGACATTTAAAGTAAAGCGCAATATACAATAAGCCACATTACTGAAGGAGCCAGTAATGTTAGAGAAAGCAGTTAACTCTTTATGATTTAAAATTTGAGTGTCCCGTAGTGTAACATTCCCACTTTTCTCAGCCTCCTTCTTTTATTTAAAAGCCCAAATTTGGTTACTTCACTGCCTATTAACAACTAAAGGAAAGAGTAGGGAAAGAAAGTAAAGGATGTAAAATTCATATCAGTAGAAGTACCTATTGGCAATTCTCATTTAAAAACTGGGTAAGAAGAGTTATTGAAATACTGT
Organism: Balaenoptera physalus; assembly: GCF_965194825.1. Lineage (NCBI taxonomy): Eukaryota > Metazoa > Chordata > Mammalia > Artiodactyla > Balaenopteridae > Balaenoptera > Balaenoptera physalus. Next base: position 41,951,069 of record NC_138895.1, on the reverse strand, counting down.
GCTAAACTGAGATTTGGGGTTTATCTCATTGTCCATGATGACATAATTCTTATTCTCAAATAATAGAAATCAGGCTTTATCAGTTCATTGTTGTCTGATGGGATTATAGAAGGAAAACTTTACATCAATCACAATATAAATGTGTGCTTGCCTCCAAAACCATTTAGGATGGTGGCATAGCCTAGAGAGCATCAGGTGAGGATGAGGGACCAAGTTTGCAGACCCAGACAGGACCCAGAGGAGAATTATCTCTAACACTGAGGAATAAACATGTTTCAAGGGCAGAATCCCAGGCAGCAGGCTTGGTTTGTCTCAGATGTTGAATGTAGCATCCCCACCCTGAATGGAAGATGCAGCTGTTGGCACCAGCAGTTCTAACTGCCCTCTCTTGATTCTCTCATCATGACTCTACAGTCAAGTAGACATAGAACAAGCACACCAAACACTTTTGCCTTAGAGTTCCATGAGGAGTGCAATCCCACCTCTCATTCTCCATCATCCTCCTTGCTTCATTGTTCTCCATGGCACTTAATACCGTCTGCTTTACTTAGTTTTTCCTTTGTTTATTGTTCATCTCCCCCTTTAAATGTAAGCTTCAGGTGGATAGCGATGTTTGTCTTCATATTCACTGCTGTATCCCCTGCTCCCAGTTCAGGTCCCAGCATACAGTGAGTGCTAAATAAATATTTGTCGCATGTGAATGGGTGCCCCTGTTGTCCACCTCTCTGCCTACAAGCCCAGAGGATTACTTGAGCCACACTGACAGCACAGGTGTCACCCAAGTGCCTTCCCCACAGTTACAGTCTGCAGAGGATTAGCTGACAGGAAATAGTGGATGAGGAGCTCTTCCTCTTCCTACCTCCCCAAATCTCAGTAAAAGATCATGTGAAGGGAGGAGCTTCAAGATGGTGGAAGAGTAAGACGCGGAGATCACCTTCCTCCCCACAGATACATCAGAAATACATCTACACGTGGAACTACTCCTATAGAAAACCCACTGAATGCTGGCAGAAGACCTCAGACCTCCCAAAAGGCAAGAAACTCCTCATGTACCTGGGTAGGGTAAAAGAAAAAAGAAAAAACAGAGACAAAAGAATAGGGACGGGACCTGCACCAGTGGAAGGGAGCTGTGAAGGAGGAACGGTTTCCACACACTAGGAAGCCCCTTCATGGGCGGAGACTGCGGGGGGCGGAGGGGGGAAGCTTTGCAGCCATGGAGGAGAGCGCAGCCACAGGGGTGCAGAGGGCAAAGTGGAGCGATTCCTGCACGGAGGATTGGTGCCAACCAGCACTCACCAGCCCAAGAGGCTTGTCTGCTCACTCGCTGGGACAGGTCGGGGCTGGGAGCTGAAGCTCGGGCTTCGGAGGTCAGGTCCCAGGGAGAGGCCTGGGGTTGGCTGCGTGAACACAACCTGAAAGGGCTAGTGCGCCACAGCCAGCCGGGAGGGAGTCCAGGAAAACGTCTGGAGCTGCCGAAGAGGCAAGAGACTTTTTCTTGCCTCTTTGTTTCCTGGTGGGCGAGGAGAGTGGATTAAGAGCACACCCTGAAGGAGCTACAGAGAGGGGGCGCGAGATGCAGCTATCAGCATGGACCCCAGAGACGGGCATGAGACGGTAAGGCTGCTGCTGCTGCCACCAACAAGCCTGTGTGCAAGCACATGTCACCATCCATACCATCCCTCCCGGGAGCCTGTGCAGCCCACCACTGCCAGGGTCCCTTGATCCAGGGACAACTTCCCCGGGAGAATGCACGGTATGCCTCAGGCTGGTGCAACGTCACGCCGGCCTCTGCCACTGCAGGCTCGCCCTGCATCCATACCCCTCCCTCCCCCCGGCCTGATTGAGCCAGAGACTCCGAATCACCTGCTTCCTTAACCCCGTCCTGTCTGAGCAAAGAACAAACGCCCTCAGGCAACCTAAACGCAAAGGCTGGTCCAAATCCAAAGCTGAACCCTGGGAGCTGTGCGAACAAAGAAGAGAAAGGGAAATCTCTCCCAGCAGCCTCAGAAGCAGCGGATTAAATCTCCACAGTCAACTTGATGTACCCTGCATCTGTGGAAGACCTGAATAGACAAAGAATCATCCCAAATTGAGGAGGTGGACTTTGGGGACAACAAAATATATATTTTTTTCCCTTTTTCTCTTTTTGAGTGTGTATGTGTATGCTTCTGTGTGTGATTTTGTCTGTATAGCTTTGCTTTTACCATTTGTCCTAGGGTTCTGCATGTCCGCTTTTTTCTTTTTTTTTTTTTTACTTAAAAAATTTTTTTCTAAATAATTATTTTTTATTTTAATAACTTTATTTTATTTTATTTTATTTTATTTTATCTTCTTTTTTCTTTCTTTCTTTTTTTCCTCCCTTTTATTCTGAGCCATGTGGAGGACGGGCTCTTGGTGCTCCAGCCAGGCGTCAGGGCTGTGCCACTGAGGTGGGAGAGCCAAGTTCAGGACACTGGTCCACAAGAGACCTTCCAGCTCCATGTAATATCAAATGGCAAAAATCTCCCAGAGATCTCCATCTCAACACCAAGACCCAGCTCCACTCAACGACCAGCAAGCTACAGTGCTGGACACCCTATGCCAAACAACTAGCAAGACAGGAACACAACCCAACCCATTAGCACAGAGGCTGCCTAAAATCATAATAAGGCCACAGACACCCCAAAACACACCAACAGATATGGTCCTGCCCACCAGAAAGACAAGATCCAGCCTCTTCCACCAGAACACAGTTATTAGTCCCCTCCACCAGGAAACCTACACAACCCACTGAACCAACCTTAGCCACTGGGGACAGACACCAAAAACAAAGGGAACTACGAATCTGCAGCCTGCAAAAAGGAGACCCCAAACACAGTAAGTTAACCAAAATGAGAAGACAGAGAAACACAGAGCAGATGAAGGAGCAAGGCAAAAACCCACCAGACCTAACAAATGAAGAGGAAATAGGCAGTCTACCTGAAAAAGAATTCAGAATAATGATAGTAAAGATGATCCAAAACCTTGGAAATAGAATGGAGAAAATAAACAAACATTTAACAAGAACCTAAAAGAACTAAAGAGCAAACAAACAGTGATGAACAACACAATAAATGAAATTAAAAATTCTCTAGAAGGGATCAATAGCAGAATAACTGAGGCAGAAGAACGGATAAGTGACCTGGAAGATAAAATAGTGGAAATAACTACTGCAGAGCAGAATAAAGAAAAAAGAAGGAAAAGAATTGAGGACAGTCTCAGAGGCCTATGGGACAACATTAAACACACCAACATTCGAATTATAGGGGTCCCAGAAGAAGAAGAGAAAAAGAAAGGGACTGTGAAAATATTTGAAGAGATTATAGTTGAAAGCTTCCCTAATATGGGAAAGGAAATAGTTAACAAGTCAAGGATGCACAGAGAGTCCCATACAGGATAAATCCAAGAAGAAACATGCCAAGACACATATTAATCAAACTATCAAAAATTAAATACAAAGAACAAATATTAAAAGCAGCAAGGGAAAAATGACAAATAACACATAAGGGAATCCCCATAAGGTTAGCAGCTGATCTTTCAGCAGAAACTCTGCAAGCCAGAAGGGAGTGGCAGGACATATTTAAAGTGATGAAGGATAAAAATCTACAACCAGGATTACTCTACCCAGCAAGGATCTCATTCAGATTTGATGGAGAAATTAAGAAGTTTACAGACAAGCAAAAGCTAAGAGAATTCAGCACCACCAAACCAGTTTTACAACAAATGCTAAAGGAACTTCTCTAGGCAGGAAACACAAGAGGAGGAAAAGACCTACAATAATAAACCCAAAACAATTAAGAAAATGGTAATAGGAACATACATATCAATAATTACCTTAAATGTAAATGAATTAAATGCTCCAACCAAAAGACGTAGATTGGCTGAATGGATACAAAAACAAGATCCGTATATATGTTGTCTACAAGAGACCCACTTCAGACCTAAGTACACATACAGACTGAAAGTGAGGGGATGGAAAAAGATATTCCATGCAAACGGAAATCAAAAGAAAGCTGGAGTAACAATTCTCACATCACACAAAATAGACTTTAAAACAAAGACTATTACAAGAGACAAAGAAGGACACTACATAATGATCAAGGGATCAATCCAAGAAGAAGATATAAAAATTGTACATATTTATGCAACCAACATAGGAGCACCTCCATATATAAGGCAAACACTAACACTCATAAAAGGGGAAATCGACAATAACACAGTCATAGTAAGGGACTTTAACACCCCACTTTCACCAATGGACAGATCATCCAAAATGAAAATAAATAAGGAAACACAAGCTTTAAATGATACATTAAACAAGATGGACTTAATTGATATTTCTAGGACACTCCATCCAAAAACAACAGAATACACATTCTTCTCAAGTGTTCATGAAACACTCTCCAGGATAGATCATATCTTGGGTCACAAATCAAGCCTTGGTAAATTTAAGAAAACTGAAATCGTATCAAGTGTCTTTTCTGACCACAATGTTATGAGACTAGATATCAATTACAGGAAAAAACTGTAAGAAATACAAACGCATGGAGGCTAAACAACACACTACTTAATAACCAAGAGATCACTGAAGATATCAAAGAGTGAATCAAAAAACACCTAGAAACAAATGGCAATGAAAACATGATGACCCAAAACCTATGGGAGGCAGCAAAAGCAGTTCTAAGAGAGAAGTTTATAGCAATACACTCCTTAAGAAACAAGAACATTTCAAATAAACAACTTAACCTTACACCTAAGGCGATTAGAGGAAGCAGAACAAAAAAACCCCAAAGTTAGCATAAGGAAAGAAATCATAAAGATCAGATCAGAAATAAATGAAAAAGAAATGAAGGAAATGATAGCAAAGATCAATAAAACTAAAAGCTGGTTCTTTGAGAAGATAAACAAAATTGATAAACCATTAACCAGACTCATCAAGAAAAAAAGGAAGAAGACTGAAATCAAAAGAATTAGAAATGAAAAAGAAGAAGTAACAATTGACACTGCAGAAATACAAAGGATCATGAGAGGTTACTACAAGCAACTCTATGCCAATAAAATGCACAACTTGTAAGAAATGGACAAATTCTCAGAAATGCACAACCTTCCGAGACTGAACCAGGAAGAAATAGAAAATATGAACAGACCAATCACAAGCACTGAAATTGAAACTGTGATTAAAAATCTTCCAACAAACAAAAGCCCAGGACCAGATGGCTTCACAGGCGAATTCTATCAAACATTTAGAGAAGAGCTAACAACTATCATTCTCAAACTCTTCCAAAATAGAGCAGAGGGAGGAACATTCCCAAACTCATTCTACGAGGCCACCATCACTCTGATACCAAAACCAGACAAAGAAACTGCAAAAAAAGAAAACTACAGGCCAGTATCACTGATGAACATAGATGCAAAAATCCTCAACAAAATACTAGCAAACAGAATCCAACAGCACATTAAAAGGATCATACACTATGATCAAGTGGGGTTTACCCAAGGAATGCAAGGCTTCTTCAATATATGCAAATCAATCAACGTGATACACCATATTAACAATTTGAAGGAGAAAAACCATATGATCATCTCAATAGATGCAGAAAAAGCTTTCGACAAAATTCAACACCCATTTATGATAAAAACCCTCCAGAAAGTAGGCATAGAGGGAACTTTCCTCAACATAATAAAAGCCATATATGACAAAATCACAGCCAACATCGTCCTCAGTGGTGAAAAACTGAAACCATTTCCACTAAGATCAGGAACAAGACAAAGTTGTCCACTCTCAGTACTATTATTCAACATAGTTTTGGAAGTTTTAGCCACAGCAATCAGAGAAGAAAAAGAAATAAAAGGAATCCAAATTGGAAAACAAGAAGTAAAGCTGTCACTGTTTGCAGATGACATGATACTATACATAGAGAATCCTAAAGATGCTACCTGAAAACTACTAGAGCTAATCAATGAATCTGGTAAAGTAGAAGGATACAAAATTAAGGCACAGAAATCTCTTGCATTCCTATACACTAATGACGAAAAATCTGAAAGTGAAATTAAGAAAACACTCCCATTTACCATTGCAACAAAAAGAATAAAATATCTAGGAATAAACCTACCTAAGGAGACAAAAGACCTGTATGCAGAAAATTATATGACACTGATTAAAGAAATTAAAGATGACACAAATAGATGGAGAGATATACCATGTTCTTGGATTGGAAGAACCAACATTGTGAAAATGACTCTATTACCCAAGGCAATCTACAGATTCAATGCAATCCCTGTCAAACTACCACTGGAATTTTTCACAGAATTGAAACAAAAAATTTCACAATTTGTATGGAAACACAAAAGACCCCGAATAGCCAAAGCAATCTTGAGAAAGAAAAACGGAGCTAAAGGAATCAGGCTCCCTGACTTCACACTATACTACAAAGCTGCAGTAATCAAGACAGTATGGTACTGGCACAGAAACAGAAATATAGATCAATGGAACAGGATAGAAAGCCCAGAGATAAACCCACCCACATATGGTCACCTTATCTTTGATAAAGGAGGCAAGAATATACAGTGGAGAAAAGACAGCTTCTTCAATAATTTGTCCTGGGAAAACTGTACAGCTACATGTAAAAGAATGAAATTAGAACACTCCCTAACACCATACACAAAAATAAACTCAAAATGGATTAAAGACCTAAATGTAAGGCCAGACACCATCAAACTCTTAGAAGAAAACATAGGCAGGACACTCTATGACATAAATCACAGCAAGATCCTTTTGACCCACCTCCTAGAGAAATGGAAATAAAAACACAAATAAACAAATGGACCTAGTGAAGCTTAAAAGCTTTTGCACAGCAAAGGAAACCATAAACAAGACCAAAAGACAACCCTCAGAATGGGAGAAAATATGTGCAATTGAAGCAACTGACAAAGGATTAATCTCCAAAATTTACAAGCAGCTCATGCAGCTCAATATCAAAAAAACAAAAAACCCAATCCAAAAATGGCCAGAAGACCTAAATAAACATTCTCCAAAGAAGATATACAGAATGCCAACAGACACATGAAAGAATGCTCAACATCATTAATCATTAGAGAAATGCAAATCAAAACTACAATGAGATATCATCTCACACTTGTCAGAATGGCCATCATCAAAAAATCTACAAACAATAACTTCTGGAGAGGGTGTGGAGATAAGGGAACCCTCTTGCACTGTTGGTGGGAATGTAAATGGATAGAGCCACTACGGAGAACAGTATGGATGTTCCTTAAAAAACTCAAAATAGAACTACCATACAACCTAGTCATCCTACTACTGGGCTTATACCCTGAGAAAACCATAATTCAAAAAGAGTCATGTACCAAAATATTCATTGCAGCTCTTTTTACAATAGCCAGGACATGGAAGCAACCAAAGTGTCCATCAACATTTGAATGGATAAAGCAGATGTGGCACATATATACAATGGAATATTACTCAGCCATAAAACGGAACAAAACTGAGTTATTTTTAGTGAGGTGGTTCGACTAGAGACTGTCATACAGAGTGAAGTAAGTCAGAAAGAGAAAAACAAATACCGTATGCTAACACATATGGAATCTAAAAAAAAAAAAAATGGTCATTAAGAACCTAGGGGCAAGATGGGAATAAAGATGCAGACCTACTAGAGAATGGACTTGAGGATACGGGGAGGGGGAAGGGTAAGCTGGGACAAAGTGAGAGAGTGGCATGGACATATATACACTACCAAACGTAAAATAGATAGCTAGTGGGAAGCAGCCGCATAGCACAGGGAGATCAGATCCATGCTTTGTGACCACCAGAGGGAGGGGATAGGGAGGGTGGGAGGGAGGGAGACACAAGAGGGCAGAGGTATGGGGACATATGTATATGTATAACTAATGCACTTTGTTATAAAGCAGAAACTAACACACCATTGTAAAGCAATTATACTCCAATAAAGATGTTAAAAAAAAAAAAAAGGGCATGGGAAAATGAAGTCAAGTTAAAGATTCGAAAGTAAAGTAGAAGCTGTAATATCTGCTTTTTCTTGTTCCAGTCTAAACTGGTCTTTGCATAAAGTAGTTGACTACAGGGGAACCAAAGAACCCTGATAAAGGCTTGATGATCCAAACACAATGCTGAAGGCTCAAGATGGTGCCTTGGCTCCCCACTGCCATCATTTTCAATGACAAACAGAAGTGCTGTCCCATACTGCTCATGGGTACTGTCTTGTTTATTCTCACAACACTCCTGAGTTAAGCATTACTGTCAGTTTCAGCTTAGGAAACCGATGTCTAGAGAGACTGGTTGTAGCTGGAAGTTAAACCTTGCCTCATCTCTCACTGCTCATCCTCTCACATGCTACACTGGAGTCTCAACTGCTTACAGCTCCTGGGGTGCTAAGTTCTGTTATTCTTTCCATTTTTCAGAGGGATATCGAGCCCCATGAAGCTCAAGTGGTTTGCTCAGAACAATACAGTGGGGAGGTGGGAGAGCTGAGGCTCCAAACTCACACTCTTAACCACTTCACTCCACTGCTTCCTACTGTCTCCTCATACAGAAGCTGGCAAAAAGAATACAACATACACTTGTACAGCATATTAAAATTACAAAACCTTCTCACACAACATTATCCTATTCCATTTGAACAACTCCTCCTACAGTCATTTTGTTGGACCAGAGATGAAAGTATAATAAAATGATTATGCATGAAGCCTCAAACTTAACTTTTCATAGAATAAACAGAAAAGGCAGCTGAAGTAATCGTGACTATTTTCCTCCTTCTGTATGGACTGACAGAAGCTGGAGACCATTGTGGATCAACTGGGAAACTTCTCTAATCCCTCCTTATTTTCTCTCAGCTTTTTGGCAGTTTCACATTCATAGTGGACCAATTGGTCTCCTGAGTTCTGGATAAAATGTAATTTAACTAGGAAATTTTCATACACACACTCTTTTTCTACATTGAATTATACTAGGCTAGATCCAGGCAATACCAAGTGCCAATGAAAAAGTCACCTTTGTCTTAAGCCTTTTTAGCTGGTGTTTTTCATGTGTCAAAATGCTCTCTTCATGTAGCATAGGTACTTACCTGATTTTTCATAGATTGGGTAATGGTGGAGTTGGGGTTTATTCTCATAATTACAACCCTAGGATTCACCTTTCAGAGTGGTGCCATTGGAAAGAGTTCATGCAACCCTAAGTATTAAATCAAGGCTGGATGAAGTCCTAAGAATACTGATTATTTCCATAATTATAAGTCAGCATCTACCATGAAGAGGGGTTCAAAATGTGCAAAAAAATATCTGGGCAGCTGAAGCCCATCTGCCAAAACACAGAGCCCTGAGCTGGTGTGGTGCTTGGTCCTTTTTCACTGTGTGTGCATCTCTGCAGATGTGAAATTATGATCAACAGATACTGCTTAGCCAATAATTTTGGTGTCTATTTAGCATGAGTCTGAGCAAGAAAACAGTCACTCTGAGGCCGACAGTGCCAGGCCCACAAAAGAGATCCTTGTGACAGGAACGAAAAATGCCTAGTTGGTCCAGGCCTCCATGGGTACTGACTGAGCTGTAATGTGGTTTCTGGAATCAGTCTCATTGGCACTAAATGTCTGACAGAGGAGGGCACATGGTCGCAAAGGAGAGCACCCATGTTACTAAGCTGTCGGGATAGTTATCAAAGAGCGAGGAGATAGGCATTTCAGTTTTAGGGAGTCAGACCTTGGTTTAAAATCACCTGTGAGGTGCCTGTTGTGGTGTTGTTTGCATGGGGATTACCATCTGGTGCTTCTTACATTCCCCTCCCCTGCAACTACACTCCAGCCTTGTAATTGTAATTCCCAGAGCAAACCAACCTCTCTTTACTCCTTGACCTTTACATGTGCTGGTTTCTGTCTGTGGAATGCTCTTTTCCACCCCATACATACCCCTGAGTCAAGACCTTCATCCTGCAGGTCTTGGCTTTGAGATCATTTCCTTGATAAAGCCTTTCAGGACCACGTGATGCCCACAAGATTGGGGGAAGGAAATTACTTACATTCTGTATTCTAATTATCTGTTCGATGCCTCTCTCCACCAGTGGGTTCTAACTGAGGGATTGTGTCAGGTTTACCATTACTTCCTCAGAGTTTAACATGAAACCCTCCTACACTGTTGGTGGGAATGTAAATTGGTGCAGCCACTATGGAGAACAATATGGAGATTCCTTAAAAAACTAAAAATAGAGCTACCTTATTATCCAGCAATCCCACTCCTGGGCATACATCTGGAGAAAACAAATTCAAAAAGATACTTACACCGCAATGTTCATTTACAATAGCCAAGACATGGAAGCTAGCTAAATTTCCATTGACAGATGAATGGAGAAAGAAGATGTGGTGTATATATACAATGAAATATTACTCAGCCATAAAAAAGAATAAAATAATGCCATTTGCAGCAACATGGATGGACCTAGAGATTATCATATTAAGTGAAGTAATTCAGACAGAGAAAGACAGACATCATACAATATCATTTATGTGTAGAATCTAAAAAATGATACAAATGACCTTATTTACAAAACAGAAATAGACTCACAGACATAGAAGACAAACTTATGGTTACCAAAGAGGATAGTGGGGGGTGGGGGAGGGAGAGATAAATTAAGAGTTTGGGACTACCATACACACACTACTATATATAAAATAGGTAAACACCAGGACCTACTATATAGCACAGGGAACTATACTCAATATCTTGTAATATCCTATAATGGAAAATAATCTGAAAAAGAACATATATATATACACACATATATATATCTGAATCACTTTGCTGTACACTTGAAATTAACACAACATTGTAAATTAACTATACTTCAATTAAAAAAAAACATGGTGCCTAGCACATAGTAGTAATTCAACAAATACTTAAAGGACAACTGAATAAAATAAAGAGAAAACTTAATTGGTCATAACATACACCATTCTTTCTAGGGACACTAAGACTTTTGCTAAAGCAAATAGGCAGAGAAATCAGTTGATGAACTCCATGTGGTTGAAGCAGAGATCTATATATCTTTTGAAATCTAAACTTAGAGCAGTAAGGCTGAAACCTCCCTGCAGTTAGAAGATAGCACAGATAAAAATAATATCAGAAATAATCAGTCTGGGATAAACCATAGTGAGAAGCTGAACTGGGAAATGCAAGTTGGAGAAAAAAACCAGGTTTATGGAAAAAGGAATGGATTCAAACTTATAAAAAAAAAAAAGCTTTAGGCTCATTGTGAAGAACTTTACCAACAGGAAAACATTGTAATACATACTTTGTAATAATACACATATCCAACTATTCCTAATTTCACAGATAGTAATTGAAATATATGTACATTTTATCCCATTATCAAAAACTCATTTTGTGGCCCTTATATAGTGCCAAGTAGAAATGATCACTTTACATTTTAATTTAAAAAATTACCCAAACCAAGTATATTCAGCAGATAATATTTTTTTGTAAGCCAGTTTCTATGCCAAGCTTTATTTAGACATCTCATTCAATCCCACTGACAACTCTGTGAAATGGGCATAACTATCACTTAGAAGATAAATAATTTCCTCTTAATTATTCAGTTGGTAAGTAGTAGGACTCTGATTCAAGTTTAAGTGTGTCTGATCTGAAGTCCATGCTCTTAATCACTGATCTCTGTCCAAACTGGCATATGTGTCACTAAAATATTTAGGTAAAGCAGGTAAGTATGTCCTACCAAGTGCCATAAACATTTATGTGAACCAGCCCTTATATGTTCAGAACATAAAACACTGAATTTGTAGTGTTCAAGGGCAATGTTATCTGACTCCAAGTTCTAAGCCAAGAAAATCAGTGGCAAAAGTTACCTTCTGGCCAAATAAGAGAGATGATTCATTTTGTTTTGACTGTTTCTTTGGCTGAGAATCCTGATTCATGAAAGTAAATTAATGCAAATCATAGTCATACACATTAAGAACTCAAGAGATAATGTTAGGGGAAATCAAATTCTAATAATAGCTGAGAATTTTTTGTTAAGGTCTCTCAGAAAATGCAAGTTTAGTTCCCAATTCAATATTTTTTTAAAGATATGCCTTACTGGCAATTCTCTGAATAGTTTCTAGAAATATTTACAATCTGAGGAATGGCATCTCAATATTACAAATCTACTCAAGATGATTATTTGATTTTCCTTAGGATTGTTAAGCATGCTATGTGTGACTAGCTTCCTAAAAGTAACATTGACCAAAAGAAAAACTAGGCACATATATTCAAACTCACTTCTTAGTTCATCAGTTAAATTTAGTAACTCTCCTGAGGAATGTCTAATATTTGATTTCCAGTTACTAGATGTTCTTTTGTTTCTTATGATGTGATCTTTTTTGGAGTTCTAACTGGTTACCAAAGAAGATCCATGATTAGCTTCATATTTTGTGATCTCACTAGTCTTCTACTTCTTTACACTCTCTCCACAGAGCTCTAAGATGAGTTAATTTCATGGAACATAATTGAATGCAATCAGATAGAAGGATCCTTATGGGGAAAGGGTTAATAATAATACCTCTTTCTATTTATAGGTCAAGACATCAAAGTCAAAAATCATCTTCATCAAAGAATACAAGTTGACTACTTAAGTAACATGCACTGTCTCATGTAACTCAAAAGCTTATAAACCAAATCTCCCCAGTGCTTATATTCTAAAACCAATAATATACAGTATTTTAAAACTTTATAAATCTATCAGCTACTTTTATACAAGCCTCCTAAATTATAGGTATAATTGGTAGGCAGACAGTGAATAGAATGAATTAACTCTTACATAGAACAAATTTAAATATTTTTTTTAAATTGGTGCATACTTGAAACTAGCACGGCATTGTGGATCAACTATACCCCAATAAATTTTTTTTTTAATTGGTGCATAAAGTGCCAGAATCACAATGACATTTATATGGTTTTGTACAGTTCCACAGTGCTATCCAGAATATCATCTTGGTCTTGGAAGATTGCTATAGGCATTTATATCCCAACTATTTCTCTTCAATGCAAAGGCAATGTTCAGAAGTATCCTAGGAAGGATCCCTGACTGTTCAGGAGTTCACAGAATTCGACAGGGCCAGGGCAATGGATAAAACATTTCTCAGGTGTTGATGATACCCCTAGTTAAAGTTAACCTTTAGAACACACTTGCTGGTGGAAACATTATTTCTTAGTTCCTAAGACACGAACAGGTGTCCTTCTCCCAGAATACACCAAGAAATCTAATCCCAGGGGTCCCTGTTGCTAAGAGTAAATGTGGCCTATTCTTCATTTTCCTGTAGTCATCAGTGACATTCCATACAGGATTGGTGATACACAAAGTGCTGTGACACCTACTATGTAGCAAAAGATAATTTATTGGCCCATGATCCTTCAATTCTCTGGTTTAATGTTGAGCCTATACTGCCCTTTTAAGCCACAACCTTCAACAAATCCATATACATCACTCTTTCTATAGTTAGAAGACAAAATATCAATATGAGTCATACATCTCACAAAGCTACTATATTGCCTCAAAAATGCAATTCCCCCAATACTGTTAAACACAATCCCAAGTAGTCAAAACAGTCTTACCCATACAAAGTCTAACAAGAACTCTGGAAGGAAATGTCTATGCCATGCACTGACTTGTGGTCTTGCTTTACCTAATTCTCTTAATCAGTAACAAGAGAGCGGGAGTCTTATCTATCTGGCTTGTACATCACTCTTTACACATTGTTTAGCACAATGCAGGCACTGTTTTGTAGGCTTTCAAGAACTTCTACTGCTACCACTACCACCATGACAATGTACCTTGAAGGATGATAGTGAAGTTGCTGAGGTCACCAAAGTCCAAGGAAGGGCAACATAAATGATCACAAAATTCTCTTAACTGTGGATGAATGCAAAGCTTGCTTTATTTATTTGCACACCAGTTTGGATGTTCATAGGTGAGAGATTCCCAAAGCAATACCTGAAACTATAGGTTGCCTACCCTGTCCTGCCTACCACCACAGTTCAGTGAAAGTCTAGCAAACTACTCTCCTTGATCTCTCTTGCTGTGTCACACTGCTTGACTAACTGCCCACTCTAAGTCAAATATCCCCTGCAAGAGTCAAATATCCCCTTGCCAGGATACCACTAGTTGTCAAAAAATTAATAAAAATTTTATTCGTATCTTTTCAATGTCTTACTAGTAGAGGGATGGTAGAAGTTTGCCGGAATAAGGCACTTAGACATCTGGGCTTTTGTAAAGTTAACCTGGTCAGATTTTGAAACTGATACACTTTCAGCACATGCTGCTGTAATTGAGTGCCAGTCTGAACATCCAATATTTCTAGCCCAGCCAAGTACATATTGGATAAATGGATGAATGAATGAATGAATGAATGATGCAATCAGAGGGCTAATGTGGCCAGAAACTAGAAAAGATCCTTTCCTGTTGCTCTCTCTGCCTCTGTCAATCTTTACTTCATATTTTTGCCTTGTAACCCCTTTATAACATCCCTGAGACTGCCCTACAGAAAAACCCAGATTATCTCCCCAAAACTTGTAAATGCCAAGCTTTGGTTACACCATATGCCATTTATCTTCTCAGGAAATGGAAGAATCCCCCCGGGCCATATATCCACATATACATGATAGAGGGGCAAACCTTCCAGGAGATCAATCCATATATCTGACTGCTTTGTAAGGGATTTACTAAGTGCAAAACAAATCATTCTTGGCGCCTGACTTTTGAAACATTTCCCTTTGTGTTTACAGAGTGCAGTCACCCAGCCACTTGCATTCTGAGACATGAAGTTTTGCAGATGGTCTAGTGTGTACTCACTAAGAGGGTCTTCCCCATTAACTCCTCAGCCCCAAACACATGCTGTTTCCGAGTCTGTTCTGGGCGATAATCTCATGGCCTAGCAATAGCCTAGTAGAATTAGTATTAGGTGCTTGACTTAGCGCTAAAAGATTTAGAAATATATTAACAGAAGTTCTACTAAAATGGGCCATCTGCAGAGCCTGAATGTACAGGATTTAAGGAGGAAAAAAAACCCTCACAGTAAAAGAGCAGTGTTTGCAAAAGAGAAAGAAAGTTTCAGGAAGCAGCTTCTGCCTAGTATACTCTCTCGAGCTTTGTATTCCTATACTGTTTGTTTGGGGTTTTTTGGTAATTATGTGATGTCTTTTTTTTTGTAAATGAAGCATAGTTGATTTACAGTGTTGTGTTAATTTCTGCTGTAAAGTGATTCAGTTAGTCATATATATACATTCTTTTTTATGTTCTTTTCCATTATGGTTTATCTCAAGATATTGAACATAGTTCCCTGTGCTATACAGTAGGACCTTGCTGTTTATCCTTCCTATGCTGTTTTAAGTTGAGTTCCTTGAAAACAGCCTCTGAGTTAAAAATTAGAGGACGGTACTTTATTAAGGAGAACTCTCAGATGGATAAAAGAGTATGGAGAGCAGGATTTGATAGAGGGAGAAACTGAATTTAAAAAGCAGTTGGAGGGGCTTCCCCAATGGCGCAGTGGTTGAGAATCTGCCTGCCGATGCAGGGGACACGGGTTCGAGCCCTGGTCTGGGAAGATCCCACATGCCGTGGAGCAACTGGGCCCCTGAGCCATAGCTACTGAGCCTGCACGTCTGGAGCCTGTGCTCTGCAACAGGAGAGGCCACGATAGTGAGAGGCCCACGCAACGCGATGAAGAGTGGCCCCGCTTGCCACAACTGGAGAAAGCCCTTGCACAGAAACGAAGACCCAACACAGCCAAAAATAAATAAATAAATAAATAAAAATAAATATCTGCTAAAAAAATTTTTAAATTTAAAAAAATTAAAAAAATAAAAAGTAGTTGGAGCCAAGATCTCAATCAATCCCCTAAGAAACTCTGGAGCTGGATAGGCCTTCCGATTTGTCCACACTGCGGCAAGAGGGTCAGGCCACTTTACCCTTGCATCGCCAACTCACTGAATGTGTGCTGCCTCTAGGGAGAAGGTATAACATTAGGCCAAATGGTAACCTTCAACAGAGGGCAATTGCTGGGAAGGGACTCAGCTATGAGTGGATTCAGCTCATGAGGCCAAGTCTTAATCTCACGTGTTGGCATATGAGCTATGCCGACATTCCTGGCAGCTGAGAGAATGAGCGACTTGTTCCAGAAGGAGAGTCTGGGCAGCACACCTCAGTGTCCACTACATCTGCCATGCTTTGAGTCATCAATAATCAATTGAGAAGTATGCCCTCCATTTTTTAAATATCATAATGGTTTTCTTCCAAAGTACGACATGAGGAGAACATTACTAGAAGAAAACTGGCATCCCTGAAGATATCACCGCTATTGCCTTGAAGTTTTTTAAAAGGCTTTGCCTAAGCAAAGAATCCCAAACTAAATATGAGCTGCCAATCTGTCACTGGAGAACTCATTGTTTGTATATTAATAAGGATGATCTCTAGTTTCTAAACATATCTTCAAACTGAGAAAATGATGTGTAAATGAACTGCAAAGGTACATAAATAGTTTCAGCAACTCCTGGTGTTCCTTCAGAAAGATCAGCCTATGGACTTTTATTTCACAGATAGAGAAGCAAAATTTCTTAGAGGCTTTTCTAATATGAAAGAAAATTTTATTTGGTAAAATTACTGACCCAACTATAGGAGAACAGAATTAAAACCCAGAACTCATAAAAGTTTGTAGGAATAAGGCACTTAGCTAGAAATTTGTTAGATCAGCCTGGTCAGATTTTGAAATTTAGGCACTGGATGTGCAATATAATATCTGCTGTAGGTGAATTCCTTGGAAATGTCTATAACATTAGGGTTTTATATTATATACAATATTTTTTTCAGGGAGATATAAGACACTTACCATAAAAAGGACACTAGTTTACTCCTCAAAATGAACGGAGAGGATTCTTGTCAAAAATACAGCATCAGTTGTGTCCATGCGATTATTCTAACTTGATTATATGTTTTAAAAGAGATTTACTTCTCTCAAGAAGATTTAAAAGTAATCACAACTACTTAAGTGTTTTTTGAAGATTTTTGAAATCTGTAAATATTTCTTGAATACTCCTCTTGAATATTATGAAAATCCTGATGAAGTCATCACTGGCAACAGTTCCAAAGTCAAAGACTAAGTCTTTAATAGATGATTACCCAGTGAAGTTGTAAGTGAGAATTAGATTGTTGACCTCTAACCTCAAGACCTGCATCAAGTTTCTTTATTCATTAGTTTGCAATCCACCAAGAAGCTGTGAGATCCCAGCTAGGTGTTAACCTGTCCAGCCCTATCCATGCTCTGCTGTGGCCTGTTAGCTAGTGAAATGCAGATCACCCAGAAAGGTCAGAAGTCGAACAATTGGGAAATATTCATGTCTTCATCATTTCAAAGTTCGAAACAATCTTCAGGGATCATGAAATAGATCCAAGGACAGAAAAGGCAGCCGCAACTAATAGTTAGGTCATGTTTCAATCTCTTGCTCTGCGCAGCCACCTCCCCTTTAGCCCAGTACACGAGGGAGCACTGTCTTTCTCCCTTGACCCCATGCTACACCCTTTTCAAAACAGTGCCATCTGATGTCACTGACCAGCTAGATTCATCAAAAAGGACATGACTTCAATATCAACTCCAACCCAGGTATTCCAGCAGTCCCAGGAGGAACATATGACAGAGAGAAATGAAATTGTAGATTAGCCCTTTTCCAAGTAATGGATATTAGGGAGGGGGAGGAAGATGAAAAAGAAAAAAAGTAAAACCTACTTGGTTAAAACCATATAAACGACCCATAAGCGATGTCACTTCAGTCTCCTCTGCTTCATTCAGAAAAGTGTGTTTGGTAAGTATGTACTCTGTCAAAGGCACTGTGCTAGGGACTAAAGACACTAACTATAAATTAGAAAGTACAGATGGGCTATTAAAATTGAGTATATGGGCAAAAATACTATGGTTGTTAAGCAGATGACTATGTGATTCCGTAAGTCTCATTTTAACTTGCTAAATTTTATGTAAAAATATAGTGATAATGATGAGATGCCTGAGAGAGCTGGGACCCAAATCATGGCTCTTTGCCATAAAACAAAACCTTTTCGTTATTCCTTTATCTGCTCTTTGCAGAAATGAGGCTTTCCATCCAGGAAAGATAATGGATGACATCTGTTCTTTTCAGGAACTGTTTAACAAAGATTTTGTTCAAGTTAAGAAAAAATATAAATGCCCAGATTTACTCTATTCTAGCATATAGAAACTATAACACAGAAAACAAGCATGATCAACTAAAGTGAGTTCTATCAGCAATAAAGGTTGTTTGCTAAATAGTTATCTTTAATATGAAAACAGGCTGCTTCAAGTGTTTGCGGAGCTATAAATCAATGCCCTTAGGACTTTGCTTAGGCAACTTGTTTTGGGTAGCTTGGTCCCTCTATTAGCTGCAGGTGCAAACATTGCACCTGCAGTTAATTGCAGCCATAATTAGACCATTGTGGGAATAATTAGACACTTAATTTTGAGGATGTAAGTGACTGGCCTACAATTAGCCCTGGCTAAACTGTTCGTACCCACATGAAAGGAAGCTGTGCCCAACCCAGTCAAACTTTTTTTTTTACCATGCCCTTCTACATCCTCTGTTTTTCCTTTACAAACAGACAGAAATTAGGGAAAATAACTGGTCATGCAGTGGTAAAATATGTGTGATAAGAATAACCATACTGAGTGAAAACGAAGCTGTATTGACAAAGATACAAACAAGGGCAGCAGCAAATGTATAAATATGAATATAAATCAAGAAAGAAACTCTGTCAAAAGAGTTTCTTCAAACAATGAATTCCTTAGTTATGTCTCCCTTGCCAAACTAGCAATTTATGATAATGGCGCAGGAAGATTGTGGTGAGCTTGAAATCATTAGGTGAGTGTTCTTCACCTATGATATGCTCATCCTCTTGAACGGAGAGGTTCTTAGGAATTTATGTCTATACTGGACTGACATCCAAATAGACTCTCCTTCCAGACTCTGACCTTATTTCACCCCCACTACCATTCCAAGGGGGAAATACCCCCCACTACTAGCCATCCATGTTTTAAAAATAGAGATATTACCTATTTAGTTATAAGGAAAGCTAGCTCTTTCAGTCACCAGTTCAAAAATGCCTAGAGTTAATCCAATAACCTTTCTTAAACCACAGGTTAGTCTTGAGAAAAGAAGACATGCTTTTGAGGTGTTATTTTTATTGGATTCTTAAAAAATAAAAGACTTATCTTTGAAAAATTAGAGGTCTTTCAAGCACATTCTTTTACAGTTTACTGAATGCTATATAAACTTTAATGTTGTTTATTTATTGCTCAACTAGAAAAATACAACAGAGCCAAGATCATATTATCATAGTTAAAAATATCACTTTCAATGTAAGATAAAGCAAATATTCTTAACTTGCCTTCCTATCATTTCATCCTCTTGAAAGACTTATATTCCATCTATCTATTGTTTAAAATATTAATATATATTAAAATGGATATTTCCACATAAAAGTGTCTTGCTCATGCTCAAAGAGACAAATCAGTCTAATATATTCTGCTGCAGACATTTTTAACTAAATCATTAATTGGTTTTCAGAGCTCCTGAATTTACTGGCTGAAGTTTAAAAGTACCCTTAAAATCAAGTGAGAGGAAATATTAAAAATGCAGACTCTTTATCATTCCTTCAACTGCAAGACCACTTCTAAGTTAATGCTATGTATCATAACCGCCAGTTACAAAAGCTCTGTCTATAAATTATTTAGTGCTGTAGATAGTAACACTAAAGCTTGTCCAAATGGAAAGATGCAGTGAAGTTCAGTCATTACTATGACTACAAACTAGTGATCCCTCCTTTGTTATGGCCACTGCACAAGTGTCAGGAGGATGCTGTCAGTGATTTCATATCACCCTGAACTGCAACCTTTGCATGGTACCATCCGTAACCAAGTGACCTGCTGCAGCTCATTAAAGTTAATGTAATGGATCATTCCCTCTTCATTGTAATCATCAGCAAATTAGACTCCTTTCTAGGCTAGCCAGGCAGCAGGGAAGAATGTGACTGAGTAGAATGCATGAATAACTTTGCTCTTAGCCATGTGCCTCTATTCAACACAAAGGAGAACAATGCAGAGAATGAGGGGACAGATACAGAAGTCCTAATATGTGCTAGAATGCGCCTTATTTACGTCATTGCAGTAGAATCACAGATAATTTAATGCTTTTTTCAGAGCTAGACCTCCATCCCAAAACAGAGACAAGAGCAGAGAAAAATGACACAGGTAATCCAGGTGAGGCTCCTATTTGGCTGATTTTGCAGTTATTGCCTTTTTCCTTCAGTTGACCTCTACCATTCTCAAAAATTAGAGATATCATCCAAGCACTGGTTGTAATTGTAAATTCTTTGGAAACCCCAATACTGTTATATTGATTTTTTTCATTTAAAAAATGATATATGGAAACAGGAATGCAGAAACACACATGAAGGACAAACCACAGATTCTTAGAATTAATCAAAATATCTGTAGAATTCTTGTTTTATCTAATGGTTCCTACTTCAAATACATTTATCATTGGAATATCATTAATATAAGTTTTATGATTGCACTGTGGTTATAATAGTTTCCTAGCATTTGTAATGTTACTAGAAATTGAAGATTAAAGGGTAATCTCATTAGATCATGACATCGTGTGAAGGATTTTCTAATCTATTGGGCTAAGCAATCTCTAGAAAAGAGCAATTTTGGCCTAAACAGGAAAGGTGCTGAACTGTGGTGGCAGGATTTATTAGCTCAGTTAGCAAAATGAGCCATTCTACCACTCCTATGAGAGCTCATACGTTGAAGGAACATCCAGAAAAAGTACGTGAAAGAATTAGGAAACACCCATAATTCCTGTGGTATGTAAGTTACACAAAACATGCCTTTAACACAATCACACAATAAACGTTTATAAGAGCCATGGTTCTCAAAATATGGTTCCTCAACCAGCTGTATTGGCATCTCTTGAAAACGCATTAGGAATGCAAATTCGTAGCTCACTTTGGATCTACTTAATCAGGAACCCTGGTGGTGAGGCCTGACAATCTATATTTTACCAAGCCTTCAACATGACTGTGATGCATGCTAAACTTTCAGAACCACCATATTAGAGAGCAAAAATAGTGTGAATAGTCTGCACACATTAGTTTTATGTTCAAAGGAAATTATTTTCATATGATAATTTGAGGACATACATTACCTACAAATGTATTACCATGAAATATTATAATATGCATACTTGTGTATGTGTAACAAATATGTGTATATGTGTATATACATACTTGATTATACACACACTTGCACACACACAATTGGATAGCTGCTTAAACTGATATAGTATGCTGTGCTTCCCAGGCACAGTATAAGAATCCAAATGATCAACAGTTATTGCTATGAGAATAATGATTATGCTTGTCTTATTTACCTTCACCTCCATACCTTCAGTATCTATAGAAGCTGGCATACAGGGGCTGTTAAAAAAATACTGAGTGAATGACTCAGTGATATTTAGGCTATGCTCATCTCTAGTTGAGAGTACACATGGTTCTCATGTTAGAGCGTTTAAGTAAATAAACTTTGGAAAACACTGATAGGAATTAGAAGAGGATGTATCTTAGACAAAAACAAAGTAAGAATAGAAAACAGTTAATGATTATCATCATCATAAAACTGTAGATTGTGTCTTATAATTAATTGTAAGAGGTTTTTTGTAAAAGGTTTTTGTATCAACTGAGCATGTATTCAATCTTATTTTGTATTTCTTATTGTAATTTAAATACAAAATAAGGATGTCTACCCCCACCACTTTTATTCAATATTGTACTGGAGGTTCTAGCCAGAGCAATTAGGTGAGAAAAGGAAATAAAAGGTATACAGATTAGAAAGGAAGAAGTAAAACTATCTCTATTCACAGATGACATAGTCATATATATAGAAAATCCTAAGGAATCCACAAAAAAAAAATAGAGCTCTTAGGATTAATAAACAAATCCAGCAAGTTTGCAAGATCAATATACAAAATTAATTGTATTTATACACACTAGCAATGAACAATCCTAAAATAATATTAACAAGACAATTCCATTTCTAATAGAAGCAAAAAGAATAAAAAGAGTAGGAGTAAATTTAACTAAAAAAGTGCAAGACTTATACACTGAAAACTACAAAACATTGTTAAAAATAAATTACAGAAGACCTAAATAAATAAAGACATCCCATGTTGACAAATCAGAAATTTTAATATTGTTAAGATGACAATACTCCCCAAACTGATTTACAGGTTCAATACAATTCCTATCAAATTCTCAGATGACTTTTTTGCAGAGATGGAAAAACTGACCTTAAAATTCGTATGGAAATTCAAGGGATGCAGACTAGCCAAAACTATCTTAAAAAAAAAAAATTGAGGATTCACACATTCAATTTTAAAGCTTACAACAAACTAAAGTAATCAAGAGTATATGGTACTGGTATAAGCTAGATATATAGCTCAATGGAATAGAATTGAATGTCCAGAAATAAACACATACATTTATGTCAATTGATTTTACAGGACAGTGCCAGTACAATTCAAACGGGGAAAGAATAGTGTTTTCAACAAATGTTGTTGGGACAACAGGATATCTACATGCAAAAGAATAAATTTAAATCTCTATCTTACAACATATGCAAAAATTAACTAAAATAAGACCTAAATGTAAGTACTAAATCTATACAAATATTGAAAGCATAAGAGTAAATATTCATGACCTTAATTAGAGAATAACTTCTTAAATACCAAAAGCCTAAGCAACAAAAGGAAACAATAGATAAATTGGACTTTATTAAAAATTTTTTAGTTTGTGTTTCAAAGGGCACTACCAAGAAAGTGCAAAGACAACCCAGAGACCGGGTGAAAATTTTTGCTGCTAATTTAACTGATAAAAGATTTAGGTCCAGAAAATATAAGGAATTCTTACAACTCACCAGTAAAAAAGCAACCCAATTTAAAAATGGGCAAAGAGTGGTATTTGAAAGTGGTTGTGGATTGCCTTTAAAAATATATTGCAAACTCTAGGGCAATCATTAAAAATATAAAAAATTAAAAAGAAGTATAACTGATAAGCTAAGAAAGGAGAGAAAATTGAACCATTTAAAAATGTTCAATTAAAACCACAAAAGGTAGAAAAAGGTAGGAGACAAATATAGGAACAAAAAACAAAGGCAACAAATAGACAACAGTAATGAATATGGTAGACATTAATCCAACTATACCAATAATCACTTTGAAGGTTAACAGTCTAAGTGCACCAATTAAAAGACATACATTGTCAGAGTGGAACAAAAAATAAGACTCTATGTTGTCTACAAGAAACCCACTGTAAATATAATTATACATATAGATTAAAAGTAAATGGATGGAGGAAAATATATCAGGCTAACAGTAATCAAAAGAAAGTAGGAGTGGCTATATTAATTTCAGACAGAACAGTCTTCAAAGCAAGGAAAGTTATCAGAGAAAAAGAAAGGCATTACATAATGATAAGTGGTAATCTTCCAAGAAGACATAAAAATCCTTAACATGTATACCCCTAACATCAGAGCATCAAACTATGTGAAGCAAAAACTGATAGAATTGTGAAGATAAGTAGATGAATCCCCAATCATAACTGGAGACTTCCACATCTCTCTATCAGAAATGGACAGATCCAGCAAGCCAGAAAATCAGTATGGACACAGTTGAACCAAACAACACTATCAATCAACTGGATATATTTTACATCTATAGACTATGTCATCCAACAATAGCAGAATATAAATTCTTCCCAAGCTCATATGGAACATTCAATATATAGGCCACATTCTGGCACATAGAACACACATGAAAAAATTTAAAAGAATAAAAATCATATAACGTTTGCTGTCAGGCCACAGCAGAATTAAAAGAAGTCAATATCAGAAAGATAACTGGCAAATCCCAAAATATATTAAGCTTAAACAACACACTTGTAAGTGACACTCTTTGAAATGATCTCTAAAATCAATAAGCCTCTAGTCAGGCTAACTAGGGAAAAAAGATAGAGGACACAAATTACTAAAATATTAGAAATGAAAGAGGTGACAGCACTATAGATCTTAGGGACATTAAAGGGTTAATAGAAGAATATGATGAAAGGCTCCATGTCCATAAATTTGATAACCTAGATGAAAAGGACCAGTTTCTTGCAAGACACAATTTGCCAAAATTTATACAAAAAGAAACAGATTATCTGAATAGGCCTATATCTATTAAAGAAATGAATCAGTAATTAATATCCTTGCAAAACATAAAGCACAAGGTCCAGTTGTGTTCACTGGT
This sequence comes from Balaenoptera physalus, assembly GCF_965194825.1. Lineage (NCBI taxonomy): Eukaryota > Metazoa > Chordata > Mammalia > Artiodactyla > Balaenopteridae > Balaenoptera > Balaenoptera physalus. The sequence continues at coordinate 41,926,637 of NC_138895.1, read as the reverse complement.
AAACTCTACCAAATATTTAAGGAGGAAATTATACTAATACTCTATAATCTCTTTCAGAGGATAGAAGTAATGGAAATGCTTCCAAACTCATCCTATGAGGCCAGCATTACTCTAATACCAAAACCAGAAAAAGACATTACAAGAAAACTACAGACCAGTATCTCTCACGAATATAGAGGCAAAACTGCTCAATAAAAAATTAACAAATTGAATTCCACAATGTATGAAAAGAATCATACACCATGACCAAGCAAGATCTACCCTAGGTATGCAATGTTGGTTAACACTTGAAAATCAACTAATGTAAACTATCGCATCAACAGGCTAAATGAGAAAAATCACATGATCATATCAACACATGCAGAAAAAACATTTGACAAAATCCAGCACCCGTTCATAATAAAAACTCTCAGTAAACTAGGAATTGAGGGGAACTTCCTAAACTTGATGAAGAATATCTACAAAAGAACTACAGCTAATATCATACTTAATGGTGAAAAACTTGAAGTTTTCCCACTAAGACCAGGTACAAGGCAATGATGTCCCCTCTCACCATTCCTTTTCAATATTGTACTGGAGGTTCTAGCTAATGCAATAAGCCAAGAAAAGAAAATAAAAGGTATACAGAATGGGAAGGAAGAAATAAAACTATAATATATTTGTTTGCAGATGACATAATTATCTACATAGAAAATCCAAAAGAATTGACCAAAAAAATACACAAAAACTCCTGGAACTATTAAGCAATTACAGCAAGGTTGCAGAATGCAATGGTAATATACAAAATGCAATCGCTTTCCTATATACCAGTGATGAAAAGTGGAATTTGAAATTAAAAACATGATATCATTTACATTAGCACCCCACTAAAAATGAAATACCTGGGTATTAGCTTACTCCATTTGGCCTGCAATAACACAACACCACAGACTAGGTGGCTTATAAACAACAGAAATTTATTTCTCACAGTTCTGGAGGCTAGAAATCCAAGATCAAGGTGCCAGCATGGTCAGACTCTGGTGAAGGACCTCTTCCAAGATGAAGATTTCTCATTGTGTCCTCACATTGTGGAAGGGCAAGAAATTAATCTCTGGGGCCTCTTTCATAAAGGTATCCCCATTCATGAGGGCTCTGCCCTCATGACCTAGTCTACTCTCAAAGTCCCCACCTCCTAATATATCACCTTAGGAGTTAGGATTTGAATATATGAAATTGGGGGGGGGGACACAAATATTCAAAGCATAACAGGGATAAATCTGTCAAAATATATAAAAGTTCTATATGAGGAAAACTATAAAATTCTGATGAACAAATTCAAAGAACTAAATAAATGGAGAGATATTCCATGTTCATGAATATTAAGACTCAATATTGTCAAGTCTGTTCTTCCCAACTTGATCTATAACACAGTGAATGCTAGAAGACAATGGATTAATATCTTCAAAGTAAGGAAAGAAAAAAATTGTCAACTCAGAATTTTATGTCCAGTTAAACTATCATTCAGGGTGTGGACAAAAAAATATATTATCTGATATTGAATAACAAAGAATTTACCACTCTCATGAAAAGACTCTCACTAAAGGAACTATTAAAAGACATATGTCGGCAAGAAATATATACATAAAGGGGACAGTGAGATTTAAGAAACAGTGATTGAAAAGATTATTTAATTAAAATTCACTTTAACGTAATAACAAATTTATGTTTTAAAAGCATAATGGTGAGAGTAATATCTAGACTGCAATAATGAAAATGGAATAATGAGTTTTTCTGTACATATTTAAAGTATTTCCTGTCTTGAAGAAGGATGGAAATAATGAGTTACTTTAGACATTTTTAAGAAAAAAATTTAGTCAAATAAGTAAGTTTAAAATTAAGAATAACCACTAAAACAAAAATTTAATTTCAATTCAAAACTGCAGATTAAAGAGGCATAAAGAAGAAGGAAATGAATTTTAAAAATTACAAAATAAGATGGTACAAAAACATCTAAATGAATCAGAAATACAAAATGTAAATATATTAAACTCAACTACTAAAGACAGAGATTATCATATCGGACAAAAGAACAAAATTTAGTTCTGTTACTTTCTGTATATAAGCACAAAGATTAGGAAATGAAAAGACTAAAATTGAATACCACTGGGAATCAAAAAATATATATTTTATAGCAATGTTCATCTTAGACAATATCAAATTTAAGGCAATGGCATTAATAGGAATAAAGAGAAACTATATATTTTAATAAAAAGAATAATAAAGATATAACTCATGAATTGTATGCGCCTCACAGTCATCATTCTCTCTAATCAATATTCATACAAACTGAATAAAATTTCAGTGAAAATGAGTACTTGACTACAAAAGAAAAATTTATTCACTCATGCTTAACTGTTAGCACATAACAATTTAACTTAAACTTAGACTATTATCCATAGTTAAATCTATTTCTTTTTTCAGCTCTTAATCTTTATGTTTTGTGAATAAAACAAAAGAGCTATTCTGTTATACATATATCTCTCTGATCCACTGAGACTTCAGGAGGTAAAAAAGATCTGCCTGGCTATCTAGGAAAACAGACTCTGGGGCGAAGCTTAAATGCCAATGCTTTATTGAGATGTGCAAAACCAGGGTAATGAGAGTAAGGGAAAAGGTAAGTGAAGCCTGGAATAATGGGAAGCAGATTCAAAGTGTTATATTTTTTAGTTGAACCTACTTCAAAGACACAGGTATTCATTCATCTAAAGATAGACTACACAGAAATGCTAAGCCTCGAATACTCTGTCTGGGGGAAGAATGGAGAGGGAATTTTTCTCCTGCCTTCCTCCTGTCTCCTGTCCTCATTAGTCAAAGTTCATTCCATGAGGAGTTAAATGCTTTGCATTTCTGGGCTGCATCACCTGTCTCCTCTGGAACCTTTGCCTACTTCAAAGCTCCTCAAGTCTGGAAGCGATGGGAGGAGCCCAGAACTCCAGGAGACAGCCTCAAGCAATCAAACTGCATGGACCATAAGAACTCAGTTTTCCAGGAAGTAAGTGGGCAAAGCATGCAGCCCAGGGCCTGAGAGAAGACAGGATGAGATGATCTGAGGCAGCATATGAGATGTCTGAAACAACAGCCCAAAGCCCCGGTCTCACTAAGTACCTTTGAGCCCTCAGGTAACTCAGTATTGCTGGACGTTTTGAAATTATGGTTGGACTGTATCACTGAGGTCCCTGGAAATTGAACTATTAGTAAAATTCCTTTTTTCTGTACCCTGCAACCTTGTCCATAAGGACACACTGTTAGAGAACATTAACTACTCTTTAAGGTTGAAGGAATGGACAGGCATGATATTGCAAATGTCTACTGGATAACATAATCTACTGAAGCAGCTATTTACAAGTTTTATGATACTCAGATTCTATGTCTTAATTGTCCTACTGGATTGAAATTAGACAATTAATGCTTGCATTCCGCCTTACTTGGTCTTCCTAGGTAAGAGAAAAAAATGCTTTCAAAATAGTTTTTTTTTCTATTCACAAATTATCATGATTAAAAGTGAGATTTTTGTGGACCTGGTTTTCTTGCCATGTATTAAGGAAGTAGCATACAAACAGTTATTCTCTCTCACTTTGTGTGAAAGAAGGACAATCATTGTGCTGCTCTGTGGTTTAATGGGATTAAACAGAACCTCAAGTCCTTACAAAGATCACACTTTTGGTTTACAACTATGATGGTGTAGTTAGCAAAGCCATGATTATGGAAAGAATGAGAGTGATTTTATAAAGATGATGTCTTACCACTTTGGATACATATAGCTTTGTATCCTCTTTTTCTCCTTATATTTTAAAATAATCTTCAAAAACATGAATCACTTGACTATAAAAAGAAAATATAAAGAGTCTAAGTTTTAAATTTCAAGATTTGCTATCTTATACTTAGCAACTATGGTTTACGACTTCCTTACAAAATCATGTAAAATTTGCAACACTAAGCAAACCTAGCAAGAAACAATTATCTGTAGTTCCCCGTTGGATTTTCTTTGTCTGAGTTGTCTACCAATTTTTATTTTTGTATTTTTCACAAAATGCTAATTCTAATATGCATACATTTTCATATTCTACTTTTTCAATTAGCTTTATTATGTGAGGAGTTCTTAGTCTTTAAATTTTTTAATCTTATGGTTATATAGTATTCCAATAAATTGATATTCCATAATTTACTTGACTGTTACTCTAATCATGATACTATTTGTTTCATTATTTTTCAGCTTTAACATTTTGCTTCTATAGATATCTCTGAAAAAGCAATGTTAAAAATGTACTTAAATTCCAAATAGTAGTATTACAAGTTTCCAATATTCTATTAATCTCACTAATTTCCTTCTAGATGACCACAATTTTTTCTCCTCAGAATATACTTTGAAAATTTTCCCGTTTGTCTTTTTTCATCAATATTTGTGTATTTTTCTTACTAATTCTTTGCATTTCTTTCAGTCTCTTTAGGCTATAGGTGTTTCTAGAGACCTATCATCACTTACTTCTATCCACAACTAATTTCTGTCACTGATTTCTCTTTTACTTTGAGGTCATATGAAGTTCGATTTATCCTAATGCTCACAAGAATAAGGCTACAAAAATTGTAACAACTTACATAAATTTTTCAAAATATTGCTTGCAAATACCTATCGATCTTCAAAGGAATTGCTCTAGAAGATTTTTATTTTGGTTCAAAAATCCCACCATTATGTGAAGCATTTTTCTTATTTTGGAATTTCCCTGAAAAGCAGCTTATTTTTCTTATAATCACAATGATTATTCTGAATGATTACCCTCTTTGTTTTCTAATAATTATCAGTGTAACCCTTTTTTTTTTTTTTAACTGTTTACATAGCATTTATAGTTGTATTTACAAATACAAATACAAATAATTATTTGTAACAAATACAATTAATAGTTGTATTTACAACTATTTACATAATATATACATTGTATTTGGTGTTGTAAGTAATCTAGAGATGATTTAAAATATACAGGAAAATGTGCATAGGTTATGTGCAAATACTGTGCCTTTTTGTATAAGAGACTTGAGCATCTGAAGATTTTGGTATCTGTGGTTGTCCTGGAACCAATCTCCTGCGGATACCGAGTGCTGACAGCGTGCATTATAACATGTGGTCGTGTTTGTGTGTGTGTGTGTGTGTGTGTGTGTGTGTGTGTGTGTGTGTGTATACACATGTATATATAAAATTTTAAAAAATATGTGTGATCTCACCCTCCTCCTACTCCTTCACACAAGCAACATCTTCTTGGGTATTAACCATGTTACCAGGAGGATGTCAAGCCCTTCGTTTCTTTTTGCTATTATAGGTAACATAGAGGTCCATGACTCTTCAAACTCTGGCCACACTCTGTCTCATATTCAAGTTGATTTCCATGGTCTTCTGAGGTTCTGCTGAACCTAAGACAAATCTTTTTCTACTTCCTTTACCAGATTTCTGGTCTTTGAGCAGGAGAATTTTGTTTAAGGCATCTGTATAAGGATAGTTGAGATCAGGCGTATCAAGAAACTGTTAAACTGATCCATTCTCATCTCAAGAGTCAGTACTGTAAAAAAAAATGTGTGTGTGTGTGTGTGTGTGTGTGCGCGCGTGCATACAGGTTTTCTGACCCCACAACTTTTCTTGTATTTCCTTCCCAGCCTTTTGTGTTTCCTTTGTGTATATGTATTTATGTCATTAATAAGTGTAACCCTTTTTAATGGCTACCATCGTATCATTAAATATGGCAGTTTAAAGACTGCCACAAATTCGTTGATATTCCTTCCATCAGAAGTTAGGGTGTGTGCCCCTCTCCATAAATATGGGTGGACTCTCCAAACTGCTTTGACCAAGAGAGTATGGTGGAAGTGACAGACAGATAAGAAACTGGCAGCTTCCATTTCTTCTCTCTTATAAAACTCATTTTTGAACTCCTCAGTTGCCATGTGAAATATCCAACTATACTGAGCTCACCATGCTGTGAAGAAATCCAAACTAGTCACATGTAGAAGCTATAGAGAGAAAAAGAAATGCCCAGCCAACCCCCAGCTGTACTAGCCAGCCTCTAACTTTTGAGTTACCCATCCGAGGCTTCAGACATTATGGAACAGAGATTGTCCATTCTTACTATGCTCCTGACACACAGAATCATGAGATATAATAAAGCATTTTTATTTTTTAAATTTTCTTTTAAAATTGATTAGAGTATAGTTGTTTTAAAGTGTTGTGTTAGTTTCTACTGTACAGCAAAGTGAATCAACTATATATATACATATATCCCCTCTTTTCTGGATTTCCTTCTTATTAAGTCACCTCAGAACATTGAATAGAGTTCCCTGTGTAGGTTCTCATTAGTTATCTATTTTATATATGGCATCAATAGTGTATAAATGTCAATCCCCATCTACCAATTCATCCCACCTCCCCTTCCTCCTTGTTATCCTTACATTTGTTCTCTACGTCTACGTCTCTATTTTACTTTGCAAATAAGATCATCTATAACATATTTCAGATTCCACATATATGAATTAATAGTGCTGCAATGAACATTGGGGTGCATGTGTGCTTTGGAAATATGGTTTTCTCTGGGTATATGCCCAGTAGTGGGATTGCTGGGTCATATGATAGTTCTATTTTTACTTTATTAAGGAACTTCCATACTGTTCTCCATAGAGGCTGTATCAATTTGCATCCTGTTCTCCATAGAGGCTGTATCAATTTACATTCCCACCAACAGTGCAAAGGGTTCCCTTTTCTCCACACCCTCTCCAGCATTTATTATTTGTAGATTTTTTGATGATGGCCATTCTGACCTATGTGAGGTGGTATCTCATCGTAGCTTTGATTTGCATTTCTCTAATAATTAGTGATGCTGAACATATTTTCATGTGCCTCTTGGCCATCTGTATGTCTTCTTTGGAGAAATGTCTATTTAGGTGTTCTGCCCAATTTTCGATTGGATTGTTTGTTTTTTTGATATTGAGCTGCATGTGCTGTTTGTATATTTTGGAGATTAAGCCTTTGTCAGTTGCTTCATTTGCAAATATTTTCTCCCATTCTGAGGGTTGTCTTTTCATCTTGTTTATGGTTTCCTTTGCTATGCAAAAGCTTTTAAGTTTCATTAGGTCCCATTTGTTTATTTTTGTTTTTATTTTCATTACTCTAGGATGTGGGTCAAAAAAGATCTTGTGGCGATTTATGTCAAAGAGTGTTCTTCCTATGTTTTCCTCTAAGAGTTTTATAGTGTCTGGCCTTACATTTAGGTCTTTAATCTATTTCGAGTTTATTTTTGTGTATAGAGTTAGGGAGTGTTCTAATTTCATGCTTTTACATGTAGCTGTCCAGTCTTCCCAGCACCACTTATTGAAGAAATTGTCTTTTCTCCATTATATATTCTTGCCTTCTTTGTCATATATTAGTTGACCATCATTGTGTGGGTTTATCTCTGGGCTTTCTATCCTGTTCCATTGATCTATATTTCTGTTTTTGTGCCAATAACATGCAGTCTTGATTACTGTAGCTTGGTAGTATAGTCTGAAGTCAGGGAGCCTGATTCCTGCAGCTCCATTTTTCTTTCTCAAGATTGCTTTGGCTATTTGGGGTCTTTTGTGTTTCCATACAAATTTTAAGATTTTTTTGTTCTAGTTCTGTGAAAAATGCCAATGGTAATTTGATAGGGATTTGCATTGAATCTGTAGATTGCTTTGGGTAGTATAGTCATTTTGACAATATTGATTCTTCCAATCCAAGAACATGGTATATCTCTCTATCTGTTTGTGTTGTCTTTGATTTCTTTCATCAGTGTCTTACAGTTTTCTGTGTACAGGTCTTTTGCCTCCTTAGGTAGGTTTATTCCTAGGTATTTTATTCTTTTTGTTGCAATGGTGAATGGGATTGTTTCCTTAATTTCTCTTTCTGATCTTTTGTTGTTAGTGTATAGGAATGCAAGAGACTTCTTTGTATTAATTTTGTATCCTGCAACTTTACTAAATTCACTGATAAGCTCTAGTAGTTTTCTGGTGTCATCTTTAGGATTTTCTATGTATAAGGCCATATCAGGTGATGTGTTTTGAGGTGTCTGTGAGCTTAGTACGACTTTAGGCAGCATGTCTGCTAATGGGTGGGTTTGTCTTCCTTCTTGCTAGTTTTTTGGCATGAGGCATCCAACACTGGAGCCTGAAGGGAGTTGGATGGAGCAAGCTCTTGGATTTGAGATGGAGACCTCCAGGAGAGCTCTTGCAGATTAATATTCCCTGGGGCCAGGAATTCTCTGGCAGTTCTGGACTCAGTGCTCCCACTTCAGAGGCTCAGGCCCATCCCCCAAGACCCTGCAAGTCACATGTCACAGATGACATGTCATGTCATGTCAGGGAAAAGAAAGAAAAAAAGGGGGGGAAGAAAACAAATGAAAACAAACAGAGAAAAAAATCCCAAGACAAATAGCAAAGACAGAAACAAACAAACAGCAACAACAGCCAAAAAAAAAAAAAGACAAAACCCCAGACAAATGGTGAAAGCAAAACCAAGCAGAAACAAACACACACATAAAAAAGAAACAAAAAGAAAACAAAAAACAAGAGAATAACCAGGCAAACGAAAGAACCCAAAAATGAAATCAAAGAATTAAAAACAAAATTAACATAAACACAAAGCGAAAAACAAAACCAAAGTGAATGCAAACTGAATAATAAAGCAAAGAAAACAAACACCAAAAAAAAATTTTTTTAAAGGTAAAAGCAAAATGGAACAAAGAAAAGAAAAAACACAGAACAATGAAAAAGCATAGTAAAAATTGAAATATAAAAAATAAAAAATATATTAAAAATTAAAAAAACAAAAAGGAAAAACAAACCAGAAAAAAACCAAAATACAAAATAAAAATAATTTTTTAAAAAAACCAACAACAGAATGAATCAAAACATAATAAAAATAATAGTGATAATAATATTTTTTTATTTCCCAGCTGTCAGTGTCCTTGCCCCTGCTGTGAGCCACAGCCCACCTCCGCCTCCCCAGGAGGCCCTCCAGTGCCTCTAGTTGGGTCTCTGGACCCACTGTGGACACTGGGGTGACAGCTCAGACTCTAATCTGGCCCAACTCCCTCATGTGTTTGCCCCCAAAGTCCACAGCTGCCAGAGCTAGGCTGGTTTCATTTGTAGGAACAGCTAGACCAGTTTCATTTGTGGGAACACTCCTTGTCCATTCAAACATTCCATAGATGCAGGGTCTACCAAGCCAATTGCAGGGATTTAATCTGCATCTAAGACAAGGAGGCAACCTAAACGTCCATCAACAGGTGAATGGATAAACAAAATGTGGTATATATATATACAATGGAGTATCAACCATAACAAAGAATGAAATAATGCCATTTTCAGCAACATGGATAATCATATTAAGTGAAGTAAGTCAGACAGAGAAAGACAAACATCATATGATATCACTTATATGTGGAATATTAAAAAAATGATACAAATGAACTTATTTACAAAACAGAAATAGACTCACAGACATAGAAAACAAATTTATGGTTACCAAAAGGGAAAGGGGGATGGGGGGAGGGATAAATTAGGAGGTTGGGATTAACATATACACACTACTATATATAAAATAGATAACCAGTAAAAACCTGCTGTATAGCACAGGGAACTATACTCAATATTTTGTAATAACTTATATGGGAAAAGAGTCTGAAAAGGAATATATGCATATGTACATATATAAATGAATCACTGTGCTCTACACCCGAAACTAACACAATATTGTAAATCAACTATACTTCAATTAAAAAAATAAAATTTTTTAAAATTGTCTGATTTATTTAGATAATTTTCAACTAGGAGAATTTCAACTAAACATCAGAGAATCATTTTTTTTTATTTTAAATGCATTACTATCTAGTGTAAGAAAACACACATTTTTTGAGGACCTACTATGTTTTATACCTATGTCATTCTATCTAATGACAACACCATGAAGAAGATATTTTAATTTCAAATTTACATTTGAGAAAACTGAGCCTTACAGGAATTACTAGTTAAGTAGTTTACACACTATTTAATAACAAGAACTTTAACCCAAAGATTTGGCTACTCTTCTTCTTTCTGTTATGCCCATCTAATTTTTTAAATAGAAAATTTGTAGTCATAGCCAATGTCACAAACCAAGTTCATGTACCAACTTACTCAAAAAAAAAAAATTCTAAGAATCAAATTAGAGTAGAAAACTGCCAATCATCTTAGATATATGTGATGTACTGTTGACAGAGAAGAAATCCATTTTTAATGCTTCAGCATATCATTAGGGAGACAAGCTGATTGAGTGAACCAAGCCTGGCATTTATCACCGAACCCAGATAAAGAGTCACTGAGTCGTGCTGTTCCACGACCTTCTTCCTGACAGCCACTGACAATGTTTGTAATTACTTCAGCAGTCTTTTCAGTGTCATTTAAGCAGGTCTGTCTTTGCCTGTTCTGCTTTAATCTGGGGGTGGGGGGGGCGCAGGAGGGGGCGGGGGTGGGGAGTTGGATGCTCCAATAGAAGCATCTTAGATATAAGGTCCTTATTTCTTTAAATTCCATGATCTCTGGGTGTACCTGTACTTGATGGTCCATTTTTTAGCATCTGATTATGAAAAAAGGTAAGAATTAACAATCCATTTTTAATATATGATCAAAAAATAATAAGTGATACCTTCTTCACAGTTCTTGCCCTTTAAGATTTCAAGGCAGGTAATAAAAATAAGACAGCTTGTAGAAGATAATACTTATCTCCTAAACTGGATCTTTACCCCAGGATCTCTACTAACTTAAAGATGAAATATTGAAGACAACTTAAAGCACTGACAGTATGAGAGAGGATTTGCTCTTTGTGCTGTTTAGTAGATCCCAAAGTACCCACTGACAACTGACAGCTCCCTGTGAACAGATTTGATCTGGTCCCTGCACATTACTAGACGTGTACAATGTCTGGGTTCAGAGCCTGCATCCACTAATTCTGTTGTCCTCACAAAACCATCACTAGGCAATATGACTAGAGAATTGCCTTTGTTGAGTAAATGATGTTTCAAAGAAACATTTTATTGAGTAGATGCAACTTTGCTGTTAAGACAATCCTACCCACAGTATATGCCAACATAATTCTCTCTGAATATTCTGATATCATAGAGATGACTTTTGTCTTCAGTGAGAATAAAAAAAGCTGACCACAAAATTCTATATAGGAAAAAGGTCTTTCTTTGTTGTCCATCATCTCATCTTATTAAAATCTATTGATTAGCACTTATATAAATTGACCACTGATATTCTCACTAGTGGCCCTAAGGTTCTGTATTTCTGAAACATTTAAGATTCAGTAGTGTTGATGCTATGTGCATTATTTTGGTTGTTTGTTTTTTTATACTATTAAGCCTTAATGTAGCTAACAGAAGAAACTTTGCTTTGGGGGAATGGTAACTGGAGCAGGAGGTGGTCGGTAGGAAGGTGCTAAAGGTGGTGGTGAAGAGTAGAAAAGAGAATAGCTGTTTTCCATTGTAAGTTTTTCAGTTCCGTTTGGTTATTAATCATGTTGCATATATTATTTTTATTTTAATTTTTAACAATTACAAATGTAATACTATGCCCCAAAGCTTCACAGTGTAAAATATCTTATTTGATATTCCCAATAGCCTTGTGGGCAGACACACATGTCCTTTCTTCCTTGTTCAATAGCTAAGTAATTGATGTGGGAAAGTCATTTAAATTCCAAGTATTAGCTCATCTAAGACATGAGGCTAATTTTACTTGTCTTATTGATATATAAAGCACAAAACTTTATACATCAAACTAGGTAATGTGGAACAATTTGAACATATGCAATGGCTCTTTTTATAGCTATGGATCTTTTTATAGCTATAGTAATAAGCATTTATTTTAATACTTATTCATAATTTGTTATAAAAACAGGCTTTAAGCATGGCTGTTCTGTCTTGTTATGTAGAAACCCATTGAAAATGACATAAGATTATTCGTGGTTTTATTGACCTCATCTCAAACTTTGATCCTGTAAAAGAAACTGCTATTGTCATTGATAGTCATGGCATTTATTATACCCTGAATTTAAAAGGCAATCACTACATTCTACATATACACAAAAATAATTACTTTATTATTATATATTTTAATAATCATTTTTATATACACTTGTGGTTTTTGTAATTACTTAACATTGTGATAATAAACTTATAATAATTTTGTTAGCAATTTGAAATTAGAAACAAGATAAAAATTGAAAGCCAAATTATATACTTAAACTTCGAGAATAAAACTATCGTTCTCTCTAATTTGTAACTATTCTTTATATTATTGAATTGAACATCTTTCATATGCTTCAGTTCATCTAATTGTGTGATTTCTTCTTTGTTTTAATTTTGAGGTGCTTAACAAGAATCTCTTATTTATTATTCTGTGGGAAATTCTAATCTTTATGTAAATATAGAAATTTTTCAGAGTATCTGTCCCCATTAGATTTTCATATAGTTTACTCTATTTAAATTGAAAAAATAACCTAAATATTTTTCTACACATGTTCATTGGATTGTTTGCAATCCAATCCAAAATTGTAATGTTCTCTTTTTCCCAAAATGATCCATCTCACCTGTATAAAATTATAATTATTATAACTAACATAAAGAAAAAAAGTAAAAATGACTTGAAAAAGTAAATATAAAGTGAAAAATTAAAATAAAAACTAGAACTAGAGAAGAAAAATAATAAAGACAAAGAATGTGAGGTAGATAATTTTATTCTCAATTCTTATGTGTTAATTTTAGTACATAAACTTATTTGATTACAAAACTAAGACAAAAATTAATTTAAAAATTAAATAAATATTAAAAAAATTTTCATGTCTTTTAAAAATGCGAAAATACTACAACATTAAAACTATTAAGAAAATAATGCTCACAATCCCACTACCATGTTTTCATTTTTTATTTTCATGATTTTATCCAAACGTTGACCTGTAAACATCCAGAGTAAAACAGGTACTGTATGAACATTGACAAAACTTTACTTGTAACTGATTTTCCTTTAGTTCTAAAATGCTCTCATTTGGAGAACTTCCCTTTGGGTATTTTCTGTAAGCTATCTGATTTTCTAATAATCACAACCAAAATAGTATTACAGAAATTAATCATTTCCTTTATTCATCTAAATATGCTCTAAATAACTTACAAATTGTTTATATTTTTATATTTATTTTTTCAAGTAAATTGTGGCCACAATGAAAAGCAAATTTGTTTTTGTTTTTATTGTAATATAGTTGACGTACAATATTATGTTAGTTTCAGGTGTACTACATACATAGTGATTTGACATTTGCATATATTTTTTTTTATTAGACTGCTTTATTGAGGTATGATTGACATACAAATAGCTGTACATATTTAATGTATACAAATTGATTAAAAGAAATCTCTAAGAGAGAAAATGTACAAATGAAGGAAAAGAGAGCCCAAAGCCAGCACGTAGAGCATGGCAACCTGTAGACAAGTTTAGAGGAGGAGGAGACAAAAAAATGAGTCAAAGAATAGGATCCACACAGGAAGGAAGAAAACCAGGAGAGAGCGACTTCATGATGTCCAGAAGATTTTAAGGAAGAGGAAGTAGGCAGCAAGTTCAAAGCTACTAAGAAGTCAAACAGGGGTGAAGAAATGATACTTTGATTTGACACCACACTAGTTACTGGAGAACAAGAAAAAGGCAGTTTAGAGCACAGAAGGGCATGCAAGAATTGTGGGAGACAACTTACCATGAAAGTTTTGCTGTGAAGAGCAGCAGATATATGGAACAATAATTGGTAGGGAAGTGTCACCAAGGGAAGGTATTGTTTAAAATGGAGGATAGTGGAGCTTGATTTGCATACATTATTTTTTTAAGCATGAAAGCATGAACCTCAGAGACAAAACACTGAAAACTGCCAGTTCAAAACATAGTCATTTTTTATCTATTGCCTTATATAAGTGTAACATTTTCCAAATTTCCTCATTTTTATTTTAACGGAAAAAATGGAGTTTTCATTCTTTTATTTCCTTGCTTCCATTGTTTGTTTTTTAATGACACATGTCATTAAAAACATAGACATGTTTTTTAAAGTGTCTTTTAAAATGCAAACTAAGCAGAAATTAGTAGAACAAGAATTTGAAGTATCTCTTTATGTGCTTATCCCATCACCTTGCCAGCAGTTCTTGATGCTGCCAATTTATTCCAGACTTTTTCTATCCATGTACAAATGTAGGAAGTTGAATTATGTCTGACTGTTTATTAAAGGTATATCTCTCTGGAAAGGAAGATAATAAAAGAAAATGAATTAATGTTAAATGAACATCTACTCTGTGTTACTACCAATATAGTTCATCATTCTATAATGTCATTTTTACTTGAATTTTTTTTTAGAAAAACTGTATATTAAAACAAAAATTATGTGTTATGGAATAGAATACAAAATATACATGTTTTAAATAGAGGAAGTAATGAGAATTTAGAAAAATTTCTTGAGTATGGGACATTTTGGTGATAAGACTTATTCAACTTATCACCCAGACCCCCTTATCACATTTGTTGTCTATCTGTAGGGTCTATTCATTAAGAAAAAAAGCTATGTTTATGCTAAATAAAATACATATTTTTATATCTAATCCACACAATAATAGTGAGGTAAATAGATATTATCATCCCTATAAAAAATGGAGTTTTCATCAGAAGGAATGCACATCTACTGAGAAAGAAAGTAATGTTAGTATTAATATTATCTAACAGCAAATATTTATTATCTTAGTTCCAGTCACTGTTCTAGGTGAAGGAGATAGAGCAATGAACAAGACAAGAAAAGTTACTATTCTAATGGAACTTACATTCAAGTGAGGGGATGTAAGTAATAAAAATAAATGAAGGAAAGCATTGAGGGTGATATGTACAATGAAAAGAATTTCAGTAAGCTGATGTGACACAGTATGAATTTTGAATTAGCCAACCATGAAAGGTCTCTTAGATGAGGTGACAGGAAGTGGCATGGGGGTGAGCATTCTAGGGGGACAGCAGAGCTGTCACAATTGTCTTCAGATGGAGTGAGCTTGGAATGCCAGGGTGAGAAGTGTAGCATGAGATACCAGGGACTGAAGAGGCTGGACACACAAGGATTTGTAAAAAAAAGTGAGAAGTATGGGGTTTAAATGTGTTGGCAAGTCATGAAACGATTTTAAGCAGAGGTATAGTATGACGTGACTACTCATGATTTAGATTACTCTCCTCTGTGGAAAATGAATCACGGGAGATCAAGATAGGTAAGGGCACGGGTTACGAGTCTACTGTAGTAAACCTATCAAAAATAATGGTGACTGAATTTGGGTACCCAGAACAGGGTCCAGTGATTCTCCAATCTCAAGATGAGGGTCAAGCATAGGAGAAAAAGGACCAAAACAGGAGATCTGGAAGTGAAAGAAGAAAAATAGGAGAGATTGGAAGTTGAGCTGATTATTATTGTTATTACTGTTATAAATTCATTGGAAGCATTCATTGAGGGGAGCCAAGAAATGTTCTGAGTAGTATCTCATACATTCCTTATGCCATCCCCATGAGGAAGGCACTGTCATTACCCCCTTATACAGCAAGTATACAGAGGCCCAAAGTGGTTACGTAAATTGTTCGACCTCCCACTAGTAGTACAGGGCAGAGACAGAATTCAAACCTGAGCAGTCTGACCCCAGACCCACATTCTAAAACTCTCCCTTAACTACCTCCAAATGGTGATGGAGGTAGACCATGGGGCAGATGGAGGGATGGTTTTCTCTATGTTCCAGAAGGCATATAAAGATCAGAAGGAAGGGTGTTCCTAGGCACAGATATGGCAGAGCACATATGCCCTGAAAACTTTGGAGATAGTGGCTATGCACATACGTAAAGAGATCTATTTGACCAAGAACACACGCTGCCATGGCAAATGAATCTATGAGAATTGAAAGATACTGAGGAAGGAAGACTTCCTCTTCTGTTCTGGACCCAGGAAAGCTCTGCCAGGCAGTACCTCTGAAGGACTCTTAGGTCAATCAAACTCTTCCCTTCATACTATGTCATCAGTTTTAAATAGTGATGAGTGCCCTGACCACTGCAGATCAGTGGACAGACCAGGAGATTAAGACTGAGGTGACCAGGCTCCTGCATTTTAACAGTGAAACTTCATGGTTGAAAGCACTGAGCGTGATTCTTCAGATAAGAAGATTATCCAGTTTTCCTCTACTTGTAGGGAATAGCCATAGCTAAACATTTTCTCCACCAGTAAGTTTAAAACATAGTTTTTAGCTAACTTAGTCTAGTTAGGTCCCTCACAACAGTATACTACCTCTTCAAAGGACGTGGAATTGTGCCATGATTTGAAGTTATTAAGATAATTTACTATCTCTTAAGTCACATTACAAAGAGAAGTTCCCCGAAATATAGTGAACAAAGGCAACAGTATTGGAACAAAATTTTGGTTTCCTGCTTTTCAATGAGGTAGTACAGATTTGAATTTATAATTGTCAGCATTCATCTTAATATCTGGCATTTTATTTTAATCATACCATATTTACCTAACCCCCAAAAGATCATCAGAAACAAATACAAATGGATGTTTCCTTTATTGACATTAATCTACCATATTGCAGAATGAATTGTTTCCCCCCCAAAGAAACATATATCCTAACCCCTGGTACCTGTGAATGTGACCTTATTTGGAAATATGGTATTTGCAGATGTACTTAAGATGTATATTAAGATGAAATCATCCTGGACTAGGATGGACCCTTAATCCAGTGTAACTGGTGTCCTTCTAAGAAGAGACGAGACACAGAGAGAAAAGAACATCTAGTGAAGACACAGATACACAAAAGGAGGAAGGCCCATGTCACGATGGAGGCAGAGATTGAAGGTACACTGCTGCAAGCCAAAGATTGCCAAGGATTACCAGCAACAACCAGAAGTTAGAAGACAGATAACATGTCATGCTGACTCCTCGATATCAGGCTTTTGACCTCCTGTGAGAGAATACATTTCTATTGTTCTAACCTACTCAAGTTTGTGGTAATTTGTTATGGCATTCTCAGAAGACTAATGCATACTGGTAAAGAAATCATGAGAGATTTCACAAAACTTCAAACCACATTATAACCCATGTCAGGATAGAAATCACTTCCATTTTCACTGATCTTTAAAGATAAAAATGAAATCAATTTTACTCTTTTTTTCAGGATGTTAGAAATGAATCTTTTCTCATAGTTATTTCAACTCACACAAACCCCTAAGACATGTTACTTAATTTATAGTTTATTCAGTTTAGTATCTTGTATCCTGCTTATACTTGTTTGGGAGCATGGTTTCCTCCCTAGATCCAGTGAGGTGTTAGCCTTAATGTTCTCAAGAAATAAATCATCTTCTAGGTCTTTCAAAGTGTTCAAATAAACAAAGTCAATAGGAAAGAATGAAAGCAATTTGGCATCTCACTTCTCCATATGTCCACACCTCTTTCCCGTCCTCCTGCCTTGAACATTATAATCAGACAACGGTAACCTAGCACCTAGAGTCCTGTTTACAAAATAGTGTTCAGAAAAATGAACAGTCCAGATACCTTCAAAAACGTGTATGATGAAGGAGAGGTTGTCTTCAGTGGAGAAGTGGAGGGGGAGTTTCAGAAACCTACTCATTGAAAAGGGTTCTAAGGAAAACTTGTGAAGCTGGACACTGCATAGAGGAAAGAGTATTGAAAATTCAGGCCACCAACAAAAGAAGTGAATTTTTTGCCATCTCAGAGGCCCTTGGTCAACTTCCTGCTTTGTCCAAGCAATTCAGGTTCTTTGAAGCATATCCATGGAGAGGAAGTGTTTAAGGAATAAGGAGAGGTGTTCTGTGTGAGGACCACCATACTTTTGCATTGCTCAAGCACACAGCCCTCAAAGGAAATCTAATCAAGGGCCAGCATCAGTGACTTCATGGATCTGGCACTGAATATTAATCTTACAGCTGCTGCACTGATTTCTGCAAGGGTTTTCCCAAACCAGACACAAACCCAGTCGAACAGGAAAATGTCAGAAGGAGAAAAGACAGGAGGTTCCTCTTTCTCTGGTACCTGTGAAGGTCTTTATACACCATCTTCAGTATGTACCCAATAGTGTGAAGTGTGTGACAAACTTTGTAGGTAGCAGCACTCAACATTTTTTTCCTACTACAAAACACTCATACTACATTGTCATTGTCATCATTCCCAATTTAATAGCCATTATTCCACCCTTTTCTTCCTCACTTAAGATGGTATCTAAAGGCAAGAATGTGAGAGTAACATTATTATAAATCTACTCTGATTTAGAAATGTTACCTGAAAACTTTAGGGATTTTACTATTATTTTATGCAAATTTCTAATGAGATAGCTCACTATTAACTTTGACACAACAGTCTGCTATGATACCAAGCAGTTATTAACTAGTCTGAGAGAGCTGCTCAGCTGCTTAACTAACCTCTTTGTTAAAATCTTTAAACATATGAGAACATATTTTTTAACCCAGAAATTCACATGAAGACATTCATTTATAATTAAAAGAGAAAAGGGTTCATTGATAATGACTAAAACTCTAATATGAAATGAATTATTTATAGTCAAATTAAGTGGTTAATATAAGCATAGGTATATGCAATAAGTTACAAATAATTCTTTTTTTTTTAATTTTATTTATTTATTTATGGCTGTGTTGGGTCTTCGTTTCTGTGCGAGGACTTTCTCTAGTTGCGACAAGTGGGGGCCACTCTTCATCGCGGTGCGCAGGCCTCTCACTATCGTGGCCTCTCTTGTTGTGGAGCACAGGCTCCAGACGCGCAGGCTCAGTAATTGTGGCTCACGGGCTTAGTTGCTCCGCGGCATGTGGGATCTTCCCAGACCAGGGCTCGAACCCGTGTCCCCTGCATTAGCAGACAGATTCTCAACCACTGCACCACCAGGGAAGCCCCAAATAATTCTTAGAGAATACAAAATGTGAAGCAAGGCTTAGAAGATGAACAGCTGCCCACTAGGTGGACCAGTAGGGGAAAACATTGCTCATAAATGTATTAGTATGCACAGAGATGTGCTATCATTCAGAGGACTACATAGTTCTCAATGACTGGAGCATGGGGACTTTTTATTGTGGGTAGAGGCTTGAACTTAGAGAATTATGAAGATAGTGGAGAATCTTAGAGTCCACGCTAAGGAGCTGTACTTTCATCCTGTAGAGAATGGAGGTTGAGTGAGGAGAGTTAGATTAGGGAGACCAGTTAGGAAACCATTGAAATTATTTAGGTGGAAGATGTTCCAGCAAAGACTGCAGCACTGGAGATGAGAAGATGAATGAATTGTAAAAGTGTTAAGTTGTAATAGACAGGAATGGGTCACCATTTGAAGACAGAAAAAGAAAGGGGGAAAGGGGAAATTGAGGATAAATCCAGGTTACTGGATTGGGTAACTGAAAAAATGGTGGTGCCTTTCAAAAATAATCATTTATTTAATCAATGGATATTTATTGAAAACTTAATATGTACCTGTACATATTAACATGTGCAGCCCATATACTTGAAAAAACATGAGAAGAGGGGTAATATTACATAACAAGTCAAAATATAGTCTCTAGATTCAGAAGAACTGAGTTCAAATCTAAGGTTTATGTGTAATATTTGACTAGCATTTTACTTTTCTAAGTCTCACTTTGCTTATCTATAAAATGGAGTATGACAGTCATGGACCTGCCAGCTGCAAGGAATGCAGTTTGTTAACAGCCTTAGCTGTGGGCTTATTAGGATCTGCTTCAAATTTTGAGTAAGTGCATGTGCTCTCTGGGCAGCTCCCTATAAGACTGTGTGGTACTAGCATATACGTATAAACATATAGTTCAAGGGAATGGAATTAAGAGTCCAAAAATAAACCCTTACATTTATGGTCAATTGATTTTTGACAAGGATGCCAGACCAATTCAATGAAGGAAAGAATAATATCTTCAACTAAGACAACTGGATATCCACATGCAAAAGGATGAAATTGAACCCCTACATAAAAATTAACTCAAAATAGATCAGAGAACTGAATGTAATAACTAAAATTATACAACTCATAAGAAAATAAGCATGTGGTATGTGACCTTTGGTTAGGGAATGGTTTCTTAGTTAAAACACCAAAGTACAAGTAACAAAAGAAAAATATATATAAATTGTACTCATCAAATTTAGAAACTTGTGTTGTAAAGGATACCAAGCAAAAAGTGAAAAGACTTCCCACAGAATGAGAAAAAAATATTTGCAAATCATGCATCTGGCAAGGGACTTCTATCCAGGATATGTAAAAACTCTTACAACTTGAAAATAGAAAGACAACTCAGTTTCAATATACAAATCATGCAAATCATGCATCTGACAAGGGACTTCTATCCAGGATATGTAAAAACTCTTACAACTCAACAATAGAAAGACAACTCAGTTTCCATTTGGGCAAAGGACTTGAATAGACATTTCTCAAAAAAAGACAAGCAAATGTCCAGTAAGCACAAGATTTTCAACATTAGTCATTAGGGAAAGGTTAATCAAAACCACACCCACTAGGATAGTTATAATTTTTTAGAAACCAGATGATAAGAAGTATTGGTGAAGATGTGGAGACATTGGACACCCCATACTTTACTGAAGGGAACATAAAATTACGCTTTGGAAAACAGTTTGCACTTCTTCAAGATGTTGAACAAAGAATTACCATATAATCCAGCAATTCCATTCCTAGGTATATACCCAAGAGAAATGAAAAAATGTTCACATAAAAACTTGTACAAATGTTCATACCAGCATTATTCACAATAGATCAAAAGTGGAAAAGTCTAAATGTCCATTAATTGATGAATGAATAAATAGAAGTGGTATGTCCATACAATAGAATATTATTTAGCAATAAAAAAAGAAGCACTGATACATGCTACAACATCGATAAATCTTGAAAACATTATAATAATTGAAAGAAGCCAGTCATGAAAGGCCACATATTATATGATTCCACTGAAATAAAATTTCCAGAATAGGTAAATCCATAGGGACAGAAAGTAGATTTGGGATTTCCAGGATCTGGAAGAGAGGGAAATCAGAAGCCAGTGGGATGCTGAAAATGTTCTAAAATTATATTGTGGTAATAGTTGCACAATTCTGTCAATATACTAAAATCTGCTTAACTCTACACTTTTTTAGGGTGTACTGCATGATGTTTTAATATACACATACATTGTGAAATGATTACCACAATCAAGTTAATTAACATATCCATCACTTCACACAGCTAACCTTTTTTTTTTTTTTTTTTTTGATGAGAACAATTAAGATCTACTCTCAGCAAGAACTTATGGTTACCATGGGCGGAAGGGTGGAGGGGAGGGATAGTTAGGGAGTTTGGGATTGACATGTACACACTGCCATATTTAAAATGGATAACCAACAAGGACCTACTGTATAGCACAGGAAACTCCGCTTAATATTATGTAACAACCTAATTGGTAAAAGAATTTGAAAAAGAACAGATACATGTATATGTATAACTGAATCACTTTGTTGTACAACTGAAACCAACACAACATTGCTAATCAAATATACTCTAATATAAAATAAAAAGTTTTAAAAAAAAAGATCTACTCTCAGCAAATTTCAAGTATACAGTACAGTATCATTAAGTATAGTCATTATGCTGTACATTAGATCTCCAGAATTTATTCATCTTACATAACTGAAACTTTATATTCCTTGACCAACTTTTCTCCATTTCCCACCTTCTGACACCTGGTAAACACCATTCTATTCTCTGTTTCTATGAATTCAACTGTTTTAGATTCCACATATAAGTGAAATCATGCAGTATTTCTCCTTCTTTGCCTGGCTTATTTCACTTAGCATAATATTCTCTTGGGTCATCCATGTTGTTGCAAATGGCAAGATTTCCTTCTTTTTTAAGGCTGCATGATATTCCATTGTGTGTACATACTTTATTTTCTTTATCTTTTGTATGCCGACAGACACTTAGGTTGACTCCACATCTTGTGTATTATGCATAATACTGCAGTGAACATGGGAGTGCAGGTTTCTCTTCCAGATACTGATTTCATTAATCTTTGGATATATACAGAGAAGTGGGGTTGTTGGATCATATGGTAGTTCTATTCTTAATTTTTTTGAGAAACTTCCATATGATTTTCCAAAATGAAGGTACCAATTTATATTCCTACCAAAAGTGTACTAGTGTTCTCCTCCACATTCTCACTAACACCTGTTATGCTTTATTCTTTTTTTTTTTTTTTGCAATTTTGTTTTTTGGGTTTTTAAATTTTTTTTTCTTTTTTTAAATTAATTAATTTATGTATTGGCTGTGTTGGGTCTTTGTTGCTGAGCACAGGCTTTCTATATTTGCAGTGAGCATGGGCTACTCTTCATTGCGGTGTGCGGGCTTCTTGTTGCGGTGGCTTCCCTTCTTGCGGAGCACAGGCTCTAGGCTCATGGGCTTCAGTAGTTGTGGCATGCAGTCTCAGTATCTGTGGCTCATGGGCTCTAGAGCACAGGCTCAGTAGTTGTAGCACAAGCTTAGTTGCTCCACAGCATGTGGGAACTTCCTGGACCAGGGATTGAACCCTTGTCCCCTGCATTGGCAGGCGGATTCTTAACCACTGTACCACCAGGGAAGTCCCTGTTTTTTTCTTTTGATAAAAGTCATTTTAACAGGCATGAGCTGATACCTCATTGTGATTTTGATTTGCCTTTCCCTGATGATTAGTGATGTTGAACACCTTCCTATACATCTGTTGGCCTTTTATATATCTTCTTTTGAGAAATGCCTATTCAGTTCCTTTGCCCATTTTTTAATTGGATTATTTTTCTTCCTGTTGAGTTGTTTTAGTTCCTTATGTGTATTGGATATTAACTCCTTATCAGATATACAGTTTGAAAATATTTTCTCCCATTCCTTAGATTGTCTCTTCACTCTGTTGATTGTTTCTTTTTCTGTGCAAAAGCTTTTCAGTTTGATGCAATTCCATTTCTCTATTTTAACTTTTGTTGTCTGTGCTTTTTTGATCATATCCAAAAAATCATCACTCAGACCGATGTCAAGAAATTTTTCCCTCTGTTTTCTTCTATGAGTCTTACAATTTCCAGTCTAATGTTTATTAACTGTGTACTTTAAATGAGTAGATTATCAGGTATGTGAATTATATGCTAATAAAGCTGTTTTTTTTAAATCCATTTTAAAAAAAGAATGAGTTGATGGCTTATAAAAGATCATACTGTATTTTAATGTACAAAGTGAGAAAAAATAATTTAATCATTATGTATTCCTAAGGCTGCCATAACAAAATATCACAGACTCAGTGGCTTAAAACAACAGAAATTTATTGTCTCACAGTCTGGAGGCTAGAAATTTGAAATCAAAGTGTCAGCAGACTTGGTTCTTTCTGAAAGCTCTAAGAATCTCTTCCATGTCAATCTCATTGTTCCTGCCAGTTGCTGATAATCTTTGGCATTCTGTGGCTTGTAGATGCATCACTCCAACCTCTATCTTGATCTTCACATGGCCTTCTTCCTCTGTGTCTTCACATGGCCATCTTCCCTCCTCATCTCTCTGTCTTCTATTCTTATAAAGACACCAGTTATATTGGATTGGGGCCCATCCTAATGATCTCCTCTTAACCTAACTACATCTGCAAAGGCCTTGTTTCTAAATAAGGTCACATTCATAGGTACTGAGGATTAGAATTTCAACATATCTTTTGGGGGGACAAAATTCAGCCTCATAAAAGACTGTAAGTTATTTCAGTTGATTTTCTTATCTAGCCCCTTGTTTTGAATAGTTTAGTGTTAGGAACAAAGTAGGTACTAAATAAATATTCATTGACTGATTAAACCATTCAATCTATATAGCTGTCTACTTTAATTTGAAAGACCTTTAGGGATAGAGCCTATAATCTTACTTGAATTTATTCCCTAATGTTTAATTAAAGGAGTACTTCCTTCTAATCAAAGGCTTTGCATTTGCATTCTTTGCCAAAATAACTGGCTAATGGATTGTTTGCTGAATTGATCCAATCAGTCATTTAAGTGGAATCCTGTTAACTGGTCAACTCAGTCAAAATGATCTTGAATTTAGTCATGTTGACTCAGCCTCTTTTAAAACAATTTAAGCTAATTTCCTCTTGCTTCATCCTCAGGTAAAAATGAAGAATGTTCTCATAATAACCCTTTATCCTTCTAATATCCAGGCCAAACAATCCCAAAATCTGTAATCTCTCATTCAAGTTCAGATATGGATTTTTAAGGCATTCCAAATACATAAGAAATGTGCATTTGATAATTTTTATTTTAAGAGCAACTAAAGCTCCTTATTATTACACAGTCTTATGTACCTATGTCACTACCTTAAAAAGAAAAATACACAAAAATGTCAATTAGACTTCTTCAAATATCTGATGCTTGCTGAAAGGATTTTTACTATGGATCTTATGCCATTCTTTAATCTATATTACATACACAATTTTCTTGAAATTTCTTCTGTGGTTAAAAGGTATAATCATCTTCTATAGTTAAAAAGCATACCTTGGGGGCTTCCCTGGTGGCGCAGTGGTTGAGAATCTGCCTGCTAATGCAGGGAACACGGGTTCGAGCCCTGGTCTGGGAAGATCCCACATGCCGCGGAGCGGCTGGGCCCGTGAGCCATAATTACTGAGCCTGCGCGTCTGGAGCCTGTGCTCCGCAACAAGAGAGGCCGCGATAGTGAGAGGCCCGCGCACAGCGATGAAGAGTGACCCCCACTTGCCACAACTAGTGAAAGCCCTCGCACAGAAACGAAGACCCAACATAGCCATAAATTAAAAATAAATAAATAAATAAAAATTTAAAAAAAAAAAAAAAAAAAAAAAAAAAAAAAAAAAGCATACCTTGGAACTACAAAAAGTGAAATATTTGCCTTCAGGTTTTTCCTGCTTATTATTATAAACGTATACCTTCGTTGAAAATTCCAGAGGTAATTGAATAAAACATACTTTAAAATTCACTTTAATTATTCATTATTTTGCAAAAGGAAATTATATCTAACTTCTCTGTTCACATATATTGAATATTGATGCAACGCAAGAAAATATATCTTGGATGATCCTTCTACTCTTTGTGTATTTATATTACTTCCTGGGTTTTCACTGCACCTTTACGTTTCATTTTGAGTAGATTAGACATAAAATAAATTTGAGTATTAGGCATGAGGTATATGTTGTTTGGGGGAAACTGTTTTACTAAATACATTCAGAACCATAAAACTATTGATTCAGATTCATTTACAGAACAGGAAATGTAAATGGAGCCGATAATTTTAAGGGCTATAAGTGGCTTTTAAGAGTTTTATAAATGTATAGAAAAATATCTAAATGTATTTCATGTTGTTTCTGAGAAACATTTTATAATTTGGAGAAATTAACCATGCAAAAGAATTATGTTTCCCTAAATAAAGAAAAAAAAAAATTTTTTTTTTTGCAAGTGACATGAAGAAAAGATTTAGAGCGATTTTTTTCTTTATTTTTACTTCCAGTCCTGTGGATTGGGAGTCTCTTCCAGGTCTGGATATCCTTTGATTCTGTCCCTATCTCTGCCTTCTGGATTCTGTTCCTAGCTCCGTATCTATCCTACCTTCTTCCATGGTTCTCAACTTAATTCTCTTACAGTAACAAGCCAATTATAGGCTGATTTCACTAGTGCAACTTATTGTGCTGAATACTGGGGCTATTTGCCTAGATTAAAAGAGGAGGTGGGGAAGATTAATATAGTCTGTTAATCTAGTGATTGACGGTCTCATAAAGCACAATATACAACCTACTACCTTTTACTAGGAAATAGACTTAAGATTTACATTTTTTCTCCTAATATAAGCAATAAGCTCATGCTGTATGTGCAGTTGTTATTAACAATGTCCGTATGAATTATCCAGTTCTCTTAACAGTAATAATAATAGCCAACACGTATGAAGCATTTAGTAGAATTACTGTTGTGGCAATTCACATGAGAACCAATAAGGGCCTTATAAAATCTATGTTAGATACAATTATGTCCCATATCCTGAAATGAGAGTATTTTGAAAGCAGAGATCATGACCCACTCATCCCAATATTTTCAGTGACTAGAAAATGTCTTCCAAAGGTAAAATTCAATAAATACGTACTATTGTTTTGCTTCTGATTTTAATTGTATATATTACAAATAAAGTTGAAACCCTCCCAAGAGGTTACTCTCCCCTCCCAAGAGGTAATCACTATTAAAAATTTAGTGTTTAACTTTCCTGAAGATATTCTTATATTTTTCAATATAATAGATTTTATATCCATATACAACATGATATTGCTTTGGCAAGTAGTTAAACTTTATACAAATGATATCATATAATAGATGTTATTTTATAACATTTTTGTCCAACATTACATTTTCAAAATATATCTATGTTGGGTTGCTTTTAGCTCTAGTTAATTGATTTTAACTGTGGCATAGCAACATTATTTGACTATACCTAAATGTTGAATTTTGTCAAATGCTTATATATCTATTGATATAATTAAGCGTTTTTTTCCTTAATCTATAAATTTGATGTGTTGTGTTATGGTATTTTTTTCTGGTGGTGAGTCATCCTTTCATTCCAGGAATACATTCTAAATTCTATCTTGGGGACTTCCCTGGTGGCGCAGCGGTTAAGAGTTCACCTGCCAATGCAGGGGACATGGGTTCGAACCCTGGTCCGGGAAGATCCCACATGCCGTGGAGCAACTAAGCCCATATGCCACAACTACTGAGGCTGTGCTCTAGAGCCCGTGAGCCACAGCTACTGAGCCTGTGTGCCACAACTACTGAAGCCCATGCACCTAGAGCCCGTGCTCTGCAACAAGGGAAGCCACCACAATGAGAAGCCTGTGCATCACAACGACGAGTAGCCCCCGCTCGCCACAGCTAGAGAAAGCCTGCGCACAGCAACGAGGACCCAACGCAGCCAAAAAAAATTAATTAATTAAAATATAAAATTTAAATAAATAAATAAATGAATTCTATTTTGTCTGATATTAACATAGCTAAAATAACTTTCTATTTATTATCTTCAGAGTACTTACTCAACTATTTACTTTTTCATTTCTTAATTATCAACTCTTCTGTATGTTCTGTTAATAGTAACATATTTTAGTCCAGTTTGATACTAGAGATATTTTAATAGGAGAGTTTAATATGCTTACACTTGTTGTGATTGATACATTTGTCCATATCTCTGTTTTCTATCTTCCACTTTCCAATTACCATGTTGTGTTTGCACCTTTACTCTAATAGTCTTCATTTATAGATTTTTAATGCTTTCTAGTGCTTTTTTAATTTCTATACCAGTTTGGAAGCTATTGATTTCTTTTCATAGCAGTTACTTTAAATTATTGACATTAAAAACTTAGTTTAAAATTTTCTTAGGTGAAGAGGCAAGCCAAAACTTGGAGAAAATATTTTCAAAACACATATCCAAATAAGAACTTGTGTTCAAAACATGCAGAAAACTTTCTAAACTAGACAATAAGGAAACAAACAACCGAACTTTTAGAATGCGTAAAAGATCTAAACAGAAACTTCACCCAAGAAGATATACAGATGGCAAATAAATAAGCAAATGAAAAGATGCTGAACATCATAAGTCATTAGGGAATTGCAAACTAAAACAACACTACACACCTATTAGAATGGCTAAAATTAAAAAAAAAACAAAAACAAAAGGCTGATAATCCCAAATGCTGGTGAGGATGTGGAGCAACAAGAACTCTCATTCATTGCTGGTGGGACTGCAAAATGGGTACAATCATTTTGGAAGACAATTTCTTACAAAGCTGAGCATAATATTCCCTTACAATCCAGTGACTGTGCTCCTAGTTACCCAATTGAGTTAAAAATGTATGTCTGCACAAAAATCTGTGCATGAATGTTTATATCAGCTTTATTTATAATCACCAAAACCTGGAAGCAACCAATATGTCTTCAATACATGAATGGATAAACAAACTATGGTACATCTATACAATGTAATATTATTCAGTCATAAAAAGAAATGAGCATGCTGGCTTTGGCAGCACATATACTAAAATTGGAGCGATACAGAGAAGATTAGCATGGCCCCTGTGCAAGGATGACATGCAAATTCGTGGAGCATTCCATACTTTTTATTATCAAAAAATCTAGAAACAATAAATGTTGGAAAGGGTGTGGTAAAATGGGAACCCTCCTGCACTGTTGGTGGGAATGTAAATTGATACAACCACTATGGAAAACAGAATGGAGATTCCTCAAAAAATTAAAAATAGAACTACCATATGACCCACCAATCCCACTGCTGGGCATATACCCTGAGAAAACCATAATTCAAAAAGAGACATGCTCCCCAATGTTCATTGCAGCACTATTTACAATAGCCAGGTCATGGAAGCAACCTAAATGCCCATCGACAGGCGAATGGATAAAGAGGAGGTGGTTCATATATACAATGGAATATTACTCAGCCATAAAAAGGAACGAACTTGAGTCATTTGTTGAGACGTGGATGGATCTAGAGACTGTCATACAGAGTGAAGTAAGTCAGAAAGAGAAAAACAAATATCGTATATTAACGCATGTATGGAAAAATGGTACAGATGAACCGGTTTGCAGGGCAGAAGTTGAGACACAGATGTAGAGAACAAACATATGGACACCAAGGGGGGAATACCGCGGTGGGGTGGGGATGGTGGTGTACTGAATTGGGGGATTGGGATTGACATGTATACACTGATGTGTATAAAATTGATGACTGATTAAAAAAAAAAAAAAAAAAAGAGACATGTACCACAAAGTTCATTGCAGCACTATTTACAATAGCCAGGACATGGAACCAACCTAAATGTCCATCAAAGGATGAATGGATAAAGAAGATGTGGCACAAATATACAATGGAATATTACTCAGCCATAAAAAGAAACAAAATTGAGTTATTTGTAGTGAGGTGGATGGACCTAGAGTCTTTCATACAGAGTGAAGTAAGTCAGAAAATAAAAATGGTACTGATGAACCTAGTTGCAGGGCAGGAATAAAGATGTAGACATAGAGAATGGACTTGAGGACATGGGGTGGGAGGGGGAAGCTGGGGCGAAGTGAGAGTAGCATTGACATATATACACTACTGAGTGTAAAATAGTTAGCTAGTGGAAAGCAGCAGCATAGTACAGGGAGATCAGCTCGGTACTTTGCAATGACTTAGAGGGGTGGGATAGAGAGGATGGGAGGGAGGCTCAAGAGGGAGGAGATATGGAGACATATGTATGCCTATGACTGTTTCACTTTGGTGTACAACAGAAACTAACAGTATGGTGAAGCAATTAAGCTCCAATAAAGATCTAATTAAAAAAATAAAGAAAGAAATGAGCTATCAAGCCATGAAAAGACATGGAGGAACCTTAAATGCATATTGATAAATGAAAGAAGCCAGTCTGAAAAAGCTATATACTGTCTGATTTCAACTATATGACATTTTGGAACAGACAAAACTATAGAGACAATAAAAATATCATTGGCTGCCAAGGATTCCAAGGGAGGGAGGTATAAAATGAATAGCTTGAACACAGATTTTTCAGGGTGGTGACGCTATTCTGTGTAAAACTAATGGTGGATACATGTTATCATGCATTTTTCAAAACCCCTAGAACTGTACAACACAAAGAATGAAACAATGTAGTTATTGACTATAGTTAATAATAATGCTTCAATATTGGCTCATTTACTGTAACAAATGTACTGCACTAATACAAGATATTAATAATAGACC
Source organism: Balaenoptera physalus (assembly GCF_965194825.1). Lineage (NCBI taxonomy): Eukaryota > Metazoa > Chordata > Mammalia > Artiodactyla > Balaenopteridae > Balaenoptera > Balaenoptera physalus. Next base: position 41,896,719 of record NC_138895.1, on the reverse strand, counting down.
AAACTCTGTGTGGGGATAAGGGTTAAGGGGTAAGAGTGGAGTAGGTATATGGAATTCTATGTGCTATCAGTTCAATTATTCTATAAATCTGAAACTATTAAAAAAACAAAGTTTATTAATTATTTCTTAATTATCTTTGGTCATCTACATATATATGGCATACTTTTGACAAAGGTGCCAAGTTAATTGAATGGAGAGATAATATTGTTTTCATCAAATGGTGCTAGAACATATATAAACAAAAAGGGGGGGAGACCTCAACCCTTACCTAATAAGATATAAAATATTAACTTGAAAAGGGTCACAGACCTAAATGTATAACATAAAATTATAAAATTCTGGAAGGAAACATAGGAGAAAAATCTTCATGATGTTAGGTTAGGCAATAATTTCTTAGTTTGCACAAAAAGTGAAAATCATAAAGCAAAAACTGCCAAATTGGACTTCATCAAAATACAAAATAGATTACCAGATGAACCACCTAAAGCTCTTTCCATTGGGAGGATTTTCCCTCACAACTCTCTTTTAGGGCCACTCCTGAGCAATCCGCTTTCAACTTTAACCCACATAGGAAGACAACTCATCCATAAATTATGTTAGACCTTTCTCCTTTCTCGTCTGATAACAAGAAACCTCCGATGTAGCCATAGGTGATGGATGACATAGAAGCCTGGGCCACTTGCTTTTCAAGATTTCCTGCAGCTTCTGGCTCCAATCTTGCCTAATCTCACTTCCACATTATTAATGAATTGCATTGGGCTTTCCCAACATTATAACATGATGGTTCTGACAGAACACATTCCATGAGGGTCAGTTCTGATCACATGGTTATTTGAGTTTCCATCCTCAGAGGCTTCCTCTCAACCAGGGCCCAGTAGCATGCCAGAGGCTGTTTTTAAAATGGAGCATAATTTTCTGCAGTGGATGACATGGCCTTACTCCAAAATCCTAGGAGTCTAGGTTATGATTTTCCTACTGGGGCTTGCCTTAAATTCCATAGCATTTTTCTACCACATATACCATTAATATCATTGGACCTGCAAGGTTATGTGGTCCAAGTAGCAAAACTGCTTGTCCTGTATCTAGACATGCTGCCGGACTGTGTTCTGCTCTGGGCTCAGCTTACTAAATGGATCAGGGTAATATTCTCCGGAGTGAAATATGCCTCCTCCAGAATGCAAAGAAGCCTGCTAAAGCATTGTGCTTCTTTCTCACTGATGGCAAAAGCCATCCAATTCCATGGTCCATATAGTTACTACTTCCTATAAATCTCTCAAAGCCTGAGATCTTTTCCTTGCCAGTGCATTCTGTTCCACTGGTGTCCAATCCCAAGTCATCACTGATAAAAATTTAGCTCTTTCACTGCTACATCATTCTAGGGGTTATCAGTACTCCACCTACCAGCAGTGATGGAGTTCTGTCATCTGGTCAGTGAGTGACCCAGCTCTAATATCCCATTTTAGAGTCTGCTTCCTGGGACCATTTCTGGTTCCAAATTTTTCTAGGTCAGTATCCCTGGAAACAGACTCTGAGACAGAGATTTGCATGCTAAAGATTTTTGAGAAATGTTGTAAGAAAAAAGGAAAGCAAGCACTGGGCTGAAGGAGAAGTTGAACTGAGAGACAGATACAAGAGAGACCTCAGCAGATCCCATGAGATGTTATGGAGTTGGGACGACCCTTCAGAGTTGTCCAACTCTGAGGCAAAAAAGCCAGACATTTGTATTCCTACATCAACAAGTTGTTGGATATGGGCTGCCCCCAGAAAGGGGCCTAACCTTGGGTGAAGGAACAATTCAAATGATAGAGACTCAGCTTTGAGCCATGAGCATCCAATACTCTGAACAGCTGTGGAAATTTTTCTAAAAAGTCTAAAGTCACACAATAGTTCTATTTTTCTCAGATCACAAAGCTCATAGCCTATGCTAGCTACACACTTACTGCCCCTACTTTTGTTCTAAACACACACAAAAAAAATGTATTTTATTTTCCAATTAGTATATTACTGAATTTACTAATTTGCTCAAAGCTTTTGCATGTGTTCCATCCCTTCCTGTTTAATAGTTCTTTTAGTATCTGACTGTTGCAATCTCCCTTAGTCTCTGTATGCCTGAAATGTCTTCATTTTGACCTCTGCATTAAATGGTAATTCAATTAGGTACAAAATTTTAAACTGGCAGCTATTTTCCTTTAGCTGATTATATGGATACACATCTGACACATACTCTTACTGGGAAGAAGTTTGCTGTCAGTCTCATCATTCTTCCTTTCCATTTGCTGCAAGGTACTCTTTTCCTTTTGGTACTGTTACTAGATGTATACAGGAGCCTGTCAGTGTATTCTCCAGGTATCTAAAATGCTCTTTCATAGTCATATTTTTCATCTCTAACTCTGCTGCTTTCTGGGTGAATTATTCATTACTCTCTTCCAATTTACTAATTCCTCTTTGCCTGTGTCTAATGTAGAGTGTATTTCATCAATAGAGTTTTTAATTTCACTGGCTATATTATTCATTTTCAGGATTTTTAATTACTCTTTTTCACCTCCAGCCTTTTTTTGCTTCATTTCATCCTGGGTTTTATTTCATTATTTCTTTGTTCTTTACGGATGTTATTTCTTCATGCATCTCCCTGAACTTCCTAAACGTATTTATTTTAAAATAAATATCAGTTGTTCTACCACGTTAACTTTTATGAAATGAATTAACATAGAAAGTTTTTATGTTCTTGATTACTTTCTCAGTATTAGGGTTTTTCCTCCCCTGGCTTTAGGAATTATCAGTTATCTCCAGAATTTCTTTCTCTGTTTTTTCTTCCATGTCCAGTTTTGTAGTGCTTCTACCTGGTCCCCCAAGTCTCCCATAGCAAAGCCATATCCTATATTGAAGATTAAATGTTATATAACAGAGACATCAAGAATTTTACAGTTTCTGTCACAAAGTCATCTTAAGGCTTGATTCCATTTCTGGTCACAAGGCTGTGTTTGCTTCTTCTGTCTCCCGTGGCTTCATATAAGCCATATTTCTATGCCTTTTACAACAGGGGGCCTCCTTCCCCAGCCCCTGGTTTCAATTAATGAGCTTGCCTCTTCTCTCCCACCTCACAGGGAGGAATTCACCTCACAAGCATGAACTACCAGGTTTTATACCCAGCAACTGGCAACCCTAGTCCTTCATCCACACCTCAACTGACCACCAAGCATTTCTATTTTGTATCTATTCCACAAAGATGTTTACTTTGTTTCATTTTATTGTTTTTAGCACAGCTAAACCTTTTTAAATGTTTGTGTTTAAATTTTTATCTATTGTTTTATATTTGGAACAGAAGGATGCTTCAAAGTGTAAATTTACAAGGCCATCTTGTATAAAACTTGATAAACATTTACTTTCAAAAATTTGTTGAATGAATAAATGAAATGCTCTTTGCATTCTCAAGAGTCCCTCTGAGCCTTTGTTTGTGCTGTTCTCTCAACCTAGAATGAACTTTGCCTCTTTTCAATCCTACTCATTGTTTAAATATTATCTCCCCTACAAAGATTTCCCCAATGACAACATGCCCTACACAAAATTAATTATGCTCACTCTGTTTTCTCATTGCATTTATTACAAACATCTTTTATAGTATATTTCAGATCATAAAACAGTTATTTTTACTTCTGCCACCTCAACTGATTGCAAAACTGCATCTTATTTAACTCTGAATTTTTGGACTTTACACAGCAGACTGCATTTTTATGTTTTCAAATATTTGTAAAATGAATTGCTGTGAATTACAGACCAAGAGAATATACTATTTTAATCACTAAACTTTCTTTATTTCAAGATGTGAAAATATTTTACACTAATCAAAGCAGTGTTAGGACTATTTTATGTGTTACACCAGTATGTTGGGGAAAATTTGTGCTTTAAATTCTACAATGACTGATATAATCTTTAAAAGAAAAAAAAAAGTGTATCATAAAAAAATTTTCCTGTGCAACTTTAGCAATCTTGGCCTAGACTCGTGAGGGAGAAGGACTATGTCTTAAATGTCCTTTTATCTCTCATCCTTGGCATGGCAACTGGCACAAAGTAAACCCTCAAAGAACGTTATTGAACTAAAATGCAAAATTTTCCCTATTGTGAGTAAATTGTCTTATTGTTATTTGTACAATGTTTATAGAGCAATATAGCAACAGCTACTATTAATGGAGATCTTACTATGGGCCAAATACTATGTTAGCTATTTAAATTCAGTATGATGTTTAACCTTTTTAAACAATTGAAAAAGGTATTTAATAATGAATAATATTAAATAATCACATTTCACAGATAAAACTTTTTAGTTCAGAGAAGTTAAATAACTTGTCTGAAGTTACATAATGAGTTTCAGCAATACTAAGATCTGAACACTGGTGGGTCTAACTTCCGGTCTTCCTCTCAATATTATATCTCTAAAATATGTATGCTATCTTAAATTCTTATTTATTTGCCTATCTTTCCTTATTTCTTCTCAGTAACATCCTTGTGAGATTTTATGTTTACTATTTGGGCATAAAACTTAACTGTAAATACAGGTGAAGAAAGGAGAAGGAAGGCAAAACTGCTCTACAGTTTAGGAGGCTGGCAGTTCTTGGTTTTAGTTTTTTTCCTATACGTATGAATAATTATTTAAAATTCCCTTCTAAGTAGGAATAGACAGGTACTCACACATGTGTCCCTGGAAGATAGACAAAGTACCCTGAACAGAAAATTTGATGGGGAGGAAATGGAAACTAGATGTAGAATCTGCATCAGAAATGGCTCCACCCTTTCACAGCTGCAAAATCAAGTCTGTGGAGAGGTTTCTGGGAGACACAAGTCATTTAGGGTGGAGACACCAAATCATTCATCTGAGACAGAGAATGAGAGAGGGAGGGAGAGAAAGAGCTCACCATTAGCAGAGAACAGCAAATAAGCTAGAATAGACCCTTGCTAGGAATTATGACAATAAGGAGTGTCATATGCTAAGCACAATAAACTTCTTTATGTTATTCCACTAAAGGACATAAGAGGATTAAGTCTTCACTAGTTAACTTGCTATCTCAGTTATGGACTCTCCAACTGAGGGATTTTAATTTTTACGAATAAAGGGATGGTTTCGCAGAGCAGTCCACCAGGGTGAGAAATGAGGCCACCCTTCCGCACAGCCCTATTTTCCATGCTTCTGTGGAATTCAGCAAAAGCCTCAGTCTCTAGTAAAAGGTTAGCCCTTATTCTGATAAGCTCTAGACTGTCTGAGCAGTGAACATTTTAAATCAGCATAATTATACTTCACATGGCAATAAACACTTTCAGTTTAAGTGTGCATAATTTGTCTCTTTGTCTGATTCTCTTTGTTGCATTAGTTTTTTCTCCATGGTAAGCATAAAATAACAGGATTTGTGATGATTCCCTAGAGATTACTCTTTTTTTTCTCTCTCTCTCTTCTAAAAATGCTTAAGTTGCTTTGTTTATTTTTAAAAAAAGAAAGAAAAGAAAAAGAAAGTTGAAGAATTTTAGAGAAAAATCTCATCTCCAGCCATTTGGTTTAGAAAAAAATTAGGCGGATTACAAATGTTAAAAGTTGTTCTTAGTGCAGGAAACCAGGTCTTCCAGTGTTTTTGCATATCTTCTAATTCCCTGTTCTATGGCCAGGCCTGAAGTTGGTCTGACTCAAGTTTGGTTGTCTGGCTTTGATTGGTATTCAGGCGGAGCGGTGAGTATGTAAGGCTCTAATCCCTGCAACACATGGTAATTTTTTCATTCTCACTCAGCCTCCACCTGTTCCATGGTCCAGTAGAGGACTGCAAATCCTATCAAGGGAGGGCAACGCGACTAAGCCTGCCTCCCTGGCTTCAGTCCATCACATGTGCACTCGGGCTGCAGAGCACCCAGCCAGCTGCAGCCCAACGATCATGTTATCAGATGACGGATGGCTTCATATCAGGTGTTTAAACTGACGAGCTGCCCCGTCTGGGAAATGATTCAGGAAGTCTGGCCTTGCTTGATGAATGGGGAAAGTGACAATGCCAATCAGAGTGACCCCTGCAGCCTCCCTGCTGCTGCCCCAACAGCCACAGTCACATCTATCCCACTGGTTACTTTTTCAATTCTATTGTCACTCAGCTGAGGTTAGACCTACTGTCACTAAATTATATCATTAATCCAAATATTTTCCTTGCAAGAGCCTTTATAAAATGAATCCAGGCCTCCAACAGACTCATGATCAGAATTAGAGGACAAGACATAGGATTCAGTCCAATAATTTTAGAGGTTGTTTCACACCACTTTGCATAGCCTGTTTTGAAGTAAAGATGGTTATTTTGGAGGGAACTGCATATTTTACCCAAAATCAAATCAGGATCCGCTACAATGAGAAATGCAAGAGAGTTCAATGTGTTGTGTATAGATCTGCATATAAATCCCTCTGTAATATTAGTTCTCAATGACTGATTGGTGTCCCTTTGTGAACATTTGAAGGGTATTCTCAAAATGGCTTTTCCAAACTATCTTTATGAGATAATTTGTGATTTGGTAATCTGGTTTTAAAAAATTAAAGTTTTTTAGAATCTACCACTTTTGCTCAGTATGTAGGGAATATGTATGCGTAAGGCTAGATTTACAGACCATAAGACAACATGGAAATTTCAACCAGTGGAATCGATTTCCCATCACGCCCTTGATGTTGTATTGTGGATACAGTCTATTTATAGATAGTATATCATATCAATTACTCATCATAGCAAATATCGAGTAATGGAGATATTCGAGCAGAATGCATGAACACTTCAGAAATCATTTTCTATGCAATATTTATTTTCATCAACAATTCCAAACGACAGTGAAAAACTCATGAGCCAAGCACCAATTGTTTTATTTTTAATTTTAAAACATATTGTTGTCCAGGTCTTTGATGAAAGTACTGCTTTGTCCCCCCCGGTCTTAAGGCACATTTTTTTTTTTTCGTTTTTGCAACCAGGGACAGTGAATAAACAAAACAAAGGGAGAGTTTAATGGGAATGACAGCACAGCAGGTACATTTACAATTTGGTATCATTACAGTTTTCATCCAGGAAAATTGTCAACCATTCCAAGAATAAAAAATAAAATGCTATGTACTATATAGTATAACCTCTTTAAATTGGCAATTTGTTCCTGTTTGATAATTCATCCTTAAGCAAACCTCAACTGCTTGCTACCTGCTGTATTCATTAGCCTGTCCATCTTCCTATTCCCTGTAGAGTATGCAGAGCTATGATTGTTAGAAAAATGTTGTGCTACTGTGTATATTTTCTACTTAATACATGTATATATGTTTGCACGGATTTTTATGCAATTGTTTTAGAAAGATGAGCAAACATTTTTTTTGGACTGGAAGAGTGTTATTAGTGTTTCTGGATGTTTTGCAACAAATCTATTTTAGATAAATAATGTATTACATACTGTGTCATATGCAGTAGAAATTTTTTTTTTATTCATCTATTGAGCATAACATGCAAAGCTCAATATAGAAACTACCAAATTTTAAGAGCAACAGCTCTCTGTATGTGGCACATTTGCAAATATGGGTATTTCAGGGTGCAAATTAAAATAGTTTGATGCACCATATCACACTTTCTCAATGAAAGGGAAACTTTCCTTGTGCTTACTATAAACACTTCATTTACACGTTTATTTGAGACTTTGTTAAATTAGATTGTGTAAACACAGGCTGTATAGCAAGTCAGATTTAATACACATGAGTTTTAAAACTGACTTGCATGCTGAACATAAAAAGTATAAAGGACTTCACCAAGATTTATTGATTCATGTCAAGGCATCATTACTTTTCAAAGTGTGAAAAATGATCATATATTTATGACCTGCCGACTGAAGCTGTTTTGTGAATTAGCAAAAGCTCTGGAGAGGGGCAGCCTAATTGCATTATCATAGAATCAGAGATGGTTGTCAATTTCCCCCATTTAGCTTTTCTCCTTTAGTTTGTTAAAATGAAGGTGCCATACGTTGGTTGAATTCACTAATACCCTGATGAATGAGGTATTTTCCCAGTAGGCCCGCTACCAGTATAAACAGTGAATTAGGAATGATAGACCATCAATCATATCGCCTTCAAACAGATCTCTGCCCTGAGGTTATTCATTACATATTAGGGCCACTTAAAAAGTTTTCACACAGGATTCACTGATGAAAAGACTTAAATCGTCCATAATCTTCGAAGTCTCCTTTGGAAGCAAGAGTATGTGAAATAGGTTACTTTTTTCATTAACTCAGTTTTCATTGTCTCTTTCATTTCAATTGTATTATTTCTTTTTTGTGTGTGTTATTTCTTTTAAAAATATATATGACACTATTCACCTTATATTGGTTTCTGTTCTTTAACAAATATCCTAATTATAAGATTGGATTCTACAGTTTGGTAGTCATTTCTTCTTTATACGATCACAAATTAAAGGTAGTTCTCAGAGAAATCCACATCAACTGAATACAAATTTCAGGCTTAAATAAATGCTCACTTACCTCTTATATTTTGGCATCTACAAGCTTAAGATGACCTGGTGATTTGTGCCGTGTTTTTTATGCAAAGGGTCAGAGCTTGCCCTCAGGCGCCCATGTACGTTTCCCCTGGGGTTTTGTCCCTTTAATGGAAATTACGCGTATGCATCCAAGGAAAAGATTCCTCCCGAAGGGATTTATCCTGCCTCAATGTGCAAACATAATTCTCATTAAAATTAATAGGAGTTGCACACATGCATCTAGAGAAGAAATTGACTCCTAGGTTCAGATCACCTCATTCTGTTTCATGCCAAGGATGACAGGGTCTGCACTGAAGGTGGGCATGCTGCCAAACGTTGGAGAGTTCAGATAAGCAATCAGAACTTCGAACACTCACCTACACATGTGTGAGGCTCTGCGATTTTTTTCTTTGTAAGAGATTGTACAGGGAACCTAACTAGATTCTTATTTGCTAACCTTTTTTCCAGCATTACAATTATTTCCATTATTTCTTCTCTAGGGAGTTCAGGAAAACTGGGCATTGCTTATACTTTGTTCTTGGATTGAAGGTTTGGGATCATTTGTATTTATCAGAATCACTGGACCATAATATTTGTCTATTCTGTCCTTTTGTAATGCTTCAAAAATACCTCTTATTTGACTGGATAAGTGGTATTTAACTCCTGGTGTGTTTTAGGGCCTGAGAAATCAGCTTTTTATTCTAGGGAAATGCAGCTTTAATGCACACATTTCTAAACTAGTGTAAATTCAACCAAACAACATTTTTAGACCAACTGAATCTACATAACAGAAAAAAAAGAAGAGCAAACTTAACATTTAATTAATTTGAGCATTTCTGTTGAAAACACGTAAATCAGCCCATAAAAAATTATAACCCCACCCTTCGGAGATAATGTCTTATTGGATTAATTTTAAAAGTTGAATAATTTCAAAAACACGAATATCACCACTCTGAAACATATCTGAACAAGAATTTCCAATTCTTCTCACTTATAAAGCCAGTATATTATAGGAGAAATATAAGTGCTTTTACTGATTTAGTTACATCAAGTAAACAATGTATTGAAATCTAAGGATTTTTTTTATCACCTTAGGAAGCAGATTATACAAACCAATTTTGACATCAACAAAATAAACCACAAATTTGTATTAATGAGAGATATGTGTATATAATGAGCAGACTTGGCTAGAAGATATAATAGGTGCCTGTTATCACATCTCCTTAAAAGAAAAAAATTGCAGAAATTTAGACATTTAAGTGACTGCATAAACAGGTAAATTAAACCTCTCCAATTTTCAGTTGCAATTAAACTGGCCAAATACATAGTTCACTGAATCATAAAATATTTCCAAGCAAAACCAATAAACCAAGTGTTGAGACTTACTTGTGTGTTTGGCACAGTTGCATTTGGAACCTTTTTATATCTAAGTCATGACTCTGAGGATAAGGAAAGAACCTAGAAGGCAAATATAGGGAAGATGAGGTTAACTTTTCAATAATTCAACTTCGTATTCCAAAGTAGATTTCAGGTTGTCAGTGACACTCTTATTTCCAGATTCTGTCCCTTTTACTGGATACACTTCCTTCTACCATCCTGTAACGTTTCATGGCCCCCCAAATTTCATTATCAGCCTTTTCTGTTCATTACATGCTCTCTTCTTTGGCTATATTGCACTTATGGCCAGGCTTCAGCTACCATTTTGGTACCAGAGACTCCCAAATTGATATGTCACATCTTAGCCATTTTTCTAAATTCTAAATCCTACTAAATTGACTACCTCAAACTCAGTGTGGACAAAGAAGAACTTTGCTTTTCCTTGAGGGTTATGTATACCTACTTGAACAATTCACGTAAATAATGATGACAAAAGGATAGAGAAAAGCCTTGAAAATGCTATTTTCTCTTGTACCATGTTCTGCAGAACATACACTGTAAAACTAACTCTATATACTGTGATAAAGCACATCATTGTGAAAGAACTAAATAAATTATAAATGTTGTGTAAACACAGCTATAATTACTTATTTTGAATGAATATGCATCTGCTTAAAATGATTTATTTCAAATTATTTGTGCAAGCTCTTTCTTTCTCCTCAAATTAAACTATCACTCGAAAAAAAATGTATTTTTGGCTGCCATATATGCCCTCACTAAGGAAATGGAGAATTTCTTTGATATATATGAATATCTTTCGGCCTTTCAGATAATGATTTCTGGATGTGTCTGAAATTGTTTCCTTTCATAGAACATACGAAAGCAAACTACATGTTTAACACTATATCTTTCAGTGTGTGTATAAACACTCTTTTAGTCTCTTGCTGATAAATAAATCAGTAAATGTGAATGCAAAAGTATCTAAATACATAATTATCAAATCAGTTAAATTCAGACTTATGCCAATAGAATTGTAACATTCAAATGAACAAGAAGTACCTATGGGTTTACTTTCTTTCTTTTTTTCTCTTTTTTACCTTATATTCTAAATTCATAAAAGTAGCATATGAATACATATCAGTCAAAAAGAAATTCATACAATATGGTAACATATAAGAACAATTAAATCCCTCTTTACTACCAAATCCAACACCATAAAGGTAAACAAAATAGTATTTATCTTCCTGTTTTGTCATAGCCATAAGTCTAGCGCCTGAGAACAATCGATAGCACACATCTAAGTGTTCACTAAATATTTGCCAAATTAATTGATATCATTCCAGTTATTTTGTATACATTTTCATATATATTCAATAATAATGTGAACATAATGTGCCTACTATCCTGTGTTTTGTTGTTGTTACAAATCCATTTATCTCTTCATCAGCTCCTTCCATCTATCTCATTATATATGTATTTTTTTAACATCTTTTGGAGTATAATTCCTTTACAATGGTGTGTTAGTTTCTGCTTTATAACAAAGTGAATCAGTTTTACATATACATATATCCCCATATCTCCTCCCTCTTGCATCTCCCTCCCTCCCACCCTCCCTATCCCACCCCTCTAGGGGGTCACAAAGCACTGAGTTAATCTCCCTGTCCCATGCGGCTGCTTCCCACTAACTATCTATTTTACATTTGGTAGTGTATACACGTACATGCCACTCTCTCACTTTGTCGCAGGTTACCCTTCCCACTCGCCATGTCCTCAAGCCCATTCCCTATGTCTGCGTATTTATTCCTGTCCTGCCCCTAGGTTCTTCAGAACCTTTTTTTATTTTTTGTTTTTACATTCCATATATATGTGTTAGCATACAGTATTTGTTTTTCTCTTTCTGACTTACTTCACTCTGTATGACAGACTCTAGGTCCGTCCACCTCAGTACAAATAACTCAATTTTGTTTCTTTTTATGGCTGAGTAATATTCCATTGTATATATGTGCCACATCTTTATCCATTCATCTGTCGATGGACACTTAGGTTGCTTCCGTGTCCTGGTTATTGTAAATAGAGCTGCAATGAACATTGTGGTAGATGACTGTTTTTGAATTATGCTTTTTTCAGGATATATGCCCACTAGTAGGATTGCTGGGTCGAATGGTAGTTCTACTTTTAGTTTTTTAAGGAACCTCCACACTGTTCTCCATAGTGACTGTATCAATTTACATTCCCACCAAGAGTGCAAGAGGGTTCCCTTATCTCCACACCCTCTCCAGAAGTTATTGTTTGTAGATTTTTTGATGATGGCCATTCTGACTGGTGTGAGATGATAGCTCATTGGAGTTTTGATCAGCATTTCCCTAATGATTAGTGATGTTGAGCATCCTTTCATGTGTTTGTTGGCAATTTGTATATCTTCTTTGCAGAAATATCTATTTAGGGCTTCTACCCATTTTTGGATTGGGTTGTTTGGTTTTTTTTTTTTTGATATTAAGCTGCATGAGCTGCTTGTAAATTTTGGAGATTAATCCTTTGTCAGTTGCTTCATTTGCAAATATTTTCTCCCATTCTGAGGGCTGTGTTTTCGTCTTGTTTATGGATTCTTTGCTGTGCAAAAGCTTTCAAGTTACATTAGGTCCCATTTGTTTATTTTTGTTTTTATTCCCATTTCTCTAGGAGGTGGGTCAAAAGGATTTTGCTGTGGTTTATGTCATACAGTGTTCTGCCTATGTTTTCCTCTAAGAGTTTTATAGTGTATGGCCATACATTTAGGTCTTTAATCCATTTTGAGTTTATTTTTGTGTATGGTGTTAGGGAGGGTTCTCATTTCATTCCTTTCCATGTGGCTGTCCAGTTTCCCAGCACCACTTATAGAAGAGGCTGTCTCTTCTCCATTGTATATTCTTGCCTCCATTATCAAAAATAAGGTGACCATATGTGCCTTGGGTTATCTCTGGGCTTTCTATCCTCTTCCATTGATCTATATTTCTGTTTTGGGACCAGTACCATACTGTCTTGATTACTGTAGCTTTGTAGTATAGTCTGAAGTCAGGGAGCATGATTCCTCCAGCTCCATTTTTCTTTCTCAAGATTGCTTTGGCTATTCGGGGTCTTTTGTGTTTCCATACAAATTGTGAAATTTTTTGTTCTACTTCTGTGAAAAATGCCAGTGGTAGTTTGATAGGGATTGCATTGAATCTGTGGATTGCTTTGGGTAGTATAGTCATTTTCACAGTGGCGATTCTTCCAATCCAAGAACATGGTATATCTCTCCATCTGTTTGCATCATCTTTAATTTCTTTCATCAGTGTCTTATACTTTTCTGCACATAGGTCTTTTGTCTCCTTAGGTAGATTTATTCCTAGGTATTTTATTCTTTTTGTTGCAATGGTAAATAGGAGTGTTTCCTTAATTTCTCTTTCAGATTTTTCATCGTTAGTGTACAGGAATGCAAGAGATTTCTGTGCATTAATTTTGTATCCTGCTACTTTACCAAATTCATTGATTAGCTCTAGTAGTTTTCTGGTAGCATCCTTAGGATTCTCTATGTAGAGTATCATGTCATCTGCAAACACTAACAGTTTTGCTTCTTCTTTTCCGATTTGGATTCCTTTTATTTGTTTTTCTTCTTTGATTGCTGTGGCTCAAACTTCCAAAACTAAGTTGAATAATAGTAGTGGGAGTGGACAACTTTGTCTTGTTTCTGATCTTAGTGGAAATGGTTTCAGTTTTTCAGCATTGAGAACGATGTTGGCTGCGGGTTTGTCATATATGGTCTTTATTACGTTGTGGTAAGTTCCCTCTATGCCTACTTTCTGGAGGGTTTTTATCATAAATCGGTGTTGAATTTTGTCAAAAGGTTTTTCTACGTCTATTGAGATGATCATATGATTTTTCTCCTTCAATTTGTTAATATGGTGTATCACATGGATTGATTTGCGTATACTGAAGAATCCTTGCATTCCTGGGATAAACCCCACTTGATCATGGTGTATGATCCTTTTAAAGTGCTGTTGGATTCTGTTTGTTAGTATTTTGTTGAGGATTTTTGCATTTATGTTCATCTGTGATATTGGCCTGTAGTTTTCTTTCTTTGTGACATCTTTGTCTGGTTTTGGTGTCAGGTTGATGGTGGCCTTGTAGAATGATTTGGGGAGTATTTCTCCCTCTGCTATATTTTGGAAGAGTTTTAGAAGAATAGGTATTAGCTCTTCTCTAAATATCTGATAGAATTCACCTGTGAAGTCATCTGGTCCTGGGCTTTTGTTTCTTGGAAGATTTTTAATCACAGTCTCAATTTCAGTGCCTGTGATTGGTCTATTTATATTTTCTATTTCTTTCTGGTTCAGTCTTGGAAGGTTGTGCTTTTCTAAAAATTTGTCCATTTCTTCCAGGTTGTCCATTTTATTGGCATAGAGTTGCTTGTAGTAATGTCTCATGATCGTTTGTATTTCTGCAGTGTCAGTTGTTACTTCTCCTTTTTCATTTCTAATTCTATTAATTTGAGTCTTTTCCTTTTTTTCTTGATGAGTCTGACTAATGGATTATCAATTTTGTTTATTTTCTCAAAGAACCAACTTTTAGTTTTATTGATCTTTGCTATTGTTTCCTTCATTTCTTTTTCATTTATTTCTGATCTGATCTTTATGATTTCTTTCCTTCTGCTATCTTTGGGGTTTTTTTTGTTCTTCTTTCTCTAATTGCTTTAGGTGTAAGGCTAAGTTGTTTACTTGAGATGTTTCTTGTTTCTTGAGGTAAGATTGTATTGCTATAAACTTCCCTCTTAGAACTGATTTTGCTGCATCCTATATGTTTTGGGTCATCATGTTTCACTGTCATTTATTTCTAGCTATTTTTGGATTTCCTCTTTGATTTTTCAGTGATCTCTTGGTTATTGAGTAGTGTACTGTTTAGCCTCCATGTATTTGTATTTTTACAGATTTTTTTTCCTGTAATTGATATCTAATCTCTTAGCACTGTGGTCGGAAAAGGTACTTGATATGATTTCAGTTTTCTTAAATTTACCAAGGCTTGATTTGTGAACCAAGATATGATCTATCCTGAAAAATGTTCCATGAGCACTTGAGAAGAAAGTGTATTTTGTTGTTTTTGGATGGAGTGTCCTATAAATATCAATTAAGTCCATCTTGTTTAATATATCACTTAAAGCTAGTGTTTCCTTATTTATTTGCATTTTGGATGATCTGTCCATTGGTGTAAGTGGTGTGTTAAAGTCCCCTACTATGATTGTGTTACTGTCAATTTCCCCTTTTATGGCTGTTAGCCGTTGCCTTATGTATTGAAGCGCTCCTATGTTGGGTGTATAAATATTTACAATGGTTATATCTTCTTCTTGGATTGATCCCTTGAACATTATGTAGTGTCATTCTTCGTCTCTTATAATAGTCTTTATTTTAAAGTCTATTTTTTCTGATATGAGAATTGCTATTCCAGCTTTCCTTTGATTTCTATTTGCATGGAATATCTTTTTCCATCCCCTCACTTTCCGTCTGTATGTGTCCCTAGGCCTAAAGTGGGTCTATTGTAGATAGCATATATTTGGGTTTTTTTTTTTTATCCATTCATCCAGTCTATGTCTCTTGGTGGGAGCATTTAACCCATTTACATTTAAGGTAATTATCGATATGTATGTTCCTATTCCCATTTTCTTATTTGTTTTGGGTTTGTTATTATAGGTCTTTTCCTTCTCTTGTGTTTCCTGCCTAGAGAATTTCCTTTAGCATTTTTTGTAAAGCTGGTTTGGTGGTGCGGAATTCTCTTAGCTTTTGCTTGTCTGTAAAGCTTTTAATTTCTCTGTCGAATCTCAATGTGATCCTTACTGGGTAGAGTAATCTTGGTTGTAGGTTTTTCCCTTTCATCACTTTACATATGTCCTGCCACTCCCTTCTGGCTTACAGAGTTTCTGCTGAAATATCAGCTGTTAACTTTATGGGGATTCCTTCATGTGTTATTTGTTGCCTTTCCCTTGCTGCTTTTAACATTTTTCTTTGTATTTAATTTTGATAGTTTGGTTAATATGTGTCTTGAAGTATTTCTCCTTGGACTTATCTTGTATGGGATTCTCTGCACTTCCTGCACTTGATTTACTATTTACTTTCTTATATTAACGAAGTTTTCAACTATAATCTCTTCAGATATTTTCTCAGTTCCTTTCTTTTTCTCTTCTTCTTTGGGACCCCTATAATTCGAATGTTGGTGTGTTTAATGTTGTTCCAGTGGTGTCTGAGACTGTCCTCAATTCTTTCATTCTTTTTTCTTTATTCTGCTCTGCAGTAGTTATTTCCACTATTTTATCTTCCAGGTCACCTATCCGTTCTTCTGCCTCAGTTATTCTGCTATTGATTCCTTCTAGAGAATTTTTAATTGCATTTATTGTGTTGTTCATCATTGTTGGTTTGCTCTTTAGTTCTTCTAGGTCCTTGTTAAACGTTTCTTATATTCTCTCCATTCTATTTCCAAGATATTGGATATCTTTACTCTTATTATTCTGAATTCTTTTTCTGGCAGACTGCCTATATTTCCTCTTCATTTGTTTGGTCTGGTGGGTTTTTACCTTGCTCCTTCATCTGCTGTGTGTTTATCTGTCTTCTCATTTTGCTTAACTTACTGTGTTTGGTGTCCCTTTTCACAGGCTGCACATTCATCATTCCCGTTTTTTTTGGTGTCTGCCTCCAGTGGCTAACGTTGGTTCAGTGGGCTGTGTAGGCTTCCTGGTGGAGGGGACTGGTGCCTGTGTTCTGGTGGATGAGGCTGGATCTTGTCTTTCTGGTGGCAAGACCACGTCCAGTGGTATTTTTTGGGGTGTCTGTGATCTTATGATTTTAGGCAGCCTCTCTGCTAATGGGTGGTGTTGTGTTTCTGTCTTGCTAGTTGTTTGGCATAGGGTGTCCAGCACTGTAGCTTGCTGGTCGTTGAGTGGAGCTGGGTCTTAGCATTGAGATGGAGATCTCTGGGAGAGCTTTTGCCATTTGATATTACATGAAGCTGGAGGACTCTGGTGGACCAATGTCCTGAACTCGGCTCTCCCTGCTCAGAGGCACAGGTCTGACACCCTGCTGGAGCACGAAGACCCTGTCCGCCACACGGCTGATAGCACAGGGCACTCTCCTCAACAGTCTGTAATAAACTATCTGGGTGTATGACTGTTGTTTCCTTTTCTTCACATCCCAGGGCTCTTTGCTCAAAAATAGTGACCAGGTTCAGCTTAGAGACAGCAACAACTGGCGTGTGGCCCGGAGGGCAGATGGGGTTTCGGCTGGCGGGGTCTGTCTCAAGCACAGTGACAGTGAGCCTTTGGGTGGTGTTGGGGGTCACGCCGCCCTCTTCTCAGATTTTGGGACAATCTGCCACCATGGAGGCAAGAGAAGCCGAGGGAGGAGTTCAGGTTCCATGCGGACCCACGCCTATCTCATTATTTTTAACAATTACATCATTTTCCATTTTCTTCCTTCCATGGAAGAGTCATAATTTATTTACTTTTCTCCTTTATATTGTGCCCAGTTTTTTAGTACTTTAACCAATGCTAATACACATGGTATTATTTTTGCAGAATAGATTTCTTGGGATGGACTTGCTGGACCAAGAGTGTGTAAGCATTTAAAGTTGTTCCAATCTGTACTCTTACAAATAGCACATAAAACTCTCAGTTATACTAAGGCTTTGACAACATTTAAATCTATCAATATGATGGATGAAAAAGTATACTTACAAAATTGTTGCTTTAATTTACATTTCCTTGGTTTCCACTGAGCTTGACTTCTTTTATGATTATGATATATGTGTATTATCTGTTTGTATGTAAATTCTCAGTTAACCAATTTTGGTTACCTTTTTCTTATTGATTCATTAGTGTTCTTTATATATTATGGATATTAACCTTTTCCTGTTATATATGTTAGAAAACTATTTTCTCCTGATTTGTTATTCACCTTTTATAAGAGATTTTAAATTGTGTTTACTTACATCTGAGAATATTTTCCTTTTTGTCTCCAGGGTTTTGTGTCTTACAGAGTTGCACCTTTTACTGAACAGTTCTTAAAAATGTTACTTTTAGACGGTTATATTGTTTGTTTTTTAACCTTTGCTTTTTCTTTTCTGTACCCAATATGTTGGCATTCTTTATTCTATAATTATGGATACTATATTACACATGTTTAACAATTTGTGTTCTAGAAATACATTCTACCTGATCATAGTGTGTAACTCTTTTAATATACTGCCGAATTTTATCTTATTTTATATTTTTGCATCCATAATGATGTGTTATTGATCTTTAGTTGTGCTAACTTTATCAAGACTTTATATCAGGATCATAGACTGTGTTAGCCAATTCTCCATAATTTTCTATGCTCTTTTAAGTGCTTAGAATTTAAATAATAACATACTTCCTTGAAGTGATGTTTAGGTAGAATTTACAAAGACCTGTTATTCATTTAAGTATTAGCTATTTGATTAACTGTTTAATTTATTCTGTAGTTGTTCACCCAGTCATATTATCTATAACTCTTATCGGTCATGGTCGTATATATTTTTCCTAGGAAAATGTTCATTTCATTTTCTTTTCCAAATTTATTAATGCAAATGTAAACATTCTGTTATCTAATAAATTTTTTAAAATATGTCTTTAGTTATGTTCCTTTCTTCATTCTAATGTCTTGTGTTTTCTCTCTCACACACTCTCATCTTATAAGTGACTTACAATTATTTATTGTATTGTCTTAAAAAAAAATCTTGGGGGGCTTCTCTGGTGGCGCAGTGGTTGAGAATCTGCCTGCCAATGCAGGGGACACGAGTTCGAGCCCTGGTCTGGGAAGATCCCACATGCCGTGGAGCGACTAGGACCGTGAGCCACAATTACTGAGCCTGCGCGTCTGGAGCCTGTACTCTGCAACAAGAGAGGTCGCGATAGTGAGAGGCCCATGCACCGTGATGAAGAGTGGCCCCCGCTTGCCGCAACTGGAGAAAGCCCTCGCACAGAAACTAAGTCCCAACACAGCCATAAATAAATAAATTAATTAATTAATTAAAAAAAAATCTTGGATTTTATTGCTCAGACCTAATATTTATTTTGTTTTCTATTTCATTAATTTCTGCTTTTGACCTCATTTCTGTCTTTTACTTACTTAAATATATTTTGTTGCATTTTATCTAGTTTCTTGAATAAAATGCTTAATATTTATTTTAAACCTATTTTTTAAATAAACATATTTAAGGCATTTCCCCCAAATAATCCTTATGGTATAGTTTTTGATATGAAACTATCATTATCATTCATTTATAAATAGTCCAAAATTTCCATTTTTTTCTCTTTAACTTAGAAATCAGGTGTATACATATATATACTAATCCTACATCATCCTTGTAAGGTAGATACTGGTATTATATTCATTTAGCTAAAGAAGAAACTGAGACAGATGGAGGTTAAATGATTTGCTCAAGGTTACACAGCCAATACATGTTAAAGCCTGGACTTGAACCCAGAGAGAAGGTACAAAACCTGTGCTTTAACCACTGTAAATCACAGGGTCTTGTAAACTGTCAGCCTTTGTTAAAATAAAAGATTGATGTCTTTTAAAAAACAAAAAAGAAGAAAGAAAAAAATCCGGTGTATAAAATAACAAGCAAAAATAAAGGAAAAATGTGAAATTGGGGGAAGAAGCAGAGAATTGGGGGAAGGAAATGTCAGAGAAAGCACCTAGGGTGATGTTAGTATTTCTACCATGAGGTAGGACTGTTTTTAGGTGACAGCTCCAACTAAATTTTGACTCAATATAAGAAAGATCTTTGTAAAATTCAGGGTTGTCCAAAAAATGAAATGAACTGCCTTTTAAGAAAGTGAGTCTCTATTACAGGAGGTGTTCAAGCACAAGAACGGGTGACCATGCAACAAGTATATTGCAAAAGGGATTCAAACATGGAGTAGTGGGAATTCCCTAGCAGTCCAGTGGTTTTAGGACTCCACGCTTTCACTGCTGAGGGCCCGGGTTGACTCTCTGGTCGGGAAACTAAGTTTCCCACAAGCTGCACAGAGTGGCCAAAAAACAAACAAAACAAGACAAGCAAAAAACATGGAGTAGATAATTACTTTTAAGATCTTTCTCACTCTGTTTGCATTCTATCATATAATTTACTCTATTATAAAGTGTGACAAATAATGCCACAAAACTATTTTTAATTCAAGTAAACCCCCCACTGTAATAAACTCCATAGGAAATTGAGAATGCTTTATTGAAATGTAATTGTGTTAAAATTAATAGTTTGCTTAAAGCCACATTCCTAATCTGCAGGAGTTGTAGAATAAACAGAGATGAGACCAATTTTCTCTATAATTTATTAATAATTCAAAAGAATTTTTTTTTAAAAAAAGAGAAGCATCATAAACCTTTTCCTTCTCCTAGTTCCTGGGTCTTTACCACAGAGTATCCCCTTACAAGATAGTTTCTGATTTGGGGTTAATGGCTGGGATGTTTGTGATGCTGATGGAATCTAAAAATGTAGATGCTGCTTCAGAACACAATAAATAAATTATAATCTACTCAGCTATAGCTCAGGTAAGAATTATCCATATCTGCCTTTACTTCTGTTCCCAGACCCTTCCTCAAACCAGGATAATTTGCTACCCATCCTTTGTATGACTCACTAGTGTCTAGTCTCAGGAAGTGAACTGCCCTCCTGGTAGACAGACTTCCCTGCATACAAGTAGGATATGTATAAAAAGATTTGATGACTAAGATACTAATTACCTTTGTTTTAAAATGCAGCTCCTTTTCTCATCTGTGCTGGTATCTTCCATCTTTCTGAAGTCTTACTCTCTGACTTACCACAACTTCTTATGCTAGCGTACCACTAGAATCTTTACCTCAAGCTCTGGACCTAGGGAGCCTGTACAGACTCAACTCTTAATTCCCAAGCTCTTCTTGGCTCTCCACCTCCTGTCTGTTTGTCCCTTCTCTATTGACCAGCACACCTATAATTTCTACTTAATACAATAAACATTATTTATTGTGCTAGATGGTGTATGGACTGATGTTAGTGTTCCCTCAAAATTCATATGTTGAGTCCCTAACCCCCAAGGTGATGGTATTTGAAGATGGGGCCTTCGGGGGTAATTAAGTTAGATTAGGTCATGAGGTTGGAAACTTCTTGATGGGACTAATGGCCTTGTATGAAAAAGGATCTCTCTTTCTCCCTCTCCCTCTCCCTCTCCCTCTCCTTCTCCCTCTCTATCTCCCCATTTGCACTCATCAGGTCAAGGGCCATGTGATGATATAGTGAGGAAATGGCCATCTAATAGCCAAGAAGAGTCCTCACCAGGAAAACAAATTGGCAGCTTGATCTTGGATTTCTCAGACTCCAGAATGTTGAGAAATAAATTTCTGTTTCTTAAGCCCTCAGACCATGATATTTTGTTTTAACAGCCCAAGACAATTAAGACATCAGATGTGCCAATTATATAAATTATTCTTGTGTAGATCTTATGTTGCAGTATCTTGTTTGGCCATTGGTTTGTCTCTATTTTAGATGAAGATTTTGATGCCTATGAACTCTATGATAATAAAGGTAATTGATTAGTCAATGATGTAATGAACATATTTCTAAAGAAAATGATTAGAACACTACCTCTACCCTGAATGCAATCACAGAATCTAGAACCTCAAGTGGCATTTGAGGGCAAAATGAAATGGTTCATTTCATCCTGGTTGACAGTGGGTTGACCAACCTATTATGAAGATCTATAATTCCAGAATTAAGGGACAAAATTGAAAGTCCAGTGTAAGAAATTCCAATGGAAACACCATGTCCCTGGTTTGTAAGTGACTGATATGTAAGTTTCCAGGTTTATCACCCTGGAATAAAGGAGATCTCAGAATACAGGAATCTTTTTGTGCACATTGTTGTAGCCCCAGCACTCAGCACAGTTTCTGATACATAAGTTTGTTTCAAAATAGGTTTGTTTAAGTAAGGCGCTTATATTTTCTCTGGTACTTTGAATATAACTATATTATACTACCACCATTTCTATCATTCTGTAAATTTCTTCATCTATTTATTCAATAAATACTTATTTAACACCTATTCTGTTGCCAGACCTTGCCCTATGCAGTGAGAATGCAGTAAACAAAATAAAATCTTTGCTGTCATAGAGTTCACATTTAATTGGGGAAATAATCAACCATCAAACAAACATTAGAAAGTATAATATGGTGTCAAGCATTAATAAATACTATGAAGATAACTAAAGCTGAGGGTATAGAAAATGACAAATAGATGCTATTTTAGATAGGAAAGTGATATTTGAGCAAGGATCTAAAGAAACAAGA
This sequence comes from Balaenoptera physalus, assembly GCF_965194825.1. Lineage (NCBI taxonomy): Eukaryota > Metazoa > Chordata > Mammalia > Artiodactyla > Balaenopteridae > Balaenoptera > Balaenoptera physalus. Next base: position 41,874,488 of record NC_138895.1, on the reverse strand, counting down.
AAGTGGGTCCTCTGAACAGTTGAGTAAAGAGCATTCCACCAGAAAGAATGATGAATGCAAGATCTTAAAGACATGAGTATTATGTGTTTGAGGAGTAGCAGTTGAAACAAAATGAGCAATAAGAATGGGACAAATTAGGTCAGAATTGTGGATAGATATCAAATCACATGGACCTTCTAGGTTATTGTTAGGACTTGAATTTTTTTTTAATTGAAGTACAGTTGACTTACAATAATATATTATTTTCAGGTGTTCAACACAGTGATTTCATATTTTGATACATTATACATCATGTGAAGTTATTATAACATATTGGCTAAATTCCCTGTGCTGTACATTACTTCCTTGTAACTTATTTATTTATACCCAATAGTTTGTTTCTCTTAATCCCCGTCACTTATGTTGCACCTCTTCGCACTCCCTCCCCTCAGGTAACCACTAGTTTATTCTCTGTACCCGTGACTTCACTTCTGTTTTGTTATATTCACTTGTTTATTTTTTAGATTCCACATCTAAATAAAACCATACAGTATTTATCTTTGTCTGACTTATTTCACTAAGCATAATAACCTCCAGATCCATCCATATTATCGCAAATGGCAAAATGTTGTACAAGTGTTCATTTTTCTCCATATCCTCAGTTTTCATTCTTTTTTTATGACTAATATTCCACTGTGTGTGTGTGTGTGTGTGTGTGTGTGTATATGTGTGTGTGTATATATATATATATGTGTGTGTATATATATATATATATATATACCACATCTTCTTTATCCATTCATCTGTTAATGAACACTTAGGTTGCTACCATATCTTGACTATTATAAATAAAGCAGCAATAAACATTAGGGCACATATATCTTCAAATTAGCATTTTCATTTTCTTTGGATAAATACATAGGAGTGGAATCCTGGATCATATGGTAGTTCTATTTTTAATTTTTTAAGAAATCGCCATATGGGTTTTCATAGTGGCTGTACCAATTTACATTCCCACCAAAGTGCACAACAATTCCCTTTTCTCCACAGCCTCATCAACACTTGTTATTTCTTGTCTTTTTGACCATAGCCATTTGGACAGTCCTGAGGTGATATCTCATGGTGGCTTTGATTTGCCTTTCCCTGATGATCAGTGATGTTGAGTGTCTTTTCATGTGCCTGTTGGCCATCTGTATGTCTCCTATGAAAAAATGCCTATTCAGTTCCTCTGCTCATTTTTTAATCAATTCTCCCCTTTTGAGTTATATGAGTTCTTTACATATTTTGGATATAAACCACTTATCAGACATATCGCTTGCAAATACCTTCTCCCATTCAGTAGGTTGCCTTTTTGTTTTGTTGACGTTTCCTTTGCTGTGCAAACTTTTAAGTTAGATTATGTCCCATTTGTTTATTTTTTCTTTTGTTTCCTTTGCCTGAGGAAACAGATTTATAAAAATATTTCCTAAGATCGATGTCAAAGACCATACTGCCTAGGTAATCTAAGAATTTTATGTTATCTTCGTAGTAGTTATTAATGCTTGACACTATATTATACTTTAATTTTTCTTCTTTTTCTAATTCTTCTTGATGAAAAGTTAGGTTGTTTGAGATTTTTCTTGTTTCTTGAGGCAGGTCTGTGTTGCTATAAACTTTCCTCTTAGAACTGCTTTGCTGCATCCCATAGATTTTGGAAAGTTGTGTTTTTATTTTCATTTGTCTCAAAGTATTTTCTGATTTGCTCTTTGATTTCTTCATTGACTCATTTGTTTTTTAGTAGCATGTTGTTTAGCCTCCATGTCTTTGTCTTCTTTCCATTTTTCTTCCTGTAATTGATTTCTTGTTTCATACCTGTGTGGTCAGAAAAAATGCTTGATATAATTTCAATCCTCTTAAATTTATTGAGACATTTTGTGGCCTAGCATCTGATCTATCCTGGAGAAACTGCCAAGTGGACTTGAAAAGAATGTGTATGCTACAGTTTGGGGACAGAATGTCCTATAGATATCTATTTAGTCCATCTGGTCTAATGTGGCATTTAAGGCTGTAGTGTCCTTATTGATTTTCTGTCTGTATGTTCTATCCATTGATGTAAGTGGGGTGTTAAAGCCCCCTACTATATTATTACATTATTGTCAATTTCTCCCTTTATCTGTGTTAATATTTATTTTATATATTTAGGTGCTCCTATATTAGGTGCATATATGTTTACAAATATTATATCCTCTTCTTGTCTTGACCCCTTTATCACTATACAATGCCTTTCTTTGTCTTTTATTATAGACTTTGTTTTAAAGTCCATTTTGTCTGATATGAGTATTGCTACCCCAGCTGTCTTTTTGTTTCCATTTATATAGAATATCTTTTTTCACCCTTACACTTCCAGTCCGTGTGTGTCTTTAGCTCGAAGTGAGTCTCTTGTAGGCAGCATATAGATGGGTCTTATTTTTTTTATCCAATCAACCACCCTATGTCTTTAGATTGAAGCATTTAGTTCATTTATATTTAAGTGATTATTGATAGGTATGTACCCATTGCCATTTTGTTACTTATTTCCTGGTTGTTTTTGTAGTTCTTCTCTGTTTCTTCTTTTAGCCTCTTTTCTTGTGGTTTGATGATTTTCTTTAGTGTCAAATTCAGGTTCCTTTCTCTTTGTTTTTTGTGTATCTATAGTAGGTTTTTGATTTGTGGTTACCATGAGATTCATATATATCAACCTGTAATTATGTCTACTTGTCTTAAACTGATGGTCCTCTAAGATAAAACACATTCTAGCAGCTCTGCATTTTTTACTCTACCCCCAACATTTTATGTTTTTGATGTTATATTTCACATATTTATATCTATCCCTTAACTATTTATTGTAGTTATAGTTGATTTTACAATTTTTGTCTCTTAACCTTCCTGCTAGCTTTTTAAGTTATTGATCCACTGTCGTTTCTATACATTTGCATTTACCAATGAAACTTTTCCCTTCATATATTAATATTTTCATATTTCTTATTATATCTTTTCTTTTTCATGTAAAGTAGACTCTTTAATATTTATGTAAAGCCAGTTTAGTGGTGATGAACTCTTTTAGTTTTTGCTTGTCTGGGAAACATTTTATCTCTCCTTCAATTCTGAATAACTTTTCTGGATAAAATATCCTAAGTTGTAGGGTTTTTTTCTTTCAGCACGTTAAATATTTTGTGGCATTTCCTTCTGGCCTGCAAAGATTCTGCTGAAAAACCAGCTGATAGCCTTATGAGAGTTTCTTTGTATGTGACTGTTTGTTTTTCTCTTTAAATTCTCTCTTTACCTTTCACTTTTGCCATTTTAATTATGATATGTCTTGATGTAAGTCTCCTTGAGTTCATTTGTTTGGCATTCTCTGTGCTTCCTGGACCTGATATCTGTTTCCTTCTTCAGTTAGGGAAGTTTTCAGCCATAATTTCGTTAAATATTTTTTCTGCCACTTTCTCTCTCTCTTCTCCTTCTGGGACCCCTATACTATGAATGTTAGTAAGTTTGATATTGTCCCAATGTCCCTTAATCTATCCTCATTTAAAAATAATTTTTTTTTTTTACTGTTCTGATTGGGTGATTTCCACTACTCTGTCTTCCAGATTATGTGTTCTTATGTGCTTATGTGTTCATCTGTATCACCTAATCTGCTGTTAATTCCTTCTAGTGTCTTTTTTATTTCAGTTACTGTATTCTTCAGCTCTGACTGGTTCCTTTTTATATTTTCTAGTTCTTTGTTGAAGTTTTCACTATGTTCCTCTATTTTTCCCCGAGTTCAGTGAGCATTTTTGTTACTATTTCTTTGAACTTTTATTGGGTAAATTATCACCATGTCATTAGGGTTTTTTTTTACTGAGGTTTTATATTATTCTTTCACTTGGAACCTATTCATCTGTCTTCTCATTTTCTTTGACCTTCTGTATGTTTCTGTGAAATTAGGTGAAAGTTACATTTTCTGGTCTTGAAGGCTTGTCCTTGTGTGGGAATGACCTTATGCAGTCTGTTTGTGCCCAGTGGCTTTGGTGGGAGAACTGGATCTGAAGTGATCACAAGTGGCACCTTCTTCCAAGGTGCACTGGTGGCTTCTGCCATTGTGGGAAGTAGGGCCAGAGTCAGAGGGGCTACAGCCAAAGCCAAGCACAAGCCAGGGCTTCTCCTGGGCTAGCTGTTGGTTGCTGCCCTGTCAGGGGGTAGGATCAGGGTCCAAGTGCCTGGAGCTGTACTTCTGAGCTGTTTTCACTTCTCCCTGATGTGCACAAGCACATGTGTGGCAAGAATTGTGGTCCCTGTCTTGTTTATGGACATGGGCAGGCACAAGGGGCTGGAGCTACAACTTAAAGCCCGCTCCAGTTTCCCAGGTGCACACAATCGTGGTCTCTACCTTAGCAGCATGCAGTGCCAGAGCAGGAGGGCTAGAGCAGGAGCCCAGTGCAGGCTAGGGGATCTCACTGGGGCAATCCTGGCAGCCAGTCAGAGCACCAGTCAGTTTTCAATCTGCTGCCTCTGCACTGGAACTGGGAGCGAGCAAGTCTGTGAGCATGCTCTTCAAGAGGGGAGTCTTGGTTTCTTTTGGCCCTCCAGTAAACCCCACTGGTTTTCAAGCCAGTCTAGGGGGTTCATCTTCCCAATGCTAGACCCCAGGGCTGGGGTGCCTAATATGGGGTTTGAACCCTCACTCCTTAGGGAGGATCCCCAAGACTGTGATATCCCTCTCCTCTTCCAGGTCACCCACCAGGGGTGTGGATCCAACTAGATCTTTCCTCTTCCCCTCCTACCAGACTCCATGTTGTTCTTTCTTTATATCCTTGGTTGAAGAAAAGCAGTTCTGCTAGTCTTCAGGTTGTTCACAGTGAGAGTTGCTCTATATGTAATTGTAGTTCATAGGGGAGGTGATCTCAGGGTCTCCTTACTCCACCGACTTAATCCCACTCTCAAAACTTGGATGTTATTCAAAACTGTTGAAAGATTTTTGAATCAGGGAGTGAAGTGTGATTTACAATTTTAACAGATCACTCTGCTTGCTATGAGAATAGACTGGGTGGGTGGAGGTGGGTAGTGGGTGGATAGAAGGGGACTAAGACCAGCTGGGAAGCTATTGCTGTTATCTATAAGAGACATTGATGGCTTCGACCAAGGAATTTGGTGGAGGTGGTGATTAAAGATTAAATTCAAAAAATATTTTGCAGACAGGCCCAAAAATTTTGCTGGAATAAGAATATATGAAAAAACGAGAGGAACGAAGGATGACTCTAAGGTTTGTGACTAACTGTAGTGAGGAACATGGCAGAAGAGCAGACTTCAACGGAAATACCATGAGTTCAGTTTTAGACATACCATCTAAGTGGAAAAGTTAGGCATTTGGATAAATGGATCTGGTATACAAGAGTGGTCTAAAAGGGGTTATCTGTTATGGTATATTAGTGGTGACCCAAAGCTAGGCCCAGAAAATATTTCAAGAATTATTTGTGCCAAAGTCCAAGAAGTTCAGGTAAAATGCAGACTGAGAACTGACCACTAAATTTGGCAAAATGCAGAAATCACTACTGATCTTGGAAAGAGCTGTTTAATTAGAGTGATATGGACAAAAGCCTGATGAAAGCAAGCTCAAGAAAGAATGAGAGAGAAGAAAGTGGCAAGAACAAGTACAGACAACTCTTTCACTTTTCCCTTGCTAAATAGGGAGCAAAGAAATGTATCCATATTTTAACTTTTTTTTCTAATTATTTCTCTACTGATATGACTTTACTATAACTCTGGATTCTATCTCTTTATTCACCTTTATGTGGCCAAATTCTAATACTCAGTGGCTACCCAATGAAAAAATAACTAAGTCACATGGGCCACCAAGTTACAATGCACTTAACTTATAGGGAAAATAGTGAAGAAAGAACCTCTAAGGTACTAAACTTATAGAATGAAATATAGAATGCTGACAGCAAAGATAGAGTTATTATCATGGCTGACCCTTGGTAAATCCAATACAGTGATGAGCAAATTGCTCTAGGTAACATGCTTTCATGGAAGGTGTGTGTCAGTGAAGAGGCAGTGTCTAGAAATTGAAGCTTTTCATGGTTTATTTTCTTCCTTCTGCTTTTTTGAAGAGTATTAAGAGTACTCTATGAAAGAGTCTGGACATTAGGGGAGAAAGGAGAATGAAACAAGAAAAAGTGTACATTAAATTAAGATAATGTCTCAAATACACAACTAATTTTTCAGCGCATTCTAAATGCCAGGCACTGGATAAAGCACTGACCAAGTTAACATGGTGCATGGTTATAGAGCAAACTTACTTGTCCATAGGGTAAATCATTAAGTGAGAAAATTGATGTGATTTTAAGTTCTGTGAAAGGGGAAGAACAGGATGCTCTCAGAGAATAATTTTTGAGGCACCTAATAATCAAGGAGGCTAGACAAAGCTCCCAGCAAAAATGGTAGTTAACCTGAATCTGAAAAGATAAGCAGGAGTTGGGAAAATATTAATTATGCCTTCAATATGATTCAGCTGCCCATCAGTGTCTATCACCTTCAAAGCCACTAGATTGTTTCTTTTATACTTTTCTCTAGTGAAGGATGTTTATAAAATGTATTGAGAAAAAAAACAAAACAAAGAGTTGATGATAACTATATGCTCCTTAAAGAGATGTACTGATGCTTAAGAAAATAGAAAATACATCATTTTAATGTTACTGTGAAAACAAAAACTAAAGTGTGCTATTTCTAATTTAACTGTGAGTAACTTTGTTACCAGTTTATAGTTCTGGTGCTTTTTTGTCTTCACTGAATACTTTTCTTTTTGTCACTCAGGTAATGTAATCACCTCCTTTTGTGTGATAATCATAGGTAATTAATTTTGTAACTGTTCCTGTCCTGTTACACTGTTATTTGGATGTCTGTGAATCATATATCTATCTCTCAACTCCTGAAAAAAGTGAATATATGCTAGTTTTAAAACAGCGTGGATGCTTTCCTGATTTTGAATGCTGATTATTATTTTAAAGTATTTTTTTAAAAATATACTAGTGCTTGAGTGCACAAAAACATCTTTTATTCTTTTGAGATGAATTTCAAAGTCATAATGAAAAATGTGCTGTCATCTCTGTCACAGTGAATTTTTGATTATTTATTCCTATTTCTTTAGCATGAGGTCATGTGGATTGAAGACAAGTTCACAAAGTTAATAAGTGATATAGTTGAGATTTGAACCCAATTCTAAACCTTCTGAATCTAAATCAAGTTCTCATTCCAAACCAACAAAGATTGATTCCAATGGACAGTAATGTCTAGCAGTTAGGAATCCTATTTCTAGAGTCAGACTTCTTTGTTTCAATTTCTGGCAGGACAATTTAATACTGTGTAACTTTAGACACTTTGCCTAACTTCCCTATGCCTCCTATATTAAAAAGGGGAAAAACAGTAGCATTAATTTATTATTTTTATGAGAACTAAATAAAAAATAAGTTAATATATGTAAAGCACTTAGAATAGTGCTAGCAGATATGAATAGCCCAATAAATTTTGGTTTTATTATAATTCTAATTGGTATATATATATAATATGTAATTGCTTTAAATCTTATCTAGTAGTTTCCCATATTGGCCATATGCAATTATTTTTATGCAACACACACTTATACTGACTTTACATTGAAAAATTATCTAAAATATTAAAAGCGCAAATATTTGCACCATTATCATGAATTTCAGTCTTAGTTTCTTCATCATTCCTGTCAGACATAGATTGCCATAGATTCACAAATTTCTGATCTTCAAAATATTATTAGATTCAAGTTTTATATTATAAAGTACTGAGTTTCAAAATATTGTTAGATACAAATTTTATATTTTTCACCACAATAAAACACAGTAAAAATGTTTGACAAAAAATGGCAGTGATTCTCATGTATATAATTGCATATATTTTCCAATTTATTTTATATAATTTATTTTTATTTTTAACTTCAGATATAGATATTGATATATGTAAATATATAGGTATATTAAATGGACCTAAATGAAAATTATCAACCTTTAAATAAAATTGAACAATGTGCCTAGGTGACTATATAACATCAAACTCCAAATGAATGCTAAAAATCTCAATCAAATATATGTATAGTTGTTAACAAGATGTCACGTGTGTGAGTATTTGGAAATATCTCTATGATAGTTTGCTTCACAATTTTTGTCCAAATACATGATATTCATAGACAACAAATATACATCATAAATTTTACCTATTTATTCTTGTTTGTAATTGTTCAGCTGGGCTTTGCTCTGTGGGAGCCACAAAGATGAATATAAGAGTCCCTGTCTTCACAGAGCTTCCAGCACCGCAGAAGAGCAAAGAGACACACAAATGCCTGTAACAAGTACACAAGTAGAATAAAGCATATAAGGTATCAAAAATGTGTTTCTTGGGACTTCCCTGGTGGCACAGTGGTTAAAAATCCCCTGCTGGGATGTGGATTCAAGATGGTGGAGTAGAAGGACGTGCTCTCACTCCCTCATGCGAGAACACCGGAATCACAACTAACTGCTGAACAATCATTGACAGGAAGACACTGGAACTTACCAAAAAAGATACCCCACATCCAAAGACAAAGGAGAAGCCACATTGAGACAGTAGGAAGGGCGCAATCACAATACAATCAAATCCCATTAGTGCCGGGTTGGTGACTCACAAACTGGAGAAAACTTGTACCACACAAGTCCACCCACTGGAGTGAAGGTTTTGAGCCCCACGTCAGGCTTCCCAACATGGAGGTCCAGCAATGGGAGGAGGAATTCCAAGAGAATCAGACTTTGAAGGCTAGCGGGATTTGATTGCAGGACATCAACAGGACTAGGGGAAACAGAGACTCCACTGTTGGAGGGCACACACAAAATAGTGTGCACATCAGGACCCAGGGGAAGGAGCAGTGAGCCCATAGGAGACTGAACCAGACCTACCTACTAGTGTTGGAGGGTATCCTGCAGAGGTGGGGGGTGGCTCTGTCACACCGGAAGGACAAGGACACTGGCAGAAGTTATGGGAAGTACTCCTTGGAGTGAGCCTTACCAGAGTCAGCCATTAGGCCCACCAAAGAGCCCGGGGAAGCTCCAGTGTTGGGTCGCCTCAGGCCAAACATCCAACCTAACCCCACCCATCAGCAGACAAGTAGATTAAAGTTTTACTGAGCTCTGCCCACCAGAGCAACAGCCAGCTCTACCCACCACCAGTCCCTCCCATCAGGAAACTTGCACAAGCCTCGTAAATAGCCTCAACCACCAGAGGGCAGACAGCAGATGCAAGAAGAACTACAATCCTGCAGCCTGTGGAACAAAAACCACATTCACAGAAAGATAGACAAGATGAAAAGGCTGAGGGCTATGTACCAGATAAAGGAACAAGATAAAACCACAGAGAAGCTACTAAATGCAGTGGACATAGGCAATCTTCCAGAAAAAGAATTCAGAAGACTGATACTGAAGATGATACAGGACCTCAAAAAAAAAAGGAGGCAATGATCAAGAAGATGCAAGAAATGTTTAACAAAGACCTAGAAGAATTAAAAAACAAACAAACAGAGGTGAACAATACAATGACTGAAATGAAAAATACACTAGAAGGACCCAATAGCAGAATAAGTGAGGCATAAGAAGGGATAAGTGACCTGGAAGACAGAATGGTGGAATTCACTGCTGCAGAACAGAATAAAGAAAAAAGAAGGAAAAGAAATGAAAGACTAAGAGACCATTGGGACAACATTAAATGCAACAACATTCACATTATAGGGGTCCCAGAAAGAGAAGAGAGAGAGAAAGGACCTGAGAAAATATTTGAAGAGATTATAGTCGAAAATGTCCCTAACATGGGAAAGGAAATAGACACGCAAGTCCAGGAAGCGCAGAGAGTCCCATACAGGATAAACACAAGGAGAAACATGCTGAGACACATAGTAATCAAATAGACAAAAATTAAAGACAAAGAAATATTATTGAAAGCAGCAAGGGAAAAATGACAAATAACATACAAGGGAACTCCCATAAGGTTAATAGCTGATTTCTCAGCAGATACTGCACAAGCCAGAAGGGAGTGGCATGATATACTTAAAGTGAGGAAACAGAAGAATCTACAACCAAAATTACTCTACCTGGCAAGGATCTCATTCAGATTCGACGGAGAAATCAAAAGCTTTACAGACAAGCAAAAACTAATACAATTCAGCATCACCAAACCAGCTCAACAACAAATGCTAAAGGAACTTCTCTAAGTGGGAAACACAACAGAAGAAAAGGACCTACAAAAACAAACTCATAACAATTAAGAAAATGATAATAGGAACATACATATTGATAATTACCTTAAACGTGAAGGGATTAAATGCTCCAACCAAAAGACACAGGCTTGCAGAATGGATACAAAAACAAGACCCATATATATGCTGTCTACAAGAGACCCACTTTAGACCTAGGGACACATACAGACTGAAAGTGAGAGGATGGGAAAAGATATTCCATGCAAATGGAAATCAAAAGAAAGCTGGAGTAGCTATACTCATATCAGATAAAATAGACTTTAAAATAAAGAATGTTACAAGAGACAAGGAAGGGCACTACATAATGATCAAGGGATCAATCCTAGAAGAAGATATAACAATTATAAATATATATACACCCAACATAGGAGCACCTGAATACATAAGGCAACTGCTAACAGCTATAAAAGTGGAAATCGACAGTAACACAATAATAGTGGGGGACGTTAACACCTAACTTACACCAGTCAACAGATCATCCAAACAGAAAATTACTAAGGAAACACAAGCTTCAAATGACACAATAGACCAGATAGATTTAATTGATATTTATAGGACATTCCATCCAAAACCAGCAGATTACACGTTTCTCTCAAGTGTGCACAGAACATTCTCGAGGATAGATCACATCTTGGGTCACAAATCAAGCCTCAGTAAATTTAAGAAAATTGAAATCATATCAAGCATCCTTTCTGACCACAATGCTATGAGATTAGAAATCAATTACAGGGGAAAAAAATGTAAAAACACAAACACATGGAAGCTAAACAATACATTACTAAATAACCAAGACATCACTGAAGAAATCAAAGAGGAATTCAAAAAATACCTAAAGACAAATGGCAATGGAAACACAATGATCGAAAACCTGTGGGATGCAGCAAAAGCAGTTCTAAGAGGGAAGTTTATAGCTATACAAGCCTACCTCAAAACAAGAAAAAACTCAAATAAAAAATCAAACCTTATCCTTAAAGGAACTAGAGAAAGAAGAACAAACAAAACCCAGAGTTAGCAGAAGGAAAGAAATCATAAAGATCAGAGCAGAAATAAATGAAATAGAAACAAAGAAAACAATAGCAAAGATCAATAAAACTAAAAGCTGGTGCTTTGAGAAGATAAACAAAATTGATAAACTATTAGCCAGACTCATCAACAAAAAGAGGGAGAGGACTCAAATCAATAAAATTAGAAATGAAAACGGAGAAGTTACAACAGACACCACAGAAATACAAAGCATCCTAAGAGACTATTACAAGCAACACTATGTCAATAAACTGGACAACCTGGAAGAAATGGACAAATTCTTAGAAAGGTATAACCTTCCAAGACTGAACCAGGAAGAAACGGAAAAGATGAACAGGCCAATCACAAGTAATGAAATTAAAACTGTGATTAAAAACCTTCCAACAAACAAAAGTCCAGGACCAGATGGCTTTACAGGTGAATTCTATCAAACATTTAGAGAAGAGTTAACACCCATCCTTCTCAAAATCTTCCAAAAAATTGCACAGGAAGGAACACTCTCAAACTCATTCTATGCGGCCACCATCACTCTGACACCAAAACCAGACAAAGATACTACAAATAAAGAAAATTACAGACCAATATCACTGATTAATATAGATGCAAAAATCCTAAACAAAATACTAGCAGACAAAATCCAACAGCACATTAAAAGGATCATACAGCATGAGCAAGTGGGATTTATCCCAGGGATGCAAGGATTCTTCAGTATAAGCAAATCAATCAATGTGATACACCATGTTAACAAATTGGAGAATAAAAACCATATAATCATCTCAATAGATGCAGAAAAATCTTTTGACAAAATTCAACACCATTTATGATAAAAACTCTCCAGAAAGTGGGCATGGAGGGAACCTACCTCAACATCATAAAGGCCATATATGATAAACCCACAGCAAACATCATTCTCTATGGTGAAAAACTGAAAGCATTTCCTCTAAGATCAGGAACAAGACAAGGATATCCCCTCTCACCACTATTATTCAACATAGTTTTGGAAGTCCTAACCACGGCAATCAGAGAACAAAAAGAAATTAAAGGATTACAAATTGGAAAAGAAGTAAAGCTGTCACTGTTTGCAGGTGACATGATACTATACATAGAGAATCCTAAAAATGCCACCAGAAAACTACTAGAGCTAATCAATGAATTTGGTAAAGTTGCAAGATACAAAATTAATGCACAGAAATCTCTTGCATTCCTATATACTAATGATGAAAATTCTGAAAGAGAAATTAAGGAAAAACTCCCATTTCCCATTGTAACAAAAAGAATAAAATACCTAGGAATAAACTTGTATGCAGAAAAGTATAAGACACTGATGAAAGAAATTAAAGATGATACCAACAGATGGAGAGATATATCAAGTTCTTGGATTGGAAAAATCAATATTGTGAAAATGAATATACTACCCAAAGCAATCTACAGATGCAATGCAATACTTATCAAATTACCAATGTTTTCTTTAGAGAACTAGCACAAAAAATCTTAAAATTTCTATGGAAACACAAAAAACCCCGAATAGGCAAAGCAGTCTTGAGGGAAAAAAGCGGAGCTGGAGGAGTCATACTCCCTGACTTCAGACTATACCACAAAGCTACAGTCATCAAGACAATATGGTACTGGCACAAAAACAGAAATATAGATCAATGGAACAAGATAGAAAGCCCAGAGATAGACCCACACACCTACGGTCAACTAGTCTATGCCAAAGGAGGCGAAGATATACAGTGGAGAAAAGACAGTTTCTTCAATAAGTGGTGTTGGGAAAACTAGAGAGCTACATGTAAAAGAATGAAATTAGAACACTCCCTAACACCATACACAAAAAATAAACTCCCAATGGATTAATGACCTAAATGTAAGGCCAGACACTATAAAACTCTTGGAGGAAAACATAGGAAGAACACTCTTTGACATAAATCACAGCAACATCTTTTTTGATCCACCTCCTAGGTAATGGAAATAAAAACAAAAATAAACAAATGGTACCTAATGAAACTTAAAAGCTTTTGCACAGCAAAGGAAACCATAAACAAAACGAAAAGGCAACTCTCAGAATGGGAGCAAACATTTGCAAACGAATCAACGGACAAAGGATTGACCTCCAAAATATATAAACAACTCATGCAGCTCAATATTAAAAAGGCAAACAACCCAATCCAAAAATGGACAGAAGACCTAAACAGACATTTCTCCAAAGAAGCCATACCGATGGCCAAGAAGCACATGAAAAGATGCTCAACATCACTAATTATTAGAGAAATGCAAATCAAAGCTACAATGAGGTATCACCTCACATCAGTCAGAATGGGCGTCATCAGAAAATCTACAAACAACAAATGCTGGAGAGGGTGTGGAGAAAAGGGAGCCCTCTTGCACTGTTGGTGGGAATGTAAATTGATACAGCCACTATGGAGAACAGTATGGAGGTTCCTTAAAAAACTAAAAATAGTACTACCATATGACCCAGCAATCCCACTACTGGGCATATACCCAGAGAAAACCATAATTCAAAAAGACACATGCACCCCAATGTTCATTGCAGCACTATTTACAATAGCCAAGTCATGGAAGCAACCTAAGTTGCCCATCAGCAAATGAATGGATAAAGCAGATGTACATATATACAATGGAATATCACTCAGCCATAAAATGGAATGAAATTGGGTCATTTGTAGAGACGTGGATGGATCTAGAGACTGTCATACAGAGTGAAGTAAGTCAGAAAGAGAAAAACAAATATCGTATATTCACGCATATATATGGAACATAGAAAAATGGTACAGATGAACCAGTTTTCAGGGTAGAAATTGAGACACAGATGTAGAGAACAAACGTATGGACACTAAGGGGGGAAAGCGGCAGGGGCTGGGGGTGGGGGTATGATGAATTGGGAGATTGGGATTGACATGTATACAGTGATGTTTATAAAATGGATGACTAATAAGAACCTGCTGTATAAAAAAATAAATTAAATAAAATTCAAAAATTCAAAAAAAAAAGAGCTTAATTTGAAAAACCAAAAATTCCAGTTGCTTCATAGACCCAGAAAGCGGGACTCAATTGAAGCCTTGGCCTGAGCACCCCATTCAAGTGCAGGTATATGGGACCTCCCAGGTGTCTGGTCTTGTCCATGTAACTTCTCATATACTCTCCAGCCTTAGGGACCCCACAATTTTATGGTGAAAAGGCAGCCTAATATATAATAAAATATTAAACTGGTTGAGAACATTGTAAAAAAAAATAATAATAATCTGCCTGCCAATGCAGGGGACATGGGTTTGATCCCTGGTCCGGGATGATCCCACATGCCGCAGAGCAACTAAGTCTTGCGCCACAGCTACTGAGCCTGTGCTTTAGAGCCCGCGAACCACAACTATTTAAGCCTGCACGCCTAGAGCCCATGCTCCACAACAAGAGAAGCCACCACAATGAGAAGCCCGTGTACTGCAAAGAAGTGTAGACCCCGCTTGCTGCAACTGAAGAAAGCCCACGTGCAGCAACAAAGACCCTACACAGCCAAAAATAAATAAATAAATAGACAAGTTTATATAAATTTATAAATTTATAAATAAAAATAAACTATAAGAATAAAATGATAAAGAAAATGTGGAATAGTACATGTAGTATAATATTTGTGTAGATTTTTTAAAATCCTACAAAATCTCTATTGGCCTATATACAAAAACTCTATGTATCAGACATGGTTATAAATGTGTGTGCAAAAACATACAAAGTTAACAGGAAAGAAAAGTATCCAATCATAAAAATTGTTGCTTCTGTTGACAGTAAAGAGGGGGCTAGTAGTGTGGGCGATGGTTAAAGAGGACTTGTCTTTATATATAAATTCTCATTTCTTAAAAAAAAAGACTGGAAACAGATACGGTTAATAGCTGTTGATTCTGGGTGGTGGCCATGAGTGTTTTATTGTTCTGTGGACTTTTATTTATTTTTCTATTTCTCAAAGTAAAAATTATAATGTTTTTAAAATGAGAGAGCTATATAACCAGAACTGATGACTGGAATTTTGCTGAATGAGAAGCAAACAAACGAAAGGTCTTTGGTATATGCAGACTTGGGCAAAAGTTGTGCATCAGTAGAGGAGACATGAGCAAGCCAGGCTGGGTTCCCCTGTTGTGTCTACTCAACATTCAGATGTGTTATAAAGCTCTTTTCTGCCTCAGGATCTTTGCACATGTCAAAATTCATGCCCTCCACTGCATGCCCCACCCCTGAAGACACACACCCACCCCCACATCCAGCTAACTCTCACTCATCTTCCAGGTCCCGACTTAAATGCCACTTGCTGCCTAAATGCAAACTGTTTCAAACTCTATTCAGAATCTAAGCTTACTACGTTATTTGTGTATGACATTAAATCTCCATTCTCAGAATAAATACCATACCACCTGGGGAAAAAAAAAAATACCACTTCCTGGAAAAGCGTCCCTGACCCCAACACCACCCACCAAGTTAGTAACTGCAATTTACTTATGTGTATTTGTTCATGTCCTTTCTCCCTCACTAGAGTCTACACTCCATGAGGGAGATTTTCCAGTTTCTCAAATCAAAACCCTTAAAGTCACACTTGCCTTCTTTCTTTCCATCACCTCCCATATTCAATTGTCAGAAATTCTGTTGACTTTACCTCAAAAGATATCCAGAATCTGCCCCCTTCTCACCACTTTTATCACTACTAAGGTATTCCAAGCCCCCGGCTCTGTCCCCTGATGGCTACCTCCTTACTTCCACTCCTGACTCTTACAGACCTTCCTCCACCAAGAAGCCAGAGGAATCCTTTGGAAACAAAAGATAGAAATGCCACTTCTCCACTTCCCAACACTCACAGAATGAAAAAAGGGTGCTTGGCCCACAAGTCCCAGTGGGAATTGGCCTGCTAGCTCTCAGTTCTCATCCCTCACCCTGCCCTTACTCTCCCTTCTGTCTCACCAACCTCCAGTGTCCACCATGCCAGCCCTGTCCTGGCATTTAACCACATCACTTGAACTCCCTACTACTTGCAGCCACTCTCCTTACAGATACTCACAGTGCTCGCCCTCATTTCATTCAGCTTTCTACCCGAGTTCTGTTTTCAGACACCATCCCCACAGTCCCTTCATCCTGCTTTGTCTTCAAAGTTCTTATCACTACATGACATATTTTATAATTGATTGTTAATCGGTCAGCTATTGGTCTTTGATAATGAGTGCATCAACTCTATGCGGTCAAAAAATTTTTGCTCCCTGCTGTATTCCCAGTGCCTAGAATAAAACCTGGCATATAGTATAAACTTAGAAAAGAGTTGTTGAAATACCTTTTTAAATGAATAAGGAAAAATACCTTGTCTATTTTAGTAGAACGTACACTCATGAGAAGAATGCTTGGAACAAAACAGATTCTCAATGAATATGTTTTTGAATGAATGATGCCAACGTCAACATAGAATAAGAGTGAGAAAGAGAGCTTTTCCCTTCATTGGGATTAGCTGCCAATGATGGTGAGTTATTTTGATAGTGAAAAATATAAGAAGACTACGAGAAAGGGACAAAAGGTGTTTGGTGGCATTAGAGAACAAATATGAAAGAATGAAATTATCTAGGGGGAGGAGAAGTGTGCAGAAAATTTAGGAAGGGAACTAACATTTATTGTTACAGTTGTACTCAGAGTATTCCAGACACAGCAGTAGACTCATAAAAATGTATATTATTCTTAATTCTCATAGCTCTTTGTGAGATAGATGTGACAGGACCTATTTACAGAGAAAGAAACAGACTCAGACAAGTTAATTAAAATAAGTGTACAAATCTAACAGCTGGAGCCTATCTGACCAGTGAGCTGTTCAAAACCAGCTTTGGAAACTGTTCTCTGTGTACAAGCTTCATTTGTTTTAAAAGCATTTTTATCCGCCACAATATTTTGCACTAGATAAGCATGCACTAAATATTTGTTGAATGAATGAAAGATTCCGTCACAGAAAATATTCTAAAGGTAGATAGAGACTCAAAAGGAAAAAAGTGTAGATTTATAGTGAATTCTTTTAAAGAATTCTATTCTTTCAAAGAATTCTATTCTTTCAAAACTAAAATATACTTGGTAGGAAAATAAGAAAATAGCACTTGCCAGAAGATTAATTGAGAATGTGGTCTAATCATCTTCCAGAGCATTAAGCCAACCTAAACAGAAAGGTATTTTCAGCTTTGAAGAGTTGTTCTTATGCATGCAGAATTATAAATGGCCTAATTTTCCCTATATCTGCATAATTAACAGAATAATTATTGATCAGCACAAAGAACACAGTCTCTTGAGACGTGATTTGTGTGAGCACTTAGCTTTTTGAAAGCTTAAATCACTGTAGTCAGTATTAAAAAATGAATTGATAGTAAATGTAGTATAATTAATCCACCTATTCTATTTGCACATGAACATCTTTTCATGCTAAATGACTCATTTATTTAGGAGAGAATACAAATGTATTACAATGACAGAATAAAAAATAAGTTAGAACTTTTATTTTCCCTGCAATATTCCTTGTTTTTAATTTACTCCGAATTCTCATATATTATGCAAGTTTAAAATACTTCTCAACATTTATCTGCAAATTACAGGTGCAAAGAACAGTCTATGCAGAGGATTCAGGTAATAGTCTGAATCCCCTAGAAAGCACATGTACTAATGCTGGACTGTTTGTCCTCTTGGTTCTCCAGCAAGCTCTGCTCTGTATCACTTGACTGTCACCTGTAAGCTACACATCCAGGCCCCTTGTCAGCAGGTTTCTTACTGGGCTTGGAAAATAGGCAGTGCTGGTGGGAGGGTGGAAGGAAGAAGGAAGCCAGGATATGTCTCCCTGTCCCTCTCTGCCCAGGAGGTCTCAGGACTGTAGCAGCACTTGCCACTCCTTTGTGCCTCGAGCACACTACAGACAATCATGCCTGGTGATTTTGGCCCCTGAGCTCTAATAACACAATCTCTCTTTGTGCTCCAGCCAAGGCATACTAGTGACTTCTTGCTGTTGCTGATCTCTCGGTTGCCTCACTATCACCTGTTATCTTCACAGCTCTTCATTTCCTGTGTAATCAA
The DNA here is from genome assembly GCF_965194825.1 of Balaenoptera physalus. Lineage (NCBI taxonomy): Eukaryota > Metazoa > Chordata > Mammalia > Artiodactyla > Balaenopteridae > Balaenoptera > Balaenoptera physalus. Next base: position 41,856,100 of record NC_138895.1, on the reverse strand, counting down.
ATCCAATAAAAATCCTTTGTTCTGAATATTTAAAGCAGTTACTGTTTCTCTGATTATTCCTAATTGATACAATATCCTTGAGATGAGGGACCTAGTTTGCTTTTCTACTTCAATATCCTAGTACCTAGGAAAGTAACAGGTACATATTAAGTAATCAATGAAAATACGCTAAATGAATGAACGGAAAATACATCCTTAATTCAGTAGTTTTCAAACATTATCAAGTATCAAACTATCTAGAAGGCTTTTTATAACATAGATTGCTACCCCTTTACATCCCCCATCCCCAAGCTTCTAATTCAGTAGGTTTAGGATGAGGTCCCAAAATTTTCATTTCTAATAAGTTCCTAGGTGATGTTGATGTTGCAAGTCCAGGGAACACACCTTGAGAGCCACTGCTTTAGTTCATGAAGTACCCTGCACATAATCTAACCTGAATATACAGACTGGAGGCAACATCTATATGAAAGAGCACTGACATTTCATATTAGTGATCTGGCATTCATTTTCAATTACTTTAACCATACTAACTTTTTAATATGGAAGCAAGGAGTTCTAATGTCTTTCTACCCTTTTACCAGGAGTGGGCTTTACTAGTCAATTAAGCCCTTTGAAAATATCTTGTTTTAAGAGGGAAGAGATATGGGAACATATGTATATGTATAACTGATTCACTTTGTAATAAAGCAGAAACTAACACACCATTGTAAAGCAATTATACTCCAATAAAGATGTTAAAAAAAAAATCTTGTTTTAAAAATTTTCACAATTTGTATGGAAACACAAAAGACCCTGAATAGCCAAAGCAATCTTGAGAAAGAAAAACGGAGGTGGAGGAATCAGGCTCCCTGACTTCAGACTATACTACAAAGCTACAGTAATCAAGACAGTATGCTACTGGCACAAAAACAGAAATATAGATCAATGGAACAGGACAGAAAGCCCAGAGATAAACCCATGCACGTATGGTCACCTTATCTTTGGTAAAGGAGGTAAGAATATGCAATGGAGAAAAGACAGCCTCTTCAATAAGAGGTGCTGGGAAAACTGGACAGCTAAATAAAAGAATGAAATTAGAACAGTCCCTAACACCATACACAAAAATAAACACAAAATGGATTAAAGACCTAAATGAAAGGCCAGACACTATAAAATTCTTAGAGGAAAACATAGGCAGAACACTGTATGACAAAAATCACAGCTAGATCCTTTTTGACCCACCTCCTAGAGATACAGAAATAAAAACAAAAATAAACAAAAGGGACCCAATGAAACTTAAAAGCTTTTGCACAGCAAAGGAAACCATAAACAAGACAAAAGGCAACCCTCAGAATGGGAGAAACAATTTGCAAACGAAGCAACTGACAAAAGATTAATCTTCAAAATATACAAGCAGCCCATGCAGCTCAATATCAAAAAGCAAACAACCCAATCCAAAAATGGACAGAAGACCTAAATAGACACTTCTCCAAAGAAGATATACAGATTGCCAACAAACACATGAAAGGATGCTCAATATCACTAATCATTAGAGAAATGCAAATCAAAACTACAATGAGGTATCACCTCACACCAGTCAGAATGGTCATCATCAAAATATCTACAAACAATAAATGCTGGAGAGGGTGTGGAGAAAAGGTAACCCTCTTGTACTGTTGGTGGGAATGTAAATTGATACAGTCACTATGGAGAACAGTATGGAGGTTACTTAAAAAACTAAAAATAGAACTACCATATGACCCAGCAATCCCACTACTGGGCATATACCCTGAGAAAACCATAATTCAAAGAGAGTCATGTACCAAAATGTTCATTGCAGCTCTCTTTACAATAACCAGGACATGGAAGCAACCTAAGTGTCCATCGACAGATGAATAGATAAAGAAGATGTGGCACATATATACAATGGAATATTACTCAGCCATAAAAAGAAACGAAATTGAGTTATTTGTAGTGAGGTGGATGGACCTAGAGTCTGTCATACAGAGTGAAGTAAGTCAGAAAGAGAAAAACAAATACCATATGCTAACACATATATATGGTATCTTAAAAAAAAAAAAAAGGTTCTGAAGAACCTAGGAGCAGGACATGAATAAAGACACAGACATAGAGAATGGACTTGAGGACACAGGGAGGTGAAGGGTAAGCTGGGATGAAGTGAGGGAGTGGCATTGATATATATACACTACCATATGTAAAATAGATAGCTAGTGGGAAGCAGCCACGTAGCACAGGGAGATCAGCTCGGTGCTTTGTGACCACCTAGAGAGGTAGGATAGGGAGGGTGGGAGGGAGACGCAAGAGGGAGGAGATATGAGGATATATGTATATGTATAGCTGATTCACTTTGCTATAAAGCAGAAACTAACACACCATTGTAAAGCAATTATACTCCAAGAAAGATGTTAAAAATAATGCTCAATAAATTAAGAAGAATGGATGAACACAGTGAGAGGTTTAACAAGGAGGAAATATAACAAATAATCAAACAGAGATGAAGAATACAATTACTGAAATTAAAAATACAGTAGAAGGAATCAATATTAGATTAGATGAAACAGAGGAAGAGATCAGCAAACCAGAAGACACAGCAGTAGGTGAATAGAAAAAAGAATTTTAAAAAATGTGGAGGAGAGAGAGGAGAAGATGGCTGAAGAGTAAGATGCGGAGATCACCTTCCTCCCCACATATACATCAGAAATATATCTACACGTGGAACTGCTCCTATAGAACACCCACTGAACGCTGGCAGAAGACCTCAGACCTCCCAAAAGGCAAGAAACTCCCCACGTACCTGGGTAGGGCAAAAGAAAAAAGAAAAACAGAGACAAAAGAATAGGGATGGGACCTGCACCAGTTGGAGGGAGCTGTGAAGGAGGAAAGGTTTCCACACACTAGGAAGCCGCTTTGTGGGTGGAGACTGCGGGTGGTGGAGGGGGGAAGCTTCGGAGCCTCGGAGGAGAGCGCAGCAACACGGGTGCGGAGGTCAAAGCGGAGAGATTCCCACACAGAGGAGCGGTGCCGACCAGCACGAGAGGCATGTCTGCACACCCACCGGGGCTGGTGGGGGCTGGGAGCTGAGGCTTGGGCTTCGGTTGGATCGCAGGGAGAGGACTCGGGTTGGCAGCGTGAACACAGCTTGAAGGGGGCTAGTGTGACACAGCTAGCTGGGAGGGAGTCCGGGAAAAGGTCTGGAGCTGCCGAACAGGCAAGAGACTTTTTCTTCCCTCTTTGTTTCCTGGTGAGCGAGGAGAGGAGATTCAGAGCGCCACTTAAAGGAGCTCCAGAGACGGGCGCAAGCCACGGCTATCAGTACAGACCCCAGAGACGGGCATGAGACACTAAGGCTGCTGCTGCAGCCACCAAGGAGCCTGTGTGCAAGCACAGGTCACTCTCCACACCTCCCCTCCTGGGAGCCTGTGCAGCCTGCCACTGCCAGGGTCCCGTGATCCAGGGACAACTTCCCCAGGAGAACGCACGGCGCGCCTAAGGCTGGAGCAACGTCACAATAGCCTCTGCTGCCGCAGGCTCGCCCCGCATCCGTAACCCTCCCTCCCCCCAGCCTGAGTGAGCCAGAGCCCCCGATTCAGCTGCTCCTTTAACCCCGTCCTGTCAGAGCGAAGAACAGACACCCACAGGTGACCTACATGCCGAGGTGGGTCCAAATCCAAACCTGAAACCCGGGAGCTATGCGAACAAAGAAGAGAAAGGGAAATTTCTCCCAGTAGCCTCAGAAGCAGCAGATTAAAGCTCCACAATCAACTTCATGTACCCTGCATCTGTGGAATACCTGAATAGACAATGAATCATCCCAAATTGAGGAGGCGGACTTTGGGAGCAAGGTATATTATTTTTTCCCCTTTTCCTCTTTTTGTGAGTGTGTATGTGTATGCTTCTGTGTGAGATTTTGTCTGTATAGCTTTGCTTTCACCATTTGTCCTAGGGTGCTCTCTGTCTGGTTTTTTTTTTTTTTTTAACTTTAAAAAAATTTTTGTCTTAATAATTATTTTTTATTTTAATAACTTTATTTTATCTTATTTTATTTTATGTTATATTATTTTATCCTCCTTCTTTCTTTCTATTTTTTCTCCCTTTTATTCTGAGCCGTGTGGATGAAAGACTGTTGGTGCTCCAGCCAGGAATCAGGGCTGTGCCTCTGAGGTGGGGGAGCCAACTTCAGTACACTGGTCCACAGGAGACCTCCCAGCTCCACATAATACAAAACGGCGAAAATCTCCCAGAGATCTCCATCTCAACACCAAGACCCAGCTTCACTCAACAACCAGCAAGCTACAGTGCTGGACACCCTATGCCAAACAACTAGCAAGACAGGAACACAGCCCCATGCATTAGCAGAGAGGCTGCCTAAAATCGTAATAAGGCCACAGACACCACAAAACACACAACCAGACGTGGATCTGCCCACCAGAAAGACAAGATCCAGCCTCATCCACCAGAACACAGGCAGTAGTCCACTCCACCAGGAAGCCTACACAACCCACTGAACCAACCTTAACCCCTGAGGACAGACACCAAAATCAACGGGAACTACGAACCTGCAGCCTGCGAAAAGGAGACCCCAAACACAGTAAGATAAGCAAAATGAGAAGACAGAAAAACACACAGCAGATGAAGGAGCAAGGTAAAAACACACCAGACCTAACAAATGAAGAGGAAATAGGCAGTCTACTGAAAAAGAATTCAGAATAATGATAACAAAGATGATGCAAAATCTTGGAAATAGAATACACAAAATGCAAGAAACATTTAACAAGGACCTAGAAGAACTAAAAAGGAAACAAGCAATGATGAACAACACAATAAATGAAATTAAAAATACTCTAGAAGGGAGCAATAGCAGAATAACTGAGGCAGAAGAACGGATAAGTGACCTGGAAGATAAAATAGTGAAAAAAACTACTGCAAAGCAGAATAAAGAAAAAAGAATGAAAAGAACTGAGGACAGTACCAGAGAACTCTGGGACAACATTAAATGCACCAACATTCGAATTATAGGGGTCCCAGAAGATGAAGAGAAAAAGAAAGGGACTGTGAAAATATTTGAAGAGATTATAGTTGAAAACTTCCCTAATATGGGAAAGGAAATAGTTAATCAAGTCCTAGAAGCACAGAGAGTCCCATACAGGATAAATCCAAGAGGAAACACGCCAAGACACATATTAATCAAACTATCAAAAATTAAATACAAAGAAAACATATTAAAAGCAGCAAGGGAAAAACAACAAATAACACACAAGGGAATCCCCATAAGGTTAACAGCCGATCTTTCAGCAGAAGTTCTGCAAGCCAGAAGGGAGTGGCAGGACATATTTAAAGTGATGAAGGAGAAAAACCTACAACCAAGATTACTCTACCCAGCAAGGATCTCATTCAGCTTTGATGGAGAAATTAAAACCTTTACAGACAAGCAAACACTGAGAGAGTTCAGCACCACCAAACCAGCTTTACAACAAATGCTAAAGGAACTTCTCTAGGCAAGAAACACAAGAGAAGGAAAACACCTACAATAACAAACCCAAAACCTTTAAGAAAATGGGAATAAGTACATACATATTGATAATTACCTTAAATGTAAATTGATTAAATGCTCCCACCAAAAGACATAGACTGGTTGAATGGATACAAAAACAAGACATGTATATATGCTGTCTACAAGAGACACACTTCAGACCTAGAGACACATACAGACTGAAAGTGAGGGGATGGAAAAAGATAATCCATGCAAATGGAAATGAAAAGAAAGCTGGAGTAGCATTCTCATATCAGACAAAATAGACTTTAAAATAAAGACTATTACAAGAGACAAAGAAGAACACTACATAATGATCAAGGGATCAATCCAAGAAGAAGATATAACACATGTAAATATTTATGCACCCAACATAGGAGCACCTCAATACATAAGGCAAATACTAACAGCCATAAAAGGAGAAGTCAACAGTAACACAATCATAGTAGGGGACTTTAACACCCCACTTTCACCAATGGACAGATCATCCAAAATGAAAATAAATAAGGAAACACAAGCTTTAAATGATACATTAAACAAGATGGACTTAATTGATATTTATAGGACATTCCACCCAAAAACAACAGAATACACATTTTTCTCAAGTGCTCATGGAACATTCTCCAGGATAGATCATATCTTGGGCCACAAATCAAGCCTTGGTAAATTTAAGAAAATTGAAATCGTATCAAGTATCTTTTCCGACCACAATGTTATGAGACTAGATATCAAATACAGGAAAAGTTATGTAAAAAATACTAACACATGGAGGCTAGACAATACACTACTTACTAACCAAGTGATCACTGAAGAAATCAAAGGGGAAATCAAAAAATACCTAGAAACAAATGAAAATGGAGACACGATGACCCAAAATCTATGAGCTGCAGTAAAGGCAGTACTAAGAGGGAAGATTATAGCAGTACAATCCTACCTTAAGAAACAGGAAACATCTCAAATAAACAACCTAATCTTGCGCCTAAAGCAATTAGAGAAAGGAGAGCAAAAAACCCCAAAGTTAGCAGAAGGAAAGAAATCATAAAGACCAGATCAGAAAAAATGAAAAAGAAATGAAGGAAACAATAGCAAAGATCAATAAAACTAAAAGCTGGTTCTTTGAGAAGATAAACAAAATTGATAAACCATTAGCCAGACTCATCAAGAAAAAAAGGGAGAAAACTCAAATCAATAGAATTAGAAATGAAAAAGGAGAAGTAACAACTGACACTGCAGAAATACAAACGATCATGAGACATTACTACAAGCAACTCTATGCCAATAAAATGGGCAACCTGGAAGAAATGGACAAATTCTTAGAAATGCACAACCTGCCGAGACTGAACCAGGAAGAAATAGAAAATATGAACAGACCAATCACAAGCACTGAAATTGAAACTGTGATTAAAAATCTTCCAACAAACAAAAGCCCAGGACCAGATGGCTTCACAGGCGAATTCTATCAAACATTTAGAGAAGAGCTACCACCTATCCTTCTCAAACTCTTCCAAAATATTACAGAGGGAGCAACACTCCCCAACTCATTCTACGAGGCCACCATCACCCTGATACCAAAACCAGACAAAGATGTCACAAAGAAAGAAAACTACAGGCCAATATCACTGATGAACATAGATGCAAAAATCCTCAACAAAATACTAGCAAACAGAATCCAACAGCACATTAAAAGGATCATACACCATGATCAAGTGGGGTTTATTCCAGGAGTGCAAGGATTCTTCAATATACGCAAATCAATCAACGTGATACACCATATTAACAAACTGAAGGAGAAAAACCATATTATCATCTCAATAGATGTAGAGAAAGCTTTTGACAAAATTCAACACCCATTTATGACAAAAGCCCTGCAGAAAGGCATAGAGGGAACTTTCCTCAACATAATAAAGGTCATATATGACTAACCCACAGCCAACATCGTCCTCAATGGTGAAAAACTGAAACCATTTCCACTAAGATCAGGAACAAGACAAGGTTGCCCACTCTCACCACTATTATTCAACATAGTTTTGGAAGTGTTAGCCACAGCAATCAGAGAAGAAAAAGAAATAAAAGGAATCCAAATCAGAAAAGAAGAAGTAAAGCTGTCCTTGTTTGCAGATGACATGATACTATACATAGAGAATCCTAAAGATGCTACCAGAAAACTACTAGAGCTGATCAATGAATTTGGTAAAGTAGCAGGATACAAAATTAATGCACAGAAATCTCTTGCATTTCTGTACACTAATGATGAAAGATCTGAAAATGAAATTAAGAAAACACTCCCGTTTACCATTGCAACAAAAAGAATAAAATATCTAGGAATAAACCTACCTAAGGAGACAAAAGATCTGTATGCAGAAAATTGTAAGACACTGATGAAAGAAATTAAAGATGACACAAATAGATGGAGAGATATACCATGTTCTTGGATTGGAAGAATCAACATTGTGCAAATGACTCTACTGCCCAAAGCAATCTACAGATTCAATGCAGTCCCTATCAAATTACCACTGGTATTTTTCACAGAACTAGAACAAAAAATTTCACAATTTGTATGGAAACACAAAAGATCCCAAATAGCCAAAGCAATCTTGAGAACGAAAAATGGATCTGGAGGAATCAGGCTCCCTGACTTCAGACTATACTACAAAACTACAGTAATCAAGACAGTATGGTACTGGCATGAAAACAGAAATATAGATCAATGGAACAGGATAGAAAGCCCAGAGATAAACCCACACACATATGGTCACCTTATCTTTGATAAAGGAGGCAAGCATATACAGTGGAGAAAAGACAGCCTCTTCAATAAGTGGTGCTGGGAAAACTGGACAGGTACATGTAAAAGTATGAAATTAGAACACTCCCTAACACCATACACAAAAATAAACTCAAAATGGATTAAAGACCTAAATGTAATGCCAGACACTATCAAACTCTTAGAGGAAAACATAGGCAGAACACTCTATGACATAAATCACAGCAAGATCCTTTTTGACCTAGCTCCTAGAGAAAACAAAAATAAACAAATGGGACTTAATGAAACTTAAAAGCTTTTGCACAGCAAAGGAAACCACAAACAAGATGAAAAGACAACCCTCAGAATGGGAGAAAATATTTGCAAATGAAGCAACTGACAAAGGATTAATCTCCAAAATTTACAAGCAGCTAATGCAGCTCAATAACAAAAAAACAAACAACCCAATCCAAAAATGGGCAGAAGACCTAAATAGACATTTCTCCAAAGAAGATATTCAGATTGCCAACAAACACATGAAAGAATGCTCAACATCATTAATCATTAGAGAAATGCAAATCAAAACTACAATGATAGGGCTTCCCTGGTGGCATAGTGGTTGAGAATCTGCCTGCCAATGCAGGGGACACGGGTTCGAGCCCTGGTCTGGGAAGATCCCACATGCCATGGAGCAGCTGCACCCGTGAGCCACAATTACTGAGCCTGCGTGTCTGAAGCCTGTGCTCTGCAACAAGAGAGGCCGCGAGAGTGAGAGGCCTGCGCACCGCAATGAAGAGTGGCCCCTGCTTGCCACAACTAGAGAAAGCCCTTGCACAGAAACAAAGACCCAACACAGCCATAACAAAAAAATTAATTAATTAATTAATAAAAAAAAATAACACTTGCTCCTCTTCTAAAAAAAAAAAAACTACAATGATATATCATCTCACACTGGTTAGAATGGCCATCATCAAAAAATCTAGAAACAATAAATGCTGGAGAGGGTGTTGAGAAAAGGGAACACTCTTGCACTGTTGGTGGGAATGTAAATTGATACACCCACTATGGAGAACAGTATGGAGGTTCCTTATAATACTAAAAATAGAACTACCATATGACCCAGCAATCCCACTACTGGGCATATACCCTGAGAAAACCATAATTCAAAAAGAGTCATGCACCAAAATGTTCATTGCATCTCTATTTACAATAGCCAGGACATGGAAGCAACCTAAGTGTCCATCATCGGATGAATGGATAAAGAAGATGTGACACATATATACAATGGAATATTACTCAGCCATAAAAATAAACGAAATTGAGTTATTTGTAGTGAGGTGGATGGAGTTAGAGCTGTCATACAGAATGAAGTAAGTCAGAAAGAGAAAAACAAATACAGTATGCTACACATATATATGGAATCTAAGGGGGAAAAAAAAACGATCATGAAGAACCTAGTGGTAAGACGGGAATAAAGACACAGACCTACTAGAGAAAGGACTCGAGGATATGGGGAGGGAGAAGGGTAAGCTGTGACAAAGCGAGAGAGTGGCATGGACATATATACACTACCAAACGTAAAATAGATAGCTAGTGGGAAGCAGCCGCATACCACAGGGAGATCAGCTCGGTGCTTTGTGACCACCTAGAGGGGTGGGAGGGAGGGAGATGCAAGAGGGAAGAGATATGGGAACATATGTATATGTATAACTGATTCACTTCGTTATAAAGCAGAAACTAACACGCCATTGTAAAGCAATTATACGCCAATAAAGATGTTAAAAAAAAATGTGGATACTTCAAAAGACCTCTGAGACAACATCAAGCATACTAACATTCACATTAATGGGATCTCAGAAGGACAAGAGAGAGATAGGGGCAGAGAATATATTAGAAGAAATAATAGCTGACAACTTCCCTAATTTGGGAAAGGAAATAGATATCCAGCTCCAGGAAACAGGGAGTTCCAAATAAGGTAAACCTAAAGAGGTCCACACCAAGATAAATTATAATTAAAATCAAAGATAAAGAGGGAATCTTAAAAGCAGCAAGAAAAAAGCAACTAGTTACATACAAAGCAACTCCTATAAGACAATGAATTTACTTTTCAGTGGAAACTTTGCAGGCTAGGCAAGAGTGGCATGGTATATTCAAAGTGGTGAAAGGATAAAATCTACAACTAAGAATAATGTACCCAGAAAGCCTATCATTCAGATTTGAAGGAGAGATAAAGATTTTACAGACAAGCAAAAGCTAAAAAGTTCAGCATCACTAAACCAGCTTTACAAGAAATGTTAAAAAGATTTCTCTAGGCAGAGAAAACTACAACTAGAAATATGAAAACTACAAAAGGAAAAATCTCACTGGTAAAGGCAAAAGTATAGTAAAGGTATAGTATATCAACCATTTATTAAACTAGCAGGAAGGTTAAAAGACAAAAGTAGTAAAATCATCTATGTCCACAAATAGTTAAGGATACATGAAACAAAAATATGTAAAATATGATGTCAAAAACAGTAAGTATGGTTGGGGGGGAGCAAGAATGCAGGGTGGTTAGAATGTGTTCAAACTTAAGAGATCATCAATTTAAAATAATCCTATATGCATATTATTACCTCATGGTAACCACAAACCAAAAAGGTATATTAGATACACACACAAAAAGGAGAAAGGAATCCAAAGATAGCACTAAAGATGGGCATCAAATCACAAAGGAAGAGAGCAAAAGAAGAAAGTAACAAAAAAAGAACTATGAAAACAATCAGAAAGCAGTGAGCAAAATGGCAATAAGTACGCACCTATCAATAATTACTTTAAATGAAAATGGACTAAATGCTCCCATCAAAAGACATAGAAAGACTTAATGTATAAAAAACCAAGACCCATATCTATGCTGCCTACACGAGAATCACTTCAGATCTAAAGACACACATGACTGAAAGTGAGAGGATGGAAAATGGTACTCTATGCAAATGGAAATAAAAAGAAAGCTGGAGTAGCAATACCCATATCAGACAAAATAGACTTTAAGACAAAGGCTGAAACAAGAGACAAAGAAGAACATTATGTAATGAAAAAGGTATCAATCCAACAAGGAGATATAACAATTGTAACTATATATACCCAACATAGGAGCACCTAAATACATAAAGCAGATATTAACAAACACAAAGGGAGAAAATGACAGTAACACAATAGTAGCAAGGGACTTTAACACCCCACTTACATAAATGGACAGATCATCCAGATAGAAAAACAATAAAGAAACACTGGCCTTAAACAACACATTATACCATATGAACTTAATAGATATATATATATAGAGAGAACATTCTATCCAAAAGCAGCAGAATCTAAATTCTTTTTAAGTGCACATGAAACACTCTCCAATATAGATCACATGCTAGGCAAGAAATCAAGTTTCAATAAATTTAAGAAGATTGAAATCATATCAAGGATCTTTTTTCAACACAACAGTATGAGACTAGAAGTAAACTATAAGAAAAAAACTGCAAGAAACAGAAACACATGGAGCTTAAACAACATGCTACTAAACAACCAGTGAATCACTGAAGAAAGGGGAAATTAAAAAATTTAAAGACCTGGTGAAAAATGAAAACGGAACGCACTGATCCAAAATCTATAGTTCATAACAAAACAAGCCTATCTCAGGAAACATGAAAAATTTCAAATAAACAATCTAAACTTAAACCTAAATGAACTGGTAAAAGAACAAGCAAAACCCAAAGTTAGTAGAAGGAAAGAGATAATAAAGATCAGAGGAGAAGTAAATAAAATAGAGACTTTAAAAACAATAGAAAAGATCAATGAAACTGGCTCTTTGAAAAGATAACCAAAATTGACAAACCTTTAGCCAGACTCATTAAGAAAAAGAAAGAAACAGCACAAATAAATTAAATTGTAAATAGGCCTTTTCCACTATGTGAGGACACAGCAAGAAGATAGCTGTCTATGAACCAGGGAGAGGGCCCCCAACAAAAAATGAATTTGCCTGTGCCAAGATCATCTTGGACTTCCCAGCCTGTAGAACTGTGAAAAATAAAGGTTTGTTGTTTAATAATAATAATAATAATTTTTAAATCAGAAATAAAAGAAAAAGCGTTACAAGAGATACCAGGAATAAAGATGCAGACTTACAGAATGGACTTGAGTACATGGGGAGGGGGAAGCGTAAGCTGGGACAAAGTGAGAGAGTGGCACGGACATGTATACACTACCAAATGTAAAATAGATAGCTAGTGGGAAACAGCCGCATAGCACAGGGAGATCAGCTCAGTGTTTTGTGACCACCTAGAGGGGTGGGATGGGGAGGGTGGGAGAGAGGCTCAAGAGGGAGGGGATATGGGGATATATGTATACATATAGCTGATTCACTTTGTTATACAGCAGAAACTAACACAACATTGTAAAGCAATTATGCTCCAATAAGGTGTTAGAAAAAAAAACATCTTCCTGGATTAGGACACAGTTTTTTGAGGCTGAAGTCCAGTGTGTCCCCCTTTACCTGGCAAAGTAATAAAGCTATCCTTTTCTACTTCACCCAAAAAATAATAAAGAAAAAAAAAGAAAGAAAAAGGAACCCTCATGTGCTGTTGGTGGGAACGTGAATTGGTACAGTCACCATGGAAAACAGTAAGTTTTTTTTCTTAAAAAATTAAAAATAGAACTACTATAAGGTCAAGCAATTCTACTTCAGGTTATTTCTCCAAAGAAAATGAAAACAGTAATTCAAAAAGTTATATCCACCCCAATGTGCATTGCAGCGTTGTTTACAATAGCCAAGATACAGAAGCAACCTAAGTTCCCATCGATAGATGAATGGATAAAGAAGTGATTTATATATATATACAATGAAAATTTACTCACCCATAAAAAGGAAGGAATCTTACCATTTGCAACAAGATGGTTGGACATCGATGGTATTATGGTAAGTGAAATAAGTTAGACGGAGAAAGACAAATACCATATGATTTCACTCAAATGTGCCATCTAAAAAACAAAACAAACCAACAAACATAACAAAAGAAACAGACTCACAGATACAGAGAACAAATTGTGGTTGCCAGGGGGAGGTGAGAATGGGTGAAATAAGTGAGTGAGATTAAGAGGGACAAACTTCCAGTTATAAAATAAATAATTCACAGGGAGATAATATACAATATAGGGAATACTGTCAGTATTGTAGTGACTTTGTATGGTGACAGAAAACTAGCATTATTGTGGTGATCATTGTGTAATTTATAAAAATATGAAATTGCTATATTGAACAACTGAATCTAATATAATACTGGAAGTCAGTTATATTTCAATTAAAAAGACATGCAAATAAAACTCCAAGAAAAAAAGTGTGGGGGAAAATGGAATAAGATTGGCAAAAAAAGAAAAGAAAAAAAAGAAATTCAACAGTTCTCATTTAAAGCAAATATTACCAAAGACTGTCCATCACACACTGGTATAAGTTAATTTGATTACTCAAAGTTCTTTGCCATAAGATTTGAGACAAATCTCAAATTAAAAATGATGGAGCACAGTGTATGTCAAATGGGATCCACCAGTTTTTGTGAATCCCTGTGATTCCCAGTATTTGACATATACTATGCTGTCAGGATAACTGTAAACTCTGTGATGGCATTGTCCACATCTGTGTTGCTCTGTAGTATATCCCCTAACACCCAATGAATAGAAAAAAAGTGAATGAATTAATTACTTAATCATTAGAAACTAGTTCGGTTTTTGTCATAGCTCATTTTTGAGAGAAATTTTTTCTCATCAATTCTCATAGCTCATATATTTTCCTCTGTCCAGAATACTCCCACTTATTTTCAGGAAACTCTTGATCGCTAGCAAGAAAGAAATACATTGACAAGGTTTTAACAGGCACTGTGATGACAGAAAGCCATTAGACTGGGCTGTGTCTCCAAGGCCTTGTAAAAGAGCACAATTGTATCATTCCTAGACTTGATTAAGATAAAATCTAGGAGTCATCTTTAATCTCTCTTCCACAACCTCCATAATCCATTAGTAAATCCTGTGAGTTCTATCTTTAAAATTTACGTTATTTATGGTATTTCTCACTACCGACACTGTGCCTACCCTAGCTTAAGGCACCACCTTCTTTGATCCAGACTACAGTGACACTATCCCTGCTTGCACTTTTTTCCCTTGCAGTTTTTTTCTCCACATAGTAGCCAAGGTGACCTGAAAATTAAAAAATAAAAAAATCAGATCATATCACCTAGAACCCCCCCAATGGCTTACTAATATTTTTAAAACAAAATCCATATCCTTACTCTAAATGGTCATTCACTCGCCTCCTCACAGACCCCTCCTCTCCTTTACCTGGTTTCAAGTTCTAGAACACACCAAGAGCATTCCCACCTCAGTCCCTTTGCCCTGGTCATTTTCTCAACCTGTAATCATTTTTATTAATTTTTTTTTTTTTTTGCTTCTATTTTTTCACATCATTCAGGTCTCTGCTCAAAGTTTGCCTGTACAAAAGGTTTTCTCCAGCACCCTACCTAAAATAATGTTCCCCTCCCTCCCCCAAGTCACTTTGTCTTTTTCATATAGATAGACTCTATCTAAAATTACATATTTATTTATTGGTGTACTGGTTTATGATTTGTGTCCACAGTAGAATGCAACTCCATGAGGACACAGCCTTTGTCACACTTTTTTTCTAGTTTTACTGAAATATAATTGAAATATAATTGTATATTTATACAGCACTGTATAAATCTAAGGTGTACAGTATAATGATTTGCTTTACATACGTTGGGAAATGATTACCACAATCAATTTAGTTAACATACACTATCTCATATAGATACAAAATATATATATATATATACCAGAAAAGGAAAATAATGGTTTTTAACCTTGTGATGAGCATTCTTAGGATCTACTCTCTTAACGACTTTCAAATATACCACAATACAGCAGTGTTAACTATAGCCATCTTGTTGCACATTAAATCCCTAGTACTTATTTCTCTTAAAACTGGAAGTTTGTACCTTTTGACCACCTTCCTCCAATTCCCCCCTTCTCCCACCCCATGCCTCTGGTAACCACAAATCTGAGTTACCTTTGCCTCTCTTGTTCACTGTTGTGTACCAGTGCCCTGAATAGCACCTACCAAAGGGCAAGTTCCCTATAAGCATCTGTTGAATAAATAAAATATCAAACAAAAACTGGGCCTAAATTCAACTTGAAAGTAGAAGAAATTCGCCTTGCCAGCTGCCCTTTTTCGGCCCTAAATTCCTGTTAGTGGATTCCTACTCACCCCGACGTATACACACATGCTCAAACTAGCGTGCCACTGTTTTCCTTACATTTCCACAGTGAAAGAATGTAGTTCTATCATGTGTTCACAGTGTGATATAAATGACTGGAAATAACTTTAAGAGTTATGGCTTTCCAGCTTACTCATACTTTATCAATGATCTTAAACTAAGAAGAGTAAACACTTAAAATTTAGCATTTAATCAATATAGCATTATTTGTCATTGCAAAATATTGAAAACAATTTAAATGCCCATATATAGTAGATTGGCTGAATAAACTATTGCTCATACACACTATGAAGTATCATGCAACTATTAAAATAGGAGAGAGTGAGAAAGACCTGCGTGAACTGACTAAGAGTGATTTCTAGGATATATTGTTAAAAAAAAATAAGTGCAAAAGAGTATTTAAAGAATATGCTACCTTTTGTTTAAGGAAGAAAAGAGAATTTTTAAAAAACTGTAACTGTTTATTTTTGCAAACAAACAAACAAATAAATCAGAAACTAATGAAACTGACTTTTTACAAGGAGTAGTTGGGAACGGGGTGAAAGAGATAGCAAAGGGTACTCTGAGTATCTGTTCTGTAAAGGTTTGACTTTTGGAACCATTTTAATGTTTTACATGTTAAAAATTTTAAATTAAATCAACAAGGAAGGGGGGGAAGGGGACAATGTCAAACTATGTACAAACAGAACAAAGGAACCTAAGTACATTCCAAAGAAATAACATAACTACTTTGAAGAAGAAAAAAAAAAAAAGAAACCAAGAAAGACAGAAAAGTACAAGATTAGTCTAAAAAATCTTGTTATACCTAAATGTGAGGAAGTGCTCCAAAGAAAGATGGAGCATGTCAAAGGGATATGAGAGTCAGTTTTAAGGGGCTCCCACCAATCTAATCTGGGACAATTTTAGATCAAAATAAATAATGACAATATAGATTGTAACCTATCAAATAAAGTGAGAATCCATTAGTTCATACTGATCATGAATAAAGGGGAAGGGAAGGGAAAGTTCTTCCTTACAATAGAATGCCAAATAATAAACGAAGAAGGAATAAGAGAATTTTAAAAATCATCATTTTGCAACTGTCATGATAATTTATTCAGGCAAGAATCATCAATGTGTTGTAAAACAATTAGATGAAAGTTTGAAGAGGAACAAGATATTTATATTGTTTTAAAGTTTCTCTCTGTAGATTACTTATTAGTCACAAAGCGAAAAACGATAACTTCAGAGTAGAGAAACCTGGCAGACAACACCTTAACCAAAAGATCAAAGCATCATCAGTAATGGGACAAATTGCCATTCTATGCCTTCTGATATGATGTACTGAGAAGGTCATAATATCATATACGAGGTATTTCTCCAAAAATACATAATCTGAATCTCATAATGAGTACATATCAGTCAAATCCAACCTAAAATACATTCCATATTGATGACTGGCTTATTCTCTTCCAAAAGATCACAGAAGACAGGGAAAAGCTGAGAAGCTGTGTCAGGACGGTTTAGGGTTTCCAGTTTTAAGGAGAAAGAGATGCAACTAAATGTAATTCAGGTTGCTGTGTTAGATGCTGGACTGGAGAAAAGAAAGTATGAAGAGAACATCTGGGGAACAGTTGGCAAAATTTAAATATGGAGTGCATGCAACAGGCATGGGTTTGATCCCTGGTCAGGGAACTAAGATCCCACATGCCATGAGGCAAGGCCAAAAAAAAAAGAAAATTGTGAACATGTGTTAAAAAAGTATGGAGTGCAATTTAAATAATACTATTGTATCAATGTTAAATTTCCTGAGGTTGACCACAATTCTGTGGTTATATAACAGAATATCCCTTCACCTCACACCTGTTAGAATGACCATCATTAAAAAGACAAGAGATAACAAATGCTGGCCAGGATGTGGAGGAAAGGGAACACTTGTGCACTGTTGGTGGAATTGTAAATTGGTGCAGCTACTATGGAAAACAGTATAGAGGATCCTCAAAAAATTAAAACTAGAACTATCACATGATCCAGCAATTCAACTTCTGGGAATACATCCAAAGGAAAAACACTAACTCAAAAAGATATCTGCACCCCCATGTTTATAGCAGCATTATTTACAATAGCCAAGACATGGAAACAGACCTCAGTGTCCATTGATGGATGACTGGATAAAGAAGACATGATATATAATGGAATATTATTTGGTCATAAAAAACAAGGAAATCTTGCCATCTGTGACAACGTGGATGGACCTTGAAGGCATTATACCAAGTGAAATAAGTCAGACAGAGAATGATAAATACTGTATGATCTCACTTATATGTGGAATCTTAAAAAAGAAAAAACTCATTGAAAATGAGATCAGATTTGTGGTTACCAGAGGCAGAGAGTATGAGGAAGAGGAATTGGAGGAAGGTGGTCAAAAGGTACAATCTTCCAGTTATAAAATGAGTAAGTGCAAGGGACGTAACGTACAACATGATAGCTATAGTTATCAGTGCTATATGATATATGTGAAAGTTGTTAAGACCGTAAATCCTAAGAGTTCTCATCACAAGAAGAAATTTTTTTCCTTTTATATTTTCTTCTTTCTTTTTATTGTATCTATATGAGAAGATTGATGTTAGCTGAACATAGTGTGGTAATTATTTCACAATATATATAAATCAAACGATAATGCTGTATACCTTAAATTTATACAGTGATGTATGTCAATTATTTTTCAATAAAACTGGAAAAAATCTTTAAAAAGATAGAAACTTTTCGGAGGACCTTCTAGTTAAAGCATTTAGGGTCATGAAGTAAGCAAGTACCTCAAATGATCCTGGTTAAAAAAAAAATTAGATAGATGGTGGATAGATAGATCAAATGTGGCAAAATGTCAATAACTGCTGAATCTGAGTGAAGTGTATACAAAAGTCTTTTTTAAATACTATTCCTGCAACTCTTATATAAGATGAAACTTATTTCAAATAAAGTTAATTATTTCAAAATAGATACTTTTTAAAAATCAGCATTTCAAATGTTATATGGTGAGGTAGAATTCTAATGCATTTGATGGCTATTGGCAGAGTGCAATATATATTGATAGAGTACTAATTAACTCTTTTATGCATTCATTCCATATTCTATTGCAGGGAGACAGACAATAAACTAAAAATAAATAAATAAATATAAAAATGACCATAATTACCAGTTTAATGGAGAAAAATAATGAAAGGATGAGAGAAAGTTGAGGGTGGTTATATTTTAAACAGGGTAGTCAGAGTAGACCTCACTCCTAAGGTCTTTTATAAAGATCTGAAGAAGTTGAGGAAGTAGGGGAGGTCCTTGTGCCAGAGGAGAACATTATAGGAAGAGAAAAATCAGTGAAATTCTGGTAAATGTTTAACAGTGTCTCCATGGAATGAAGCAACCTGATTTTTAAAGATTGCCAATTTCCTTGGTGTAAATACTCCCACTTTGGCTGATTTCCAGCTACCACTGATTTAATAACTGCCTAGCACAGTTCCCGACAATTTGACAAGTGACTCACAAGCCAATAACAGCTTACCCCAAAACACCATTGAGAAAGTAAATAGCAGGTGTAGAAGCCTTGGGGCAGGAGATCGTGCTGTATGCATCCTTGCTTGAAGCCAATGCAAGTGGAGCAGGAGCGAGCCAAGGGCAGCATTAGGGGAAGGTTTAGAAAAGAAACAAGAGACTTGATTGTGTAGAGCCCTTTAGGCCTGGTGAGGACTTTCATTCAAAGTGAGCTGAGGATTTTGATCAGGGAAGTGACATGGCTGACATTTACTTTGACAAGATCACTGGGGCTGCTATCAAAGAAACAGACAGTAGGCAAGGGGGAGTGGAAACAGAGAAACAGAACTCTATTAAATTAACAGAAGAGAAAGATGCTAGTGCCAAGGACCAGGGTCCTAACAGTGGAAGTAGCAAGGAGTCAGGAAAATTAGGATATATTTTGAAGTTAGAGCTCACAGAATCTGTTGGTGGATTGGATGGGGGGGTATGAGGGAAAGAGAGGGGTCAAAGATGACTGCTAGCCGCATAGCACAGGGAGATCAGCTCGGTGCTTTGTGACCACCTAGAGGGATGGGATGGGGAGGGTGGGAGGGAGGGAGATGCAAGAGGGAAGAGAAATGGGAACATATTGTATATGTATAACTGATTCACTTTGTTATAAAGCAGAAGCTAACACACCATTGTAAGGCAATTATACTTCAATAAAGATGTTAAAAAAAAAAAAAAAAAAAAATGACTGCTAGGTTTTTTAACTGATTTGCCAAAAGGATGGAGTTGGCATTTATAGAGAAAAGAAAGCCTGTGAGAGGTACAAGTTTGAGGGAGTTCAATTTTACACACCTTAAATTTGAGATCCAAATGAAGTCCAGTAAACAACATCAGAATCTGTATCTCAGAGTAGCAGTAGGTTAGGAGTCAGCACAAATCCAGAGGCGGTTCTCACTGGTTCTGAGCTCATCAACCCCACTGATATCATTGACTTCTCTATTCTCTTTCTTCCTATTCTATGGAGTTCTGCAAATTCCCATAGGTGGTTTATAAATGGAAACTAATGCAACCAACTTGTTCTAAACACACATACAAAAATAGAAGGTCTAAAATGGATGTGCCCCCTTGCACAAACTAATTTTGTGAGAAATCAGAGAGAAAATATTTGAGCTATTTACATTTTCTGCCATCCAAAACTGAGTAGTATGGAGGGTATAGATGTCAGCTAAAAATCAACTACCACAACTAGAAAATTATTTTTCTTTCACTGGTACTCTAAACATTGTTTTGAAAATTTTCGGTTGTAAATAGCATTGTGTTTTCATTATTTTTTTGAAAATCAGTGAATACGGTGAAAGTACAAGTGGCAAATTATGTACATATTAGGGTCAAGTGCATAGACATTTTATAAAGGAATTGATGAATATATGTTTTAAAACAATTTTTTTCCTCCGTTGGAAGTTTAAAAGAAAAAAAAAGCTACTTCCCCAGCTAGAAGGCTTGAGAGATGATCAGCTGTGACTAGAGAGGAAAGAACGCCAAGTTTCCAGTGTGCGCATGCACGTTTCTTTTGCTCATAATTAATAGCCCCGTGCTTGCTAAGTTTTTGGAAAGCAGCTCAAAGCCTACCCAGGTAATGCCTTCTGACAACGTTTTAAAGATCAGTTATGTCATATGGCTGCCTTTTAGAAAAAAAAGTCATAATGCATAGCTGTGCCATATGGCATCTCTGAAGAATCAGCCGGCTTGGACAGACATTCATTGGATAAGGTCCCACAGCACTTGGGAAAGAATGTAGTCCTGTTGCCAAAATGTGGCCTTTGTTAATCTCCTAACTATTATTGTGCAGAAACTAATTCATCTGTATTAATTATAAACACATTTTAATTACTTCAGTAAAAGCCCATTATACCGATATCTGATGCCAAACAAACTGTATTAACTCTTTGTAAGTCTCCAAAGCAAACACTAGGTGTTGGAATGTAGGTGTTTTATATGAGGCGGGAATTTCTCTAGCCGAGTGTAAAAATGCTGTTCTGACATTTAGTTTTCCAGTTCTTTTAAGAGATCCCGTGATGCTTTTGCTTTTCACAGGCGATACCAAAAGGCAGCTGATGCATATAAATTGTGAAAGGCAAATTATTCTTAATGAGAGTATTTAACTGCACTTTGTATTCTTTTGCTTAAGATTTAAAAGTGGTTTTTTTGTTTTTAAGGGCACTCCTCATTGTAAAGCAATGATTTGCAGTGACACAAAACAACCTGAGAAAATGTGACCTCTTCTGATAAAACATTCATCAACCAGTCATCTGTGATAGCCCTCTGGACAATTTGAGACCAAATGTATACTGTGTGTCAAAGTATAATATCCTTAAGAAACATGAAAAATCAAATCACTAGTGTGTTTTATGGCAGCAGCTTGGCCAAGAAAGCTGGCTGGTCTTTCCCGCACAGAAACGATCTGGTTTGCAGATAACACATGGTGGTTACAGTGTGCACAGCAGCTGGGGTTGGACAGGAGCCAGCTACCGGGCTCATCTGTTTGCAGCAGTGTTGGAATCATCTTTGAATTCAGTTTCACTAATGTGTAGTTTTATTTTATTAGGCCAACCATCAAAAGTTTCTCTTCCTCTTGGAAATCATTCCTTTTGGAATTCATATCACTCCTTGGACCTAAAAAGTTAAACAGTTTTAAACAAATAGAACCACATCCTGCCTTCTTTCTCCATTAGACTTTGAAGTTTCTCATGTAAACCTCACATTATTTTCCCTCTTTTTATACAACAGAATAATTTATTTTTGTAATCATAATGGGTAAATTCTAGAAAGCACTCTCCTCTCTAAATTTTCATTGGTGGACACATGGCAAATAGCTTCAAACTATGTCACAACCATAATATGGTTGTAGAACTGGCTGAAGATATAGAAATGGATGAACATTTAAGTGAAACCAGTTATCTCAAGAGTTGGGATTTGTGTATGTGTCTGCAAATTAGATACATTACGTAATTGAAAGTTTGTCAAGATTTTTCTTCTACTCCAAAGGCCATAATTATAAATATCTGTCATAGTCATGTGAAATTTTTATGTCACCTATAGTTTAAGGTCATAGAAATGTGAATTTTTGATCTGAAAAGCACCATAGAAGTTTTTTTGGGCTATCTCCTTCATGTTGCAGACCAGGAAACTAAGGCACAGAGTAAAATGGTCCAAGGTCACAAAGCTAGATAATGGCCAAGTGGGAACATATTTTTCCATCTCCCCATCACATATTATTTCTGTTATACTATACTATCTCATTTCAGTTATTATTGATCAACAGAGAATAAATTTACTTTAAGCAATACAAACAAAGTAAAATAATGACCATAAACTGAAGAGATTCAACAGATGTAAGTAAGTTACCTATTTTTTCAGCCACTATGGAGATTGATTTCATCCATTTGGCCACATTAGCCACACCAGGCTACATAATACCTGGTTGGGAGGGCGTGGATGAAGTTTGGGAGTGAAAGGAGAAGGGCAAGGTTTTATGTGTCCTGGGGCATAGGACTCTCCAATAACTTTATCATTAGGTCAGAATTATTTGTTTCTCCTTAAGTTTGAATAAAAAGAAAATTTCAAGCTAAAATATATACTTGGAAGTTATTAACCCCAACACCATCATTATCATAATTACTAAAATAGAAAATTCTTGGATTAGGATGTATAAATAAAAGACAATTAAATTCCAGAGAATATATGTGCTCTGGCTACAGATCTTGTTCCAGGTCATGGCACTCACCGAGTCCTGGCTGGAGGATAAGCAGGACCTGACACCTGAGGATTTTGTCACCTATCCATCAATAATTGGCGTAGCTTAGCCAGGGGATTCATTTACTCAAAGCAAATGTCCAACTACCCCACCTCCTTGAGTCAGATAACCAAAAACTAAGCCCACTTGTAGAAATCATAAAAATAATTTTAAGCACTCATTTCTAAATGGCATCTTTTAATCGAAGTCTCAAAGGGATTTATAAATATCCTCTCTCCTAATCTTTTTAGTACCTCTGCCTAATTAAAAACAGAGATGATAAAGGTAAAATACTGATCCTCGTATTCTGAATACCAAAGCAATGAAATTACATTAATTCTGAACAACACATAGCCTGTGAGTTTCTGTACCTGAGATGGCTGGCTGACTTACTCAAAATGTCACATACTATCTCTTTAAAAGGTTCTTCCTCTTTTTCCAAACCTCAGGGAGGGTTTCCGTCTGCTTTGTGGGACATAGTATTGAGGAACAATGACCTGAGGTGGGGATGAGGGTGAGAATGAGGTAGGCAGGGAAGGGCGAGGGCAGGATATAAAATATATAATATGTACATATAATGTATTTTATATATTATATACTATTTTAATATATTGTATGAATATTATAATATGATAAATATATTATTATACATAGATTTTATATGTATTTATAGATAGATAGATAATAGATAGATAATCTTTCTCTTTCTTTCTTTTTCAGTTCGTGTCTGAGTTGATCTACTTAGGAGGCACTTTTGACTCCAAGAAACCAAGAGGAGCCATTGCAGTCTCTAAGGAGTAAAAGGAAAGAGTCAGCAATATACTATGGCACTAATTTAAATGACTTACTTCTGTTTTGTAGAACTGACTTTGGCTTCAGGCTTAAAGGGGTGAGTGTTAAATGATCTAATTCATGGGGAGGAAGCTCCCCAAGGGACTAGCAATAAAGTCTCTAAGGTCCTAATCATGACTGTAAGCAGTTAAAGATTCAGAGGGCATGTCAACTTCGCCACTATTAACATTTTGAGTTAAATAATTCTTTGTTATGAGGGGCTGTCCTGTGGATTGTAGGATGTTTAGCAGCATACCTGGCCTCTACTCACTTAATAGAGTGAGACCACCACTCTCTGTCTTGACCCTCCCCATTGCTTTCAGTGACGATCCCTTGTTCTCTCACTCTACTTTGCTTCACAATAAAGAGTCAGTGGGTAGTCACCATCATTTCTCAGAGTTTACTAGTCACTTGACATGCATAATTTTTTTTTAATGATTGACCCATCCACTGGACCTTTTTCACAGAAGAGGCTGTTGCCTGTGGGGGAGGGTAGGGAAGAGAAAGGAAAAGGGAAAAGAACATATTAAAAGATTATCCTATGCTCACAGTAAAATAGTTCATATTCCAAATAGAAAATCAAGGACATGATATGAATGAAGACAGAGAATCTCAGATCTGGAAACGACTGAGAGGGCATGTGCACGGAGATGGCAGACTGCCTCTCAACTGGAAGGTAAACAGCAGACATGCAGGAGCAAAGACCAAAGATAGAACACCTGCCAAAAGCAGGCCCCTCAAATTTCATTCAGTCTCCACTGAAAAATATCCTTTCCATCACATAGGAAACGTGTTCATTTTAATCAACTGACATCTGAATTGTGTAAACCAAGTTAATAGAAAAATGTGACTTACGCCTTGAGAATAAATTTTGTCTCATTTCACATGCTCTATACAATATCCCCTTCCCCCACTCACCATATCCCTCCTTTTGGGTCTGTCCCACATGGTGTCTTACAATTGGGCCTTGGAAAGTTGAGAGTTACAGCCAAAAGCCGCAAGAAAATGCCATGAAACTGGCAGTGTTCATTGTGGAAGGCGCCAGAGCATCTGCTTTCGAGCAAGGCTATGAAACCAAGCCATGGGGGAAGAAAGGCTATTAGGCCACAAGCAGCCAAGGGGGAAAAGCCACAGGAACCCAGATTAAAAGTCTGAAAAGATTTGGAACCCTCAGTAAACGATCAGTGGAAAAGGATAGTTTCGCTGGGGTTGGCATATGGAACCACTTGAGGGGTACTGGTAGTCAACCTAATAAAATCCTACACAGAGCTTGGGGTAAGGATGGCTAGAAACAGGTAAAGCAGGGGGCCTGAAACACCTGCCCAGGAACAATGGCAAGAGTGAACAGAGGTGGCCAGAGTCAGCAGAGTGGACAGATCTGTTATAAATGTGGAGATTGTGTGAAATGGATCCTGCATAAATTGTCCCAGATGCCAGTTTTTATAAGATAGAGCTTTTTCTTCATGCCAAACCATTTCCTGAAATGTCCTCGGGATCCTGCAGTAGGTCATTCTCAAAGGTCTGCTCTGCCTGTTTCTTCTGAATGACCTTCCTCTTTGTACTCAAACGTTTTCCCCCCAAATCATAAAGTACTTTCAATACAACTACTCAGTAATCCTAAAAGCAATTTTGCCTTGTTCTGAAATGGTTTTCAAAGGCCACATTCACATTTCTTTTCCCTCATGTTTAATGAAAGCAGAGCCTCCCAGATCCAGTAGATGCAAAAGAAATGAAGTAATTACTGGTTCCACATGCTTTCTACCTGTTGCTGGTCATGTCACCTTTATTGACCTGTAACTGGAGTACAAATGGCTAATGTTCTCTAAATCTTGATTTCTGGTGATTCTCACTCTTCTCCTATCCCCACTCGCTGATTTTCTGATGCTATAAACTGATGGAGTACAAGGAAAATATACAATTCCTAATTTGCAGGACTATAATTGTTCTGTCTGCCTCCACCACCACTTAACAATGCCTTGCTTATGTGAACTCCACTTCCCAATTCAACAAAATGCAACAAATAGTTACTGGCTCTCAGAGTTGTGTCTCAGATTCCTATGACCCCTTTGTCCTGCCCAGTTTTGGGGGGGACTTCCTATTTCTAAATGAATGCAGAAAGATGGCAGTGGTAGTGGAAACTCGTACTGCAGTCTTCTCAAAGGTAATACTCGTGCAAGAGAGGATGGCTGTCCTATACCTTACTCGTATACATCATGGATCTTTGAGACTGGGACAAGTATAGGGTGTAGTAAGTAATGACTTCCTAGCTGCATACAGGTTGTTTCTCTTTCATGCAACAAAATCTAGCTATGCCTGTGTTGAAGGGAGAGTAAGTCTCCCTCTACCACCACCACCCCCCTTGGTGTTATAACTTTTATTGCTTTCTACTAGTTAGCAAAGGCTAGATTGAGGTTGCTATTCAGCTACTGTTTTTTTAATTCATTCATTCATTCATTCATTTATTTTGGCTGTGTTGGGTCTTCACTGCTGTGTGTGGGCTTTCTCTAGTTGTGGCGAGCAGGGGCTACTCTTCATTGTGGTGCACGGGCTTCTCGTTGCAGTGGCTTCTCTTGTTGCAGAGCACAGGCTCTAGGCGTGCTGGCTTCAGTAGTTGTGGCACATGGGCTTCAGTAGTTGTGGCTCACGGTCTTAATTGCTCCGCGGCATGTGGGATCTTCCCCGACTAGGGCTCGAACCCATGTCCCCTGCATTGGCAGGCGAATTCTTAACCACTGAGGTACCAGGGAAGTCCTCAGCTACTGTTTTAAAGTGACAGTCTCTGTGATACATATTTTAAATATGTTGCTGCCTTTGATATGTTTAACAACCTGAGCAGGCAGGCATGATTACCTTTGTTATAGTTTTGGGGACCTAGGGTCCATATCCTTTTCTTTTGCTAATAGCATTCTGATTTCCTTCGGTCTCCCATTGGGTGCAGTCTCAGATTGGACATATGCTTTAATCAAAGTGCTCTGCTTTACCCCAGTCAAGAGATAGACATGCAACCCAAGCTGCCCCTATTTATTCTTCAGGGCTTGAATTTTAGTGGAGCGATGTAAAGATAGAAAAAACATGTGGAGCTTGTTCACTACAGCCACGGTGCCCTGAGGAGACTCTCAACTGAGTCCTGCTGTCTGTCCCTCAAATACTAACTGCATACCTGTCATTTTTTTGAGAGTGGTTCTCCAACCCTCCGTTCAATTCTTTGAGACATTTTATTACCTTCTAATAAGTAAATTTCTCAAAATAGAGTCAGGAACCAGGCCTGGTTTATTTCTTTCCAATATACTATGTTGGTTACTTTTTTATATTAAAATAGAAATAGGTCACCGAAATTATTTAGTTAATCTGGTTATAATCTAACTTTTATTAGTAGAGTTTGTTTCAAAAATTCTTAAGTCTGCAAGCATCCCACCAACTCCCTGATTATTAATTCTCTTATTGCCCAGAGGTGAGCTTTCTCCCTGATTTGGTCTTCTTTTTAACAGGAGAAAAGGAAAGTAACAAAGTATTATTTGGCCCAAAACCAAATAATATCACCAACAGAACTAAATAATTGAGAAACAATAACCATCCATTCAGTGACTCTAAAAGAGAACATAACACACTGTAATTCATGAGAGAGAAAAAAATACATGTTTTAAATTTCTCTAATAATGCTTGAAGAAAGATATCTACTCTTTTTCAGGAGAGTTTGAACCTTCCCTTTAAGAGGATATTAAGTGGATATGTGAGATTATGGATAAATCATCAATTTATTTACTTCTTCACAAAAATTGGTGTATAAGCCATGTCATTTCCTTTTTAAATTTCAAGCATTTACTAAAGATAGTCACAAATATAAGACAATTTTTAAAATTCAGAAGCTGAGAAGTTCTTCCTGGCCACCTAAGTTAGATAGAGCTCAAATTTCAGAAGCCACTCTGTCTCAGCTTTTCCTTGTCTCTGGTCATGAACAGCAAGGCCTAAAATCAAGCGCAAAATCTCAACTGAACAGACATTTGACTGAGAAAATGTACTTTGGTGTTGTTATTTCTATTTAGTATTTCATTTATCAATTTATTCAGGAAATATTTGTTTTTCCTCCCTGAAAAATTAACACTTAATCATTAGTTGCCTTGGAAGGCAAATTCCACAGAGTAACTGTTTTGTGCCATATTATGTAATTGCTATTGTACTTAGATTTTTAAAATTATTTTTCTCCTTTTCTGAGAAATAATGTGTCACCGTGTGTAGGCAATTTGGGGATGATATCTTACCACTAATGAAACTAATAAGGTACATTTAACATTTGCATACATTATCACATTTGATTTTGATGATAATAACTATAAAGAGTAAGCAAAGTGAGTAGAAGCTATTCCCACTTTATATATGAAAAACTGAGGTTAAAATTAAATGACTTGTGCAAGGTCACAGAAACAATGGAAGCGCCAGACCTCAAGCTCACCCTCACTGTGGTACCAAGATTGTTTCAACTGCATCACTGCATCAGGGGTTAGCAAGCGTTTTCTGTAAAGGGTCAGATATAAATATTTTAGACCTTGAGACCTGTACGCTCTGTTACAACTATTCAACTCTGTAGCAAGAAAGTGGGCATAGACAATATGTAAATTAGTGAGCATGGCTACGGTCCAGTAAAACTTTATTTACAAAAACAAGTGCAGGCTATAGTTGACCAACTCCTGAACTACATCCTAACTGCATTTAAATCTAGATTTAACTAAAACTCACAAATTGCTTAACTTATATGGAGCATTGTTGTCGGTTACTTTTATCCTAAATGCAATGTCTCTGCTCTCTTGAATGACCAGGCACAGGAGTAGAGTTAAGAAGCAGACAAAGTAATGAATGGCCTCATGTGGACCCTCATTAGGCTTTCTGGGGAACCACCACTGTAACTGCACTGGTAAGACAGTCTTCAGTTATTTTTTTTAATGCTAACTTCTTTCTATTGAGGTATAGTTGATTTACGATATTATTTACAATAGTATACTGGTTTCAGGCATGTAACATAGAGATTCAAAATTCTTATAGATTATATTCCATTTAAAGTTATTATAAAATATTGGCTATATTCTCTGTGCTGCACAGTATATTCTTATAGTTTATTTATTTTATACATTAGTAGCTTGTACCTCTCAATTCCCTACTTGTATTTTGCCGCTGGGACAGCCTTCAGTTTAAAACAGTGGTTCTTACTTTTTTGGGTCACAGACCTCTATGAGAATCTAAAGATGATCATAGCCTCTCTCCTCAGAAAAATACACTAACACTTACACACCCCAAATATGGTACACAAATTCTAGGAGTTCATGGACTTTAAGCCCATTCAAGGATATTCTAGGTGTCAATGGGCCCTAGTTTAAGAGTTCCAAGGTAAAAACTGCAGTTGTTTTTGCTGTTGAGTTGTGGTTCTACTCCAGTGAATAGTTTTCAAGAAAAAATAAATTATTTGGCATGAATCTATTTTAATCATAATTCCTGTGTGCGTGTAGAAGGAGGAGAGGTATTAACAAATGTGTAGGCAATAGATCTTGATAATTTGGCATCCAAAGTTCCTCATACTTATCGTGATTTTTCTTCCTGTCTGTGATTGTGACTAAAAATAATTCTCCCTGGCCATGTGCACACACCCCAAATTGTATGCCTGACAAGGATTTCCTTTGGTTTGTTGCTGAGACTCTTAGTTATAGATAATAATAATGCAGGTGGTAGTGATGAAGATAACAATGTGGTTGTTAAGTGCAAGGACTCGAGTTAGACTGAGTTCAAATTTCAGCTCTCTTACTACCCATGGGAATTTGAGCAAGTCAGGGAAACACTTTGAACCTTATTTCCTCATCTGTTAAGTGAGAATGGTAGTTGCCATCTTATATTTAGTGCTTACCATGTAGCAGGCTCTATACTGAGCACTTTTAAAATTATGTCCTATAAACATCACACCTGCCTTATAGGGGCTATCCCCACTGCACAGATGAGGAAACTAAGGCACAGAGCATTAAATTATTGCCCAAGGTCATAAAACTACCAACTGATAGAGCTGGGTGGTCTAGAACTAGGGCTCTGCTCTTAATTACCACAGTTCAATAACTCTCTGACCTTATACCTTGTTGTAAAGATTAATTAGATAATATACAGAAGTGTCTATCACAGTACCTGGTACAAATTAAGACATACTGTGTCCATGTAGATATTTGCAGTCTGTCTGATTCAGTGTGTCCAGCAGCTGTGTTCCGCAGAATCACCTCATTCAGGTTGCTGAGTTTCAGATTAGCCTGGTAGCTGCTAAAGTTTTCCAGGAAACACGTCTAGTCGGCATCATTTAAAGGCTAAAATAATCAGTGGCATTTCTGGCCTAAAAGTGTGATTTCAAAGGATCCAAGACAACAACAGCAAGAAACACACACTAACAACTAAAGGAAACTCCCAAAGGAGAGTCCTGTTTTTGGTTGCTGGAGCGGTGACTCACGTTGAATAGAACTGTTTCTGCAGTTTGCTGATTGCCAAAAAGCAGCTAGCCCTGTCATGAAAAGTGGGCACAAGAGGCATTTTAGCAGACTCGTGTTAACCATGAAGCCTATTCATTTCCCTGCCCAGCGAGTCATTACACTCAGCTTTGAAAGTGGGCAGAAAGCCCATGGCATAGCACTAAGACCATGGGAATTAGAATAAATGAACATATTTTCCCCTGATTATTGGTTTAAAGGTAGTCTGGTATGGTTTTTGTTTCTTTGGTCTGTTTTAGAGTAATTCTCCATTTCAAATATTAGCTTTTGCTAATACCTGACAAATAATAGCTGACCAAACCAAACCAAAAAAACAATCAGAAGCCAAAACCTGAGGCCAGTATTCTCTGTAGAGAAAAATCATTGGGTTTATCCTCTAAGATGTTTCACAAGGATGTAATTACTAATCCACCCTCGTTATCTCAGAATCCATCAAACTACACCGTAAATCTAAAATGCTGCATAGAGCAGATGGCAGACTGCAGAAGCAAGAAGAACAACAATCCTGCAGCCTGTGGAAAAAACACCACATTCACAGAAAGATAGACAAGATGAAAAGGCAGAGGGCTATGTACCAGATGAAGGAACAAGATAAAACCCCAGAAAAACAATTAAATGAAGAGGAGATAGGCACCCTTCCAGAAAAAGAATTCAGAATAATGATAGTGAAGATGATCCAGGACCTCAGAAAAAGAATGGAGGCAAAGATTGAGAAGATGTAAGAAATGTTTAACAAAGACCTAGAAGAATTAAAGAATAAACACCTAGAAGAATTAAAGAACAAACAAACAGAGATGAACAATACAATAACTGAAATGAAAAATACACTAGAAGGAATCAATAGCAGAATAACTGAGGCAGAAGAACGGATAAGGGACCTGGAAGACAAAATGGTGGAATTCACTGTTACGGAACAGAATAAAGAAAAAAGAATGAAAAGAAATGAAGACAGCCTAAGAGACCTCTGGGACAACACTAAACACAACAACATTTGCATTATAGGAGTCCCAGAGGAGAAGAGAGAGAGAAAGGACCCGAGAAAATATTTGAAGAGATTATAGTCAAAAACTTCCCTAACATGGGAAAGGAAACACCACCCAAGTCCAGGAAGTGCAGAGAGTCCCATATGGGATAAACCCAAGGAGAAACACATCAAGACACATAGTAATCAAATTGACAAAAATTAAAGACAAAGAAAAATTATTGAAAGCAGCAAGGGAAAAATGACAAATAACATACAAGGGAACTCCCATAAGGTTAACAGCTGATTTTTCAGCAGATACTCTACAAGCCAGAAGGGAGTGGCATGATATATTTAAAGTGAAGAAAGGGAAGAACCTACAGCCAAGATTACTCTATCTGGCAAGGATCTCATTCAGATTTGATGGAGAAATCAAAAGCTTTATAGACAAGCAAAAGCTAAGAGAATTCAGCACCACCAAACCAGCTCTACAACAAATGCTAAAGGAACTTCTCTAAGTGGGAAACACAAGAGAAGAAAAGGACCTACAAAAACAAACCCAAAACAATTAAGAAAATGCTAATAGGAACACACATATTGATAATTATCTTAAACATGAATGCATTAAATGCTCCAAGCAAAAGACACAGGCGTGGTGAATGGATACAAAAACAAGACCCATATAAATGCTGTCTACAAGAGACCCAATTCAGATGTAGGGATATATACAGACTGAAAGTGAGGGATGGAAAAAGACATTCCATGCAAAAGGAAATCAAAAGAAAGCTGGAGTAGCAATTCTCATATCAGATAAAATAGACTTTAAAATAAAGAATGTTATAAGAGACAAGGAAGGACACTACATAATGATCAAGGGATGAATCCAAGAAGAAGATAACAATTATAAATATATATGCACCCAAAATAGGAGCTCCTCAATACATAAGGCATCTGCTAACAGCTATAAAAGAGGAAATTGACAGTAATACAGTAATAGTGGGGGACTATAACACCTCACTTACACCAATGGACAGATCATCCAAACAGAAAATTGATAAGGAAACACAAGCTTTAAATGACACAATAGGCCAGATAGATTTAATTGATATTTATAGGACATTCCATCCAAAAACAGCAGATTACACTTTCTTCTCAAGTATGCATGGAACATTCTCCAGGATAGATCACATCTTGGGTCACAAATCAAGCCTCAGTAAATTTAAGAAAATTGAAATTATATCAGGCATTTTTTCTGACCACAACATTTTGAGATTAGAAATCAATTACAGGGAAAAAGCTGTAAAAAACACAAACACATGGAGGCTAAACAATACGTTACTATATGACCAAGAGATCACTGAAGAAATCAAAGAGGAAATCAAAAAATACATAGACACAAATGACAATGGAAACACGATGACCCAAAACCTATGGGATATAGCAAAAGCAGTTCTAAGAGGGAAGTTTATAGCAATACAAGCCTACCTCAAGAAACAAGAAAATTTCAAATAAAAAATCTAACCTTACACCTAAAGGAACTGGAGAAAGAAGAACAAACAAAACCCAAAGTTAGTAGAAGGAAGGAAATCATAAAGATCAGAGCAGAAATAAATGAAATAGAAACAAAGAAAACAATAGCAAAGCTCAATAAAACTGAAAGCTGGTGCTTTGAGAAGATAAACAAAATTGATAAGCCATTAGCCAGACTCATCAAGAAAAAGAGGGAGAGGACTCAAAACAATAAAATTAGAAATGAAAAAGGAGAAGTTACAACAGACACCGCAGAAATACAAAGCATTCTAAGAGATTACTACAAGCAGCTCTATGCCAATAAAATGGACAACCTGGAAGAAATGGACAAATTCTTAGAAAGGTATAACCTTCCAAGACTGAACCAGGAAGAAACAGAAAATACGAACAGACAAATCACAAGTAATGAAATTGAAACTGTGATTAAAAATCTTCCAACAAACAAAAGTCCAGGACCAGACGGCTTCACAGGTGAATTCTATCAAACATTTAGAGAAGAGCTAACACCCATCCTTCTCAAACTCTTCCAAAAAATTACACAGGAAAGAACACTCCCAAACTCATTCTATGAGGCCACCAACACCCTCATACCAAAAATAGAAAAAGATATCACAAAAAAAGGAAAATTACAGACCAATATCACTGATGAATATAGACGCAAAAATCTTCAACAAAATGCTAGCAAACAGAATCCAACAACACATTAAAAGGATCATACACCATGATCAAATGGGATTTATCCCAAGGATGAAAGGATTCTTCAATATATGCAAATCAATCAATGTGATACACCATATTAACCAATTGAAGAATAGAAACCATATGATCATCTCAATAGATGCAGAAAAAGCTTTTGACAAAATTCAACACCCATTTATAATAAAAACTCTCCAGAGAGTGGGCATAGAGGGAACCTACCTCAACATAATAAAGGCCATATACGACAAACCCACAGCCAACATCATTCTCAATGGTGAAAAACTGAAAGCATTTCCCCTAAGATCAGGAACAAGACAAGGATGTCCACTCTCGCCACTATTATTCAACATAATTTTGGAAGTCCTAGCCACGATAATCAGAGAAGAAAAAGAAATAAAAGGAATACAAACTGGGAAAGAAGTAAAGCTGTCACTGTTTGCAGATGACATGATACTATACATAGAGAATCCTAAAAATGCCACCAGAAAACTACTAGAGCTAATCAATGAATTTGGTAAAGTTGCAGGATACAAAATTAATGCACAGAAATCTCTTGCATCCCTATACACTAATGATGAAATATCTGAAAGAGAAATTAAGGAAACACTACCATTAACCATTGCAACAAAAAGAATAAAATACTTAGGAATAAACCTACTCAGGGAGACAAAAGACCTCTATGCAGAAAACTATAAGACACTGAGGAAAAAAAGTAAAGATGATACAAACAGATTAAGAGATATACCATATTCTTGGATTAGAAGAATCAATATTGTGAAAATGACTATACTACTCAAAGCAATCTACAGATTCAATGCAATCCTTGTCAAATTACCAATGGCAGTTTTTACAGAACTAGAACAAAAGAAATCTTAAAATTTGTATGGAGACACAAAAGACCCCGAATAGCCAAAGCAGTCTTGAGGGGAAAAAATGGAGCTGGACGAGTCAGACTCCCTGACTTCAGACTACACTACAAAGCTACAGTCATCAAGACAATATGGTACTGGCACAAAAACAGAAATATAGATCAATGAAACAGGATAGAAAGCCCAGAGATAAACCCACACACCTATGGTCAACTAATCTATGACAAAGGAGGCAAGCATATACAATGGAGGAAAGACAGTCTCTTCAATAAGTGGTCCTGGGAAAACTGGGCAGCTACATGTAAAAGAATGAAATTAGAACACTCCCTAACACCATACACAAAAATAAACTCAAAATGGATTAGAGACCTAAACGTAAGACCGGACACTATAAAACTCTTGGAGGAAAACATAGGAAGAACACTCTTTGCCATAAATCACAGCAAGATCTTTTTTGATCCACCTCCTAGAGTAATGGAAATAAAAACAAAAATAAACAAATGGAATCTAATGAAACTTCAAAACTTTTGCACAGCAAAGGAAACCATAAACAAGACAAAAAGACAACCCTCAGAAATGGAGAAAATACTTACAAATGAATCATTGGACAAAGGATTAATCTCCAAAATATATAAACAGCTCATTCAGCTCAATATTAAAAAAACAAACAACCCTATCCAACAATGGGCAGAAGACCTAAATAGACATTTCTCCAAG
Source organism: Balaenoptera physalus (assembly GCF_965194825.1). Lineage (NCBI taxonomy): Eukaryota > Metazoa > Chordata > Mammalia > Artiodactyla > Balaenopteridae > Balaenoptera > Balaenoptera physalus. The sequence goes on along the minus strand of NC_138895.1, from coordinate 41,821,113 downwards.
GAAGACATGCAGATGGCCAAGAAGCACATGAAACGCTGCTGAACATCACTAATTATCAGAGAAATGCAAATCAAAACTTCAGTGCAGTATCACCTCACACCAGTTAGAATGTGCATCATCAAAATATCTACAAGCAATAAATGCTGGAGAGGGTGTGGAGAAAAGTGAACCCTCTTGCACTGTTGGTGGGAATGTAAACTGATACAACCACTATGGAAAAGAAAATGGAGATTCCTTAAAAATTACAAATAGAACTACCATATGACTCAGCAATCCCACTACTGGGTATATACCCAGAGAAAACCATAATTCAAAAAGACACATGCACCCCAATATTCATTTCAGCACTATTTACAATAGCCAGGTCATGGACGCAACCTAAATGTCCATCGACAGATGAATGGATAAATAAGATGTGGTACATATATACAATGGAATATTACTCAGCCATAAAAAGGAACGAAACTGGGTCATCTGTAGAGACGTGGGTGGATCTAGAGACTGTCATACAGAGTGAAGTAAGTCAGAAAGAGAAAAACAAATATCATGTATTAACACATATATGTGGAACCTAGAAAAATGGTACAGTTGAACCAGTTTGCAGGGCAGAAATAGAGACACAGATTTAGAGAACAAACGTAAGGACACCAAGGGGGGAAAGTTGCGGATGGGGGGGTTGGTGGTGGGATGAATTGGGAGATTGGGATTGACATATATACACTAATATGTATAAAATGTATAATATGTATATGGGATTGACATATATACACTAATATGTATAAAATGGATAACTAATAAGAACTTGCTGTATAAAAAAATAAATAGAATTCTAAAATTCAAAAAAAAATATTTTTGAAATTCAAAAATAAAATAAAATGCTGCATAACTGGCTTTTTTTAGTTCTTAACTTTGATTCAGCCACTCACACATTGACGAGGTATTCTGACAAAGAAAACAACATAAGAAAGTCAGATTACATGAGGTGCAGACATAGGGCAAAGAGTTTAGGTTAACTGTAGTGATAGTGACTAGGAAGATGAAAATTACATACTGCCAAAGAATGTCTTGGAAAGTGCTTCTAAACCATGTAGGGCTGAATGAGTGCAGTAACTCCCATCCCTTCTTCAGGCCTCAGCAACCCCCAATCTAGACAAGGCCCTCGGTATGATTGCTCTTCACATATTTATCACAATTTGTAACAATATTGGAATGATTATTTGTATAATACCTTTTTTTCCTTCCTCACCAGGAGTTGGTAAGCCATGGCCCATGTGCCAATCAGGTATATCACCTGTTTTTGTACAGCCTGCAAACTAAGAATGGTCTTCACACAAATAAGTGATTTAAGAAAATCAAGGGATAATAATATTTTGTGATACATGAGAATTATACACAATTCAAATTTCAGAGTCCATAAATAAGGTTTTATTAGAACACAGTTTCATTTGTGCTTTGTCTACAGCTGCCTTTTTGCTACCGTAGCAGAGTTGAGTAGCTACAACAGAGACTGTAAGGGCTTTAAAGCTGAAAATACTGTCTCTTTATAGAAAAAGCTTGTCAACCTCTATTCTAGACTTTAAGTTCCATGAGGATATGAATCTATCTTATTTAACATTACATCCTCATATCTCAGCAAAATACTTATGACAAAGAAGTTGCTCAATAAATTTAAGTGAATGAATGAATAATGACTATAGGAATAAATAGCATTGGGTGGGGGAGGGTTGGATTGGGAATTTGGGATTAGCAGATGCGAACTGGTATATATAGAATGGATAAACAACAAGGTCCTGCTGTATAGCACAGGGAACTATATTCAGTATCCTGTGATAAACCATAATGGAAAAGAATATGAAAAAGAGTGTATGTATATGTATAACTGAGTCACTTGGCTGTACAGCAGTAATTAACACAACATTGTAATTCAACTATACTTCAATAAAAAAATTTTTTTTATTAAAAAAATAATAAATAGCATTGGTTTGCAGTCTTTTGCTATAACCAAAATTAAGTTTGAGGATCCTCTAATAGGATATAATCCTTAAGGTTTTCATCTAATTCTCAATAGGGCAAGAGGACCAGGAGATACTTTTGTTTGAGAAGGAATAACCAGGAGAAAATAACTTCCCAAGTCATACACAGAGCTGTAGCCATGGCAGTGCCTCTTCCCACCCCAGATAACAGTATCAGTTTCACCGTTAGAGTTGCTCTAAAGTGGTACCTAACACTGTCACCATTCTTGCTTTCTGGATGAGTTTCCAAGCCAAATGGTGAAAAAGTGTGTGTGTGTGTGTGTGTGTGTACGTCTACAAACTCAGAGAAACAGTAGAGTGCTGGTTACCAGGGCGTGGGTCAGGGGGGATGGAGAGATACTGGTCAAAGGGTACAAACTTCCATTTATAAGATAAACAAGTTTGGGAATCTAATGTACAGCAAGGTGATTATTGTTAACAATACTGTATCATAAACTTGAATGTTCCTAAGAAAGTAAATCTTAAAACTTCTCATCACAAAAAAGAAATGGTAACTATGTGACGGGATGGAGGTGGAAGCTAATACGATGGTGGTAATCATTTTTTGATTTATACATGTATCAAATCAACATAGTGTACACCTTAAATTTATAAAATCTTATATTTCAATCATATCCTAATAAAGCTGGGAAAAAAAGAATAGAGGTCAAATAAACAGATTTTCTGACCAAAACAAAACAAAATAAAAACCCAGACATATTTTGCCACTAGTAGACCTGTTATAAAAGAAACACTAAAGGTAGGTAATTCTTTAGGCAGAATGCAAATTATTCTAGAGAGAAGTTTGCAGTTATAGAAATAAATGAAAAATCAATAAAAATGGTAAATATGTGGATACATCTAAATGAATATTGACTATATAAAACAATAACATCTTGTGGGTTTATGTGTATAAATGTGTTTGTGTGTATGTATTATGTATATTATATATATGTATGTTCATGTATGTTATGTATATGTGTGTATGTATAGCATGAAATGAGAGAAAAGAAGAAGAGCAGGCTTCCCTGATGGTGCAGTGGTTAAGAATCCACCTGCCAATGCAGGGGACATGGGTTCAAGCCCTGGTCCAGGAAGATCCCACATGCCGTGGAGCAGCTAAGCCTGTGCGTCACAACTACTGAGCCTGTGCTCTGGAGCCCACGAGCCACAACTACTGAGCCCGAGTGCCACAAGCACTGAAGCCCGTGCGCCTAGAGCCCATGCCCCACAACAAGAGAAGCCACCACAATCAGAAGCCCACATGCTGCAACGAAGAGTAGCCCCACTTGCTGCAACTAGAGAAAGCCTGTGTGCAACAACGAAGACCCAATGCAGCCAAAAATAAATAAATAAAATAAATAAATTTAAATATATATATATTAAAAAAAAGAAGATGAAGAGGAGGAGGAGGAAGAAGAGGAAGGAGAGGAAGAAAAATAGCAAGAAGAAGAAGAAGGAGAATATTAAAATTCAAAAGCAATAGCATAAAATAGAATTAAAGAAAGTTTTGTTTAGGAAGAGGTAAGTAAGTCAAGGATGATGTGTAATTTCCAGAGAAACCACTTATAAGATGATAAAATGAATATGTAAGTTACCAACTAATACAGGACAAAATTAGAAAAACAATAAATATAATTTGAGTAGTATTAATCAAAGTAGTTCAACTGCTGTGATAAACTACCTCAAAATATCACTGGTTTAACACTGCTCAAACACTCCAATGAAATGCTCCTATCTAAAAGGAGCCTGGGAAATGTAGTTTAGTTGTGTGTCTGGGAAAAAGGTGAAACTATTTTGGTAAGCATATGATAATGTCTTTGCTGCAATAGAACAGGTGATGAGATGGTAATGGTTAAGAGAAACATAATCCGAAATTAAATACGTTAAGCCTATTTTTAAAAAGTAATCACCGCTTTTGAAATTGTGTTTTTTAAAATTCTTCTTGAAAATTTTAAATATAAAACACATATAAAACAAAAGTGAAATTTTGATTGTACTGGTTTTATATTGTTCTTTGATTGTGGTCAGATAAAAATGCATGTAAATATGGAAAAGTGTAATTATCTGAACACCAGAATTCTGTTCTAGCACCTCACTTACTGTTTAACCTTGAAGAAATCTTTTAATTTTTTCCTGAACCCATTTTTTCATCTGTAAAAAGAAGAGTAATACTTGCCTTTTCTACTTTTCAACATTCTCAGGCTCAGAGATATATATGTAAATTAGAAGGATCTTAAGATTCTGAAGTGCTATTCAAATGTACGTTATCATGATGGCCTTCTCAATCTGATTCAAAGACAGGAGCTTCTGAATTGTTCTACATCCTGAATTGAATTGTGTAGACTCCTCACAGGACATAGATTTGGAAAGATTTTAGATTATCTGGAGCAATTGTATCACTTTACAGATATAAAACTTTAGATCTAGAGAGATGAAGAGAGTGACCTAGGATCACACTGTTGGCCAAGAACAGAACCAACTCTCAAAGACCATTGTTTAAGTTTCAGAGGTTCCCAGTGAAGAAATGCTGTGCTTGTGGCATAAAACTCACTGAGAAAGGTGTTAAAAATAAGTTTCAAAATACAGTTCCTTCAGATTTTAATTTAATATTCAATAAATCTGAAAGGGGGCCAGTAATTATGCTTTTTTTAAAAAAATAAATCAATTGCCATCATAGCATGAGTTAGTTGCTCAAAAGGAACTTGAATTGTGGATTATTTTAGCCACCTTGAAAAGTGAGAATATGGATATTACTCTTAACGTTTTCTCCTTTAAAAGACAACTCCTTATTCTTCCGAGACGAGCAGCAGACCAGCCCTCTACCCATCTTTCACTGAACAGCTTAATGACAGTCAGCACATATTTAGCCAATTGACAGATTATGTGTGAAATCTGTAATTAGACAGCTAATCTTTTTTTAAAAAAAATGTTATATTTCTAAGTGCTAATATGTACACTTTCAAGAGACTAAATGCTAGGTGACATTTCTGAATATATTTGAGTTTCTTAACTTTTTTTCCCTAGAAAGAGCAGTTTAGCTAGCATAGAAATATAGCAGAAAATGAAAATATTTGTTACTTTAGGAAAAATAACACTGTAGTGATTGAGAAGTATAAAAATAGAAAAAAGACCATTGCATTAGGAGTATACACATATATAGGCTATACATCCTCTGTTTCTCACCTATATATAGTACCTAGTTTATACAGTTATCAGGTAGATCAATCCAGGGGCCTACAGCCTTACATTTGTGGGTAAAAGAACCTGCTCCAGGGAAAAATAATGGGGTCTGGGCTCTTTATGTACTTGCAAAGGGAGGTGATTAAGGAAGTCAGAAAGACATTCTCTAAAGGAAAGTAAATTTTTTGAAGGGTGGGGTTTTTGTTTTTTGTTTTTTGGTGCTGAGGGGAAGGCTTAAGAGTTGAATCATCTTCACCTTGGGTTAGGTGTGAGGACGTGTGCTCAGGCTCAGAGGTATGGTGATTGTGAACCAGTAGAAACAATAATCACATTTGCCTTACTCGGCTACTTTTCCCTGAACACCTGGGCAGACATGATTTGGACCTTTTTTCTCTTCCCTTTTTCTTTCTTTGTTGAGAGAGGGAGTAATTTAAAACACTTAACTCAGGGGTCCTCTTTCTTCAGAGGCACGAAAAAGAGAAGATGGCTGATATAACCTTGACCTTTTTTTTCTGCCCAGGTTAGCAGCCACTAGTTAGCAGTTATTTTACCAACATTCTGCCAATTGCCTTTTAAGGAAGTAGAGACAGTTTCCACAGGTCCAGGTGTTTAGATTCATGACCCCATAGAGAGAGCTCAGAGTTCAGTGGACAGCCATGGCCCTGTGGCATTTAATTCCACATGGTCTTGCTCTTAGAATTAGATCTTAGTGAAACTGAACTTGGAGATTCTCTTTAATTTTTTTCTACCCTTGGATTTGCCCTGACAAGCTTAGAAACAAGATTTTCACTGGTGTTTACAACTGCTGACCCCTGAGACTTGAACTGTGACTTCTGGAGGGGTAGGGGAAGCCCTAGCAAGACCCTTGAGACTGGACCAGACTTCTGTTAATCCACACCAGCAGGGTTCAAATCCTGCTTCTACCATTATGAGCTGTGAGGCCTTAGATTTACTCCAGCTCTGGGCTCGGTTTCTCGGGGATATAATAGTACCTCTCTTGCTCTGTTGTTTTAAGAGTGAATGAAGTGGGACTTCCCTGGTGGTGCAGTGGTTAAGAATCCACCTGCCAATGCAGGGACACAGGTTCGAGCCCTGGTCCAGGAAGATCCCACATGTCACGGAGCAACTAAGCCAGTGCACCACAACTACTGAGTCTGCGCTCTAGAACCCACGAGCTACAACTACTGAAGCCCACGTGCCACAACTACTGAAGCCCGCACACCTAGAGCCTGTGCTCTGCAACAAGAGAAGCCACCGCAATGAGAAGCCCGCGCACTGCAACGAAGACCAAATGCAGCCAAAAATAAATAAATAAATTAATTAATTAATTAAAAAAAAGAAAAGAGTGAATGAAGTAATACCTGGAAAGTGCTACTTAGAACAGAGCCTGGCATCTAGTATGAACTACAGTGGAAGGGGCCATTCACCACCTTTGCAAATATTCTTGTCCCCTCAGAAGGCACTGGGGTCAAGTTGTGGATTTCAAGAAGCCATTATGACTTGGGTGAGAGAAATCTCAGTGTATCGTATGGATGAAAGAATAAACTAGCTTCTTCAAAGTTTTCTCAGTAAGACCCAAAGACTAGCACAGAACCCAGGGAGTGAGGAAAAGGGCCCCCCTCAACTGGATTTTGCATTAGCCTATTGGGATAAGGACAAGGAGTCAGATCTGATTTGATTTAAAGAAAATGAAGATGTGAAAGAAAATTCATACTCTGTGTATGGATAGGCATATGCATATATTTAGATATTTTTAAGTATATTGTGTAAATGTACATGTAATTACATACATTTTTTGCTTGTGTGCTTGTGCATGTGGGGATATATATATATATATATATTTATATATGAAAAAATGATTACATTCAAAGTGGCCATAAATTTATTATCTAACTCTCAATTTTACCTCCTACAACAGCCAGTTAGTAGTACTATTTCCCCAACTGTTAGCACAATGATATGTATGTTGTATGTGTCATTAAATGGCTTACAAAGTGAAAAGTGTGAATACAATGCACCATAAAAACCATGTATCTTTTTCTATCTATGTGTCATTACCCCACTCTCACCACTTATGTATTTTACATTTCCCATTTTAAAGTTAATAATGATAATAATAATAATATCATAGCCATGGCTAATAGAAAGAAAAGAATCTGCTCTTGATATAGTGCAAGCTGGGACAGGCCGAGGCATTCAGGTGTAGGATGGAGAGTCATGGCAAATGAAAAGAACATTGTATTTCCTGTCCCATCTACTGATCAAGGAATCTGCAAAGTATTTAGGTTTCCCATCTTTAAGAAGAAGTAGCAAATTATTTTAAAAATCTACCACCCTTCATGTCAAGGCAGGATACCAGCTCACATCTACTTTGGGGAGATATGGAATGAATGCCAAATAGACATCCTGTGAGGGAAGTACTTCCAGATGAGGAAATGGAAATTTAAAGAAAGTTAAGTGACTTAAGGCCACCCATTTACCAAAAAGGAATTCAATTCCAGGTCTCATAGGTTGCGAAGCCTAAGATCTTTCTTTCTATTGTACTGTCTTTATAGAGGTAATACTGAACACCAGAATGAAACCTGGAAAACCTTCCAGGAATGGTCAGAATTCCTAAGGTACTCATTTCATCATTAATCGTCAATGTTAATTTACATTTTGCCCCTTACATCAGGCAAATATCTACAGTCAGTTTAAAACAACTCTATTTTTTCAAAAGCCCCTTAATGTTATTTTGCTGTGAAGAGGAGTCCAGTACAATTCGTGAGGGGTTTCCTTCTGAGGAAAGTTGTCCACACGACCTTGCCATCCTGACCACAGCTGAGATGGGCTCCTGACCCGTCCTCCAGCTAATGAGGTGGTCTGGTTCCAAAATATTGACCATGGTTGACTGATTTCATTAGTCTCTCTGTCTCTGCATTTTAGAATAGTATATGTTAGTTAACAGGAGAACAGGAGTTGAAAGACAGACATGACGGTAAGCAGAAGCCATGAGTCATTAGAAATAACAAAACAGTCAAAGCAATGACTGAGCAGAATCTATGGAGTAGAGAGGACCGAGAAGCTAGTTGGTAGTGGAAGGAGCATAGGGATGGAGAGAGAGCATGGGGTCATGATAAGGGCAGGACATTCAGGCTGGAGCTAGTGGGGCATTAGGGTAGGCTGCAAGGAAGAACAGAGAGATAATCTGGTCACTGCAGGTATATTCTCTCCTGTGAGGCTCAGATAGTTTCTATTGATAGTTTCCTGCCGTCTGCATTTCCCCTTATAACCTTACAGTGAACTCCCATGAACCAAGTGAAATAACCTGAGGGTGTTTCTGTTCTTTGCACCTTGATCAAGCTTGATATATTGGCTTACAATTTTATATAAAACACTTACAAGGTCTAATCAACAACTGACTGTCACTCATGAGGTACATCTAAAGACACTGCTCAAGGGAGTTCCCTGGTGGCCTAGTGGTTAGGATTCCGGGCTTTCACTGCCGTGGCCCAGGCTCAGTCCCTGGTTGGGGACCTGAGATGCTGAAAGCAGCAGGGTGTGGCCAAAAAAAAAAAAAAAAAAAAAAAAGGACACTGCTTCCATCTTCAGATAACTCTCTGGCAAAAGTGGGTTTCAAAAACTAAAAATTTAAAACTACATTAACATAGAAAAAAGAGCTTTAATTGGGTAATTATCAGATTCCACTCTCTAAATGAGTTTTCCACTCCATTAAAATAACAATGACTTAAACTTCAAAGCAAACTCAGCCCAGTTGTTTACCCCGCCACTTTAAGTATGTCTTGTAAGATATCTAGATCTTTTGTTAGACATATGTTACTGAGCTTAATTTGTCTTTGTTCCTTTTAAAAATCTTGATTCACAGAGAACAGGAATGCTTTGAATCTGTTTCCTAACACAATACCTGTGTGAAGAAATGTCTAATCCTGACTGGGTACAAATACATGGAACACACAAATGAATGTGAAGACGTTAAGAAGAGGTTAGAGGAAATTGGAATACCAAAATGCTCTAAGGGAATTGTGGAATATTTATGAAAATAAGTGGTATATTTTGAAATGCAGATGTCTTAGGAACTGAAAATGTAATCACAGGAATGAAAACTGTCTTTAATAAATCTTCTTAATTAAAATCTATTGTTCAGAAAAAAATATAAATCCTCCTGCAATATTAGAAACAGGAGTAAGAGGTGGGAAAAGTGTGCATTCATTCAGATTGCAGCAAAGAATTATTATTTGGAGTTCCTGGCTATAACACTTTGTTTTGTTATTGTTGTTTTTATTTTTTATTTTTTTAAAGCTAAAGAAGTGTCATTCTGGTAGACTGAACATAAATTATTTGCCATTATGGTACCCAATGAGATGAGAACAAAAAAGGCTTGTAGCACAAAAATATATCCAATTATTGATAGGGAGAGAGAGTCTGTTAGAATCACTGTCAAAATACATGAACTTTTTTGTTTTTGTTTTTTTCACTTGCAAGGGCTTTGAGTGGATCCTTGTCTGGCTCAAAAGACTCAAAACCAATTACAAGAAATAAACTTTCTTCCTCCCAATGTTCAGATCTCCTCTGTGAGATCCAAACAGAATGCTTAAAATGAAAATGCCTACATGATTGCATTTATTAAAAATATATATACATTTCTCTGTTCTTATTAGTCTTCATTCAACTGTCATTAAACTTTAAAAGCACTAGGCCTTTCAGTTAAACCAGCGCACTATGGCATAATTGTCATAACATGTCAATACGATGAAATAAACTAGTTTCATAAGTGGGCGAGCTGAGGCAAGCTGAGCCTTGTCTTGTGCAACAGAGCCCATGCTGCATAACCTCTGACTGAAGTCCCTCCATTCACCATTGCAAGTGAGTGGGGGTTGGAATGATCCATGGCTGTGCACAAGGAAGTTGGAAAACGCTGCACACCTTGAACCCATTAGTTTGTAGTACCTTTTCTCAGTTATACATTGCACTAGGCAAGTACAGTCCCAGGCGAGGGGTGGCTATCACTGACTCTTTAGAGGAGAGTCGCAAGTGACCTAACCCTCCTGCAGTAATCACCCACTCATAGCTCAACTTTTGAAGAGCTTCCAGTCTTTTTTAGATGAACAGTTTTGTGGCTGCTTATTTTATTATTATCTGATAATGGGTCTCCCTTGTCAATTGCAGGTGCCTGAACAGCAGGTTGGGATGTTAGGAACCTATTCATATATGAGCATCCTTTTTTCTTGTTATGGATTCACAGTCCCATAGGATGTTTTGTGTTATTTTGTGAGGGCATGAATGCTGTGGGCTTTTCTGCAAGCTATGAAAGTGGGGCTCTGTGTGCATAAGGAGGATGATAAGGTGTGATGTTCTCAATGCTTCCAATAATCTCTAAAGTCTTGCTCCTGATTATGTGGGCCAGCATCCTTAGAAGCTTGTTAGAAATGCAGAATTTCAGGTCTCAGCCAAGACCCACTGATCTAGATTCTGCCATTAACACAATCCCCCAGATGCTTAGTATACACATTAAATCTTGACATACATTGCCCTAAGGGAAAATATATTTGTTCTTCTCTATTAGAAGCTATAGTTTCCATGAGATGTATTGACTGCAAACAATTGTATGCATCTATCTATCTATCTATCTTTGTTGTAAAAATATTAAATAAGGAACATTTATTTAAAAATAAAAATATGAATACTTGGGGCAAATGTTAGTCTAGAAGTGATTTTTTTTGCCCAGAAAACATGAGAAATCGAAATTTTCTATCTTGTAAAAAATTTTTCCTCTCAAAGAAATTGAACCAAATTGCAAGGTATGTAAGGCAAACTGGGTGATCGACATTACCAATCCTGGGGTTTTACAGGTGCCTAACCTAAAGGGTATATTGATCAAATGATTCTCTTGAAGGCACAAGTGAAGTCTGGGGGGAATTTAGGAAGGGGAATCTGTTTGTCCCAGGTGACGGATTCACCCTTTCTAGTGTCTTCCACTGAGACACTGGGGTCTCTCAGTTGGTGGCCAGTCCTACTGAGAAAAAAGTAAGAACTGTGCAAAACAACTTCACACTGAACATGATTAACTGCAGTCTATGTTTGCTACAGGTTTGTGGGTCAAAAATTTCTTCTCTTCCCACTGCTGTGTTGTGAGGCATTTGGCCGCTGTTTTTAGCTCAAAGGTGGATATGCTACAGTGATGTAGTGATTCCCACATAAAAACAGTCTTATGAGGTGATATGGGATTCATCTGACTAGAGTGTTCTGTGGAGTAAATTGATATTTTTAAAGGATTAGGGAAAATAAGATGATTAAAATACTGTAACATATGCATCTTCTAAAGGGTAGATTTAATGTGGACATAGATACACTGATCTTGCATAAATAAGGCACACATTTCCAAATAAAGATGATTCTTTACTAAGTATAAACACCATTTAAACAATCTGGATTATATAAACTATCAATGATATAGCAATTAAATGAAAGAATGAGAACATGCTCCAGACAAATTAAACAGCTTGTGAATTTTTACTGCATATTGATGTGTGTACTGAAGAATACATAGTTCAAGTACTATATAAGATAAGGAAAGAATTACTTATCTTTAAAACCCCCCTAGCTTCAAGTTCCTTCACATAGTATTTTTAACAAGGTCTAACTTATTGTAGAAAGTACACCAAAATTTCAGAAATATTTGTGCTTTATTGTAGAACCTAGAATAATTTTATAAACAGTTAAAACAAAAGCACTTAAGAATCACATCAAATTCACCAGTTTTCAAGAAGTATTGAAATACACATATAAAACAACACAGAAGACCCTTTTCTTTGGTTGCCCACATTTTCTTCATTTAAAATAGTGGTAGTGTTAAACTCTTAGGTTTCTTAATAATTCAGTAAGAAAGACGTCAAGTTGATGGTGTTTTGATTTGTGTAGATAAGACATCTATCTATGTGATGAAGTTTTTTAATCTTATTCATTCATCATTCAACAAATATTTATTGAGCACCTAATATGTGGCAAGCACTGTTCAGTGAACAAAACAAAGACTCCTGTCTGTGTAGTTACATCACAGTAATATGCACCTAATTGAGAATTATATAGACAGAGTAGCCACCGATAAAAAGAGAAAAACAGCAAAAAAGGAAAAATAACTTCTCTGGGCACATTCAATAAAAAATGGGAATATAGAATTTCAGTGGGGGATGGGTGTTATAAGGTTTTATTCTGGTTTATGGTATTTTAAAATCAACTTTCAAAGATGGTGGTGGGAAACATTCAATGTAAATTAGAAACGTGACAGATTTTTTTTTTTGCATCATTATTTTTCATGGATTAGCAACAAAATGTCACATGAGATAACTACTAGCCTACAGATAGCTGTGCATATAAAAACACATATATGTATGGCATGTAGCATGTGTGTGTTTCATATTTGCAATAAATTCACTCCTGCAGAGTTTAATGTGTCAAAATCTGAGGAATACAAATATTTAAATATTTAAAGAGTAAAACTCATTACTTAAAGAAACACTAATATGAATTATTTTGTAAAACTCTCCAAACTTAAAAAAATTTCTTTTTGCAAATTAAATAAGTAATTGAAAATTTTCAACTTTGGCTTTTTGGGTGAAGACTGGCTTTAAAATAGTACAGAAAAACACACATGACTATCTAAACACATAAGGATCATAAATAAAAATCAAACTCATTGTTTTCGGGCTTGCAGCTAAATCATACCAAGACGATCAGCTTATTTGAAGGTATCATGAGAGCCGCTTTTTTTTTTGGCCTCGCCACGCTGCATTTGGGATCTTAGTTCCCCAACCAGGGATTGAACCTGTGCCCCCTGCAGTGGAAGCTCTGAGTCTTAACCACTGGATGGCCAGGGAAGTCCTGAGAGCCATTTTTAGTTTAACTTGTAAATTTTCTATTAAAAAAAAAAAATCTGTTTATTATCTTAGGTCTCCTAAGAGCTAATGTATTTACACTGTACACTTATAGAATAAGATAAAAAGATCTCTAAAATTAATTCTTTTGTTCTCTGTGTTCTAAAATTAAACCTTAAACAAGTTAAATAACAAAACTGCAAAGATTTGGAAGATTTGTCCTTACAAAGCTCAAAATGTAAGCTACATAAAATTACACAGCAAAAGCGAGAGAAATTGCAAGTGGGGTAAGTTCTTCACTTATGAAAATGTAATTATTGCTTCTCATCCTTTATGTTTATCATATTCTATTTTTTTCACAAATACAATAATTTTCTTTAAAAATAAGTAACATGGTAATTAAGAATTTTCATCAACCTAAGCAAACAGGAGGACTTTTTCAAGGTACGTAGAAAAATCACAGCTTGGGAGTCATTCCAACTTTAATATCTGTAAGAAGGAATTTTGAAAGTGCTAATTAAGGACTTGTTAAAATTTTGTATAGGAATTCCGGTTTGTGAAAGGTGAATCACACATCTCTAAAGAAGATAATAAGCAGTCATCTGAAATTTGTATTTCAAACCCTCTGCTTTTTTTTAAGATTGGCTTAAGGAAAACCAAAAAGCATTCTTAGGTAACATTACTGAAAAACAAAAAAAAAACCTGTAAGCTGAAAGAACTCGGTACCTTTACAATAATGAAAATTTAATGATGTGAGAAAAAAATCTGCAAGAAAAAATTGCTAGTAAGGGTTTTTATAGTTTAACACATTACTGAGTATTTTATTTTTCAATTTAATGCTTTCATTAGGGTAGATAGCTGCCTATTTTTGTAAATAATCTCTTTTTAAAAAAAAAATTTAAGATTTTTTTTTTTTGGCTCAGCAAAATAATAGTCCTGAAAATACAGATACCTGATTTTCTCTTGTGAGTGGCAGACAGAAAGACAATACGGATTCCTGTCTCCTTAGATTTTTAAAAAAATGTATCAATTAATAGTTTATTGCATTATGAATGTAATGTCTTGTGTATTTCCTACCCCGAAGCTAGGGTAACCAAATATTTTGTGGACCTGTATAGTTTTCAGGCAAATCACACCCTCCTACCACACTTATCAATGAGCCCCTCCTTTTTCATTTAATGTTTTATTTTCCTAGATTTTGCAATTCAAGAATCACCTCACACTTGAGTTGGTCCCTATAGTTACTATTTGCTCCAAATAGAGGAGTTAGGAGATAATATAAGGATAAACCCTAGAGAAAAATGTGTTCTACATTTTGTAGGACACAGGGCTTTAAAGGGGGTGAGAAGTGGGATTAAGGAATATACTGATTCATTATACATCAGCATCAGGATATACATTCTTTAGCTGCTCTTATCAGAATTTTTAAAAACGTTCAGATTTAGTGACATATTCTATCTGATGTAAAGTCAAATTGAGTAGGAAACGTTGTGCATTTTTTAAAAAAAGAAGTACAACTAGAACAATGATTATTATTCTTCCAGAAGAATGACTGGCAAAAGGGAGAACCCCATAAGCCTTCTAGAATCTTGTAAGATTTTATAAAATATGATTTAAATATATGCCTTTGTGTTGTGAATACAGCCTGAAAATGCAAAACTGTTTTGATTTCCTGCAAGTTATTTTCCATTGATTTTGAAATTTAATGTTTCTATTATAATTTCTCACCTACTTTGGCACAATTTTCAGGAAGAAGAAAAATGTAGCATGATATGTATATTTTATTTCTCCCTCTATTTTTTACATCCTAAAACTTGTTGATTTACTTTATTTCTAAACTTTACAATGTGATTTTAGAAGTAACGCTATTTCATAAGAATCGTTCCTGATTCAGATGTCATTTTATTAATTTTAAATAAGAATAAATGTATAGTCCCAGAATCTAAATTCTCGGTTTTCAATCTGGGGACAGAAGAAATAATACAAGTAATAGAATAATGAAATATTAAAATGTTTTTGATTCTTTAAAGAAAATATAAGTAAGCTTTGATAATTTCCTACATAAAGGAGTTAAGAGTAGTGTACATAAAATTTTATATTTTAAGATTGTTAATGCTGTTAAGGTTTGCAAGGAAAGCAAAAAATAAAGAGCTGTAATGCAGAAATTACTATAGAATGTACAAATTGATAAAACTTGAGATTCAAATTAAATGCATCATGATATCAAATACCAAGACTTAACATTACAATTCATTAATCCATTATAATTCATTAGTCAAATGTCCCAAGGAGAGGGCAGAATGTACAATGAGTGTTTTCTGAAAATGAATTGCAAAAAATTAGTAGAGTCTGAAAAGACTTCAGAATTGGAAGCTCCAGCTGGGTTTAAAAGGATGGGGGAAGGGATTTTACTCACTATTAAATATTTGAAGCACCATTTAAAAAAATAAAACCTACGAATATCTCATCAGTTCCCACTGCATCAGGCTCACTCTGACTCTATCTTAAGCATTTTTTCCTTTGTAAAGATGAAATTTAGAAACGTGCACACAGGACATTTTGCACTGATTTAGGCCAGTTGGGAAAAAACATGGTTCAGAGCAGGATTTCAAATTGTTACACTAAATATAATAACATTTGCAGTCGTGGCACCGTTCCATAATAATTTGAAAAGATTTCATTTTACTTATCATTGCAAACCATTATCTGATCATATTTGACCTACATATTAATATTTTCATTATTATTCAAGCCCTTTTTGCTCTGTACGAACAAATTGTCAGTCCTGTTCACTGAGAGATTATTTATTTACTTTGGAAATATCTGGAATTCTTTCACCCTGTCTTTTCCTCCGGGGACCCCACCCCCACCCCCGGTATTGATATTAATGTCTGGGGGAGGGGGATACAACCAACAAAAACGTGAGCTAGAAAGAGGCCCCTCTTAATGATATACTATGGAAGAAGTAGAAAAACAAAGGAAAAAAGAAAATGATAATTGTTTTCTCTAAGGCTATTATCTAATGCGAAAGCAAATAGTCAGTCTGGAAATCAGCTAACAGAAGGGGATTAGAGTGGAGATCTGAGAGTGGCTTGATTTCTAGCAGAGCTGTCTCTCCAGCCAGTGATGAGACACAGGCAGGGCAGCCAGGAGCGCTCCAGATGGCCGGGGAAAGTGGTCGTCTTGGGTTACTGCAGGGCACTCGGGCCGCTGGAGAGCAAGCGGCCCGGGAAAGCATCATTAGGGAGCCAGCCCCACGTCCAGCCTGCAAGGGAGAGGGCGAGGCCGGGAGGGAGGCCGCCCGCCCGCGCGCCCTAGCGAGCTGGGCCTGCCCATTGTTAACATATACTTGACCTCCGTGACCCCTGCACGACACAGATGTCTCCCACCTCCACCTCCCCCCTGCCCCGCCGCGGGCCCTCCTCCCTGCACCTGGTAGCGGCCGCGCCGCCGCCTCCCTCCCGAGCGGCCGCGGCGCCCCGGGCGCGAGCGCGCGCCGGAGCCGGCCTGGTGCGGGCGCTCTAGCCGCACAGCGCGCGGCGCTCCTGCTCCCCGGCGGACGCTCGGCCGCCCTGCAGATAAATGCGTCGCCTTCTTCGAGAGTGAGCGAGGGCGGGCGAGGCAGACGCAGACGCCGCCTGTGACAGTGGCAGTTCCCTGCGCCCTACATCACATTTGTCTGCCACAGCAGCAACAACAGAAAAGCGGAGGGAGGGAGGCGGGAGGAGCGGTGCTCCGCGAGTCTTGGGCTTTGCGTGGAGGCTGCGTCTGGCTGGCGTTCCCGACCCCGGGCTCCTCGAACTGCAGCTCGCTGTGCGTAGCGCCGAGCGGCCGCAGGCGCTACGCGGCGCGACTCCGAGGCCTCGTGGCGAGCGCGCGTGGGCGAGTGGTCCGGGACACTCTGGCCTTGCGAGGGAAGAGGCGCCGTGCTCTCGCCCCCTCGCCCCGCGGGCCGGCCGAGACGACGGGAAGTTTTATTTGCAGCTCGGAGCCGGTTGCGGATGGTGGGACTCTCCGGCCCTGTGCAGTGTAAGTGCCCGCGGGAGGGTTGGGCCGGCGGGCGGGCGGCGGGGACGGGCCCCTGGCTGTTGCTATTAATTATTATTCTGATGACCGTCATCTTCATTTGGATTATTCGGCCGAGAGGCTCCAGGCTGTACTTGTCGCTGAACTAGGGCAGAACTACGCACCAGGGCAAAGAGGAACGTCGCGAGTGACTCCAAGCTGCGTTGACACTGAACTTCACGGGTCAGCCAAGGATGCAGTTTTTACTCTTAGATTCCCCTCACTGTTTACAACAGTTTTCTTTCCTCTCCATGATTACGATATGTGAGCAGGAAGATCATGCGTATTTTCCCCCCGACCAAACAACCGGTCAAGGTACCTACGGTGCGTTTGGCAGGTGGCCCTATAACCCTCATCGTGGTTTTTTTTTTTTTTTTTTTTTCTTTAACTGGAAAGGAAAGGCTTGTTTCGATGGTGGAAAACTTAGCTCTGGGAGCAGGAGAGAAGGAATCTTAATTTTGAGACCCGGCTGCGACTGGGGTCGGGGTCCTCTGAGCGACACCCAAGCGCTTTGCGCCCACCTGCGAACTTTCCCTGTTCTTCCTGGGCATTCGGGGTACTCGAGTGGGAAGCCCGTGGAGGACAGGCCGCGGCCCCCCGAGCTCTTGTCGGCGTCTCCCGACCGGAATCTCTCGCCCGCGACGGGTTTGGGGCTTTGCCGCCGGGGGGCCGGTGGCAGCGTCGCTCCTGCCCAGACCTCCGCGCGCCCGGGGCCCTGCTGCCCCAGTCCTCTGGGTGTTCCAGTTGCATCCCCGATTCGGCTCGCGTCTCCGGAGCGGGGACCGGAGCCTTGTGCTCTGCAGCTCCCGCTTGGCGGAGCCCAGACCAGACGGGGGGCCGCGTCCGGGGAATTAATTTCGTTTTCCGGGCCCCACCGCTCTCTTTGGGAGCCTGAAAGCACTGGGTTGGTCGGCGCACCCAGACCCCTCTCCCTGGGCGGACCTTGAGCTGGCCAGGACGCCTTAAGCAAAGACGGTTAGGTCGGTACAAGGCGCTTAAATCCGTTTTTTGAAACTTTTTTGGCGGGTGGGGTGGGGTAAGGGCAGTCAACCCTTGGAAAAGTTTGAGGACAGATTCCGGGAAGTAGGATGTGAACCAAGACTGTTACTAAAAATAGCCCCAGCCCTCCCTTAACCGCCCCCCCCCAACCCCCGCGCGCTTTTCAAGATTGGAGGATTTGACTGGGGAGCCATGCAGCCCTGGGTTTCCTTATTCCTTGTAAAGCGTAGTGGAGAAATCTTTTGAGCATAGCTTATTATACAAGGTTGGGCACCTCAAATCCCAACGTGCCCCAGCCTGGCTACAGAGTGTCGCTTTAAGGACTAGCTAGTATTCCCCGTGGAGGAGCTCCTGAAGACCAGTCACAGAGTCCAGGGCGTGGGAGTGAAGATTAGGAGAGCTGGGGAGGCCACTTCAGACCAACTTCATGTGCTTAATGTAACTCTGGGCCCCCTCAAATTTTTAACTTCGCTTCCCTTAATTAATCTGCCCAGGGCCTTTATATAAATGGCTGTTCACAGCTGCTGCAAATTGATTTATCCCCTAGTAAAGGTTGGGTTGCTGACCAAAGCGTTTCCTTTCTACCTTCTGGGTGAACTGAAATCTGTTTTGCTGGGTTTTTCCCCCCTTCTAGTCTCCTTTTAAACATCTGTAACACTTTTAAGTGCACTCAGTAGCTTTTATTATCATACCCCTGCCTTTGCATAGAACAGGAGTGAAACTGGGTCTGTGCCCATTGAGTCCACACTCACTAGAATACAAATTGACCAGCTTCTCTGTGATAAACGGTTTGTTAGTGTCGGGGGCCTTCTTTTAGTTTATTGCAGCCTTTTGCCTTGACCATGTGAGTATTCTGTTGTGCCCAGTTTCTCCTGTCACACAGTTCCTTAGAAAAGATCAACAAACACAATTGTTTCTTAAACCATCCTCGCCCAAACCTGGGTGCTTATGTCAGATGTGATGTGTACAAAGAGAAGCAATTTCATAATTCTCTGGATCTTTTTCCCTTGTTTATCC
The DNA here is from genome assembly GCF_965194825.1 of Balaenoptera physalus. Taxonomy (NCBI): domain Eukaryota; kingdom Metazoa; phylum Chordata; class Mammalia; order Artiodactyla; family Balaenopteridae; genus Balaenoptera; species Balaenoptera physalus. The sequence continues at coordinate 41,801,966 of NC_138895.1, read as the reverse complement.
TTAATGTCAATTCTAGTTTTAACATTGTGTGGGCTTTCAGGTAGCATACATAGGGCAGTCTGATTTCTTTTTCTTTTCTTTCTTTTTATTGATTGTTATTTTTAAAGGGACATTTGATGGTCTCACCCAGTATTAATCAGGGAATCTTAGTTTGACTTAGGCATTTTTTGCATCTGGGAAGTATGTTGAGGAAGTTGAAGTCTAACATTGTTTTACTTGTACTGTATTTAGCATTTGATATTTCTTTGGCTTATTCTTTCAAAAGAAAAAATTTCAACCAAATAATCAAGGAATCAGGCTCATTCTGGGTACAGAAAAGCTGACTTTATCTCAGATTATACTAAGAGAACTTTATATTAAAAGACTTTGTTTAAGCATTAATAATTTTTTGTAAACCATTTAGACAGCACTCATTTTATTTGAAAAGCTAAATACTGAGTGGGAGAGTATGTGGTTTCTCCAGTGTCCAGTTCACACCTAATACAAGAAGTGGAGAAAACGGTCTATTTTTTCTTTAATGTTTAGACAACTTAAAGCAGACCAGAAATCTTTGAAATGATATTTTCCTTTGTAGCCTTAGTCTCTGTGACCCACTAATACCTGCTAATAATTTGATTTTAAAATGATCCGTAAAGGACTTTCCTAATAAGACACATTTTACTTGTAATACAATGAAACTGCACTATTAAACTGCAAGTTGCTGGAAATACTAGGACAGTATGTGTTGCAGCTACAGGGCTGTAGCTTTTTAATATTTTTACGATTTTCCCTTTCTGAAGAAAAGTAAGATATTGTTCTTGATGCTAGTATTTAATGATGAGCTTTCCCATCCAGGGTGTTAGTATAAATATTTGCAGATAAAAGAACACTTCATAAATTGCAAAGAAGTACACAAATGTAAGGTGCCATTACCATTTATTTTATTGTAAAATAGAAGCTTAGCCAAAAAAGAAAAAAACCCACTTTTTTCTTTTCTTTTTTTTCCCAACATTGAAAAGGGATCACGAGAAAGAAATGCTTCCAATAGCAATGCTGGTCAGTGGTTGTCAGGTTAGGACATTCTTCACTGTCAAATCCTGTTTCTCACTTCTTTGATATGAACATCAGCTGACAGGCACTGAATGCAAACCCTTCTTCATTGAGGTTTTATGCAGGCAGCATAGCCCTTCATAGCAAAGCAGTCTGAAAAATTGGCACCTGCAGGATTTGCATGTGAAAAAAAAGTCAGTTGCATTTTACTGGAGTCTATTACTGTAAGTTATGTAAGTTCAGTGGGAAAAGGTATTTATTTGTTGACGTTTGGGCATTTAAAAGTTCTTTGTTTTATGGACACCTTATTCATCATCTAGTGATCCACAGACTTTATTGATAGCAGAAGCAGGGAGAAGTGATCTCTGCTTTATAGAATAGAAGTTATTTATTATGAAATGGTGGTATTTTTAACCATGTGCTTACAGAGTGCACTCTTGCATGCATGGTTAATTTTTAAAATGTGCCTTAAAATGATGAACTCATACAACTTTCAGAATCCATCAGAAGTTAAACAAATACATAAAATTAGGTTAACATAAATACCCTTTGAAAACAATCCAGGATTTTAGGAAGTATATACTTCAATAATAAGTTAAAATCTTTAAGAAAGAAATTAAACATTTCATACTTCTGAATTTCTTGTTAAATTGTTTGTCACCCAGATGCCTTTTAGAAATACCATATTTGACCCTATTTATGCAAAATAACTGACAAATGTTAAGTCAACTAAAACACCTTTGTGAACCCCAGAATATTATCCATCAAGTGAGAACATTTCATCCAGAATAAGTTAGTTATTATTATCTAAAGAGACACCTTCCAACTTCACTTTTTTACAGCCATTAATATAAGAGTTCCTAAATAATGTTTAAAGAACAGTGAACATTTTATTAAAGCAAACATTAGTTCAGTTTAATGGAGGTAATTGTAAGTGATAAGACAGAGCAGGTTATCTCTGTGTTGTTTAAACAGAAGGAGCTACTTTGCACCATTTCCAGTAGCCATCTGTAGAAGAGAAGGGTTTGCACCTGTCTGTCCACACTAATTATAGATTAGGGCCAAAGAAATGAAATTTGAGGAGGTTTACAGCTAATGAAATCCATACTGATTTTATTGTAAATGTGTTTTATGTAAAGAGGGTGATGGTTGAGTTATGAGTGAATAAATTGCTATGTAGCTGTTAGGCACTTGGTTTTGAAGCACAATTCTGCTGCATTAACCTTTGATATTAAAAAAAAAAAGACAAACAACTTAGACACGGACGCTAGCCTTTGTTTGGCATCCATAGCTACAGTTTAGTGAGCAGCAGTGAGGTTCAGTGTGCAATTTTAAAATGTTCTACAAAGCAGCTTAAATGTTAAGAATTTTCTAATATTTTGAAATGCAGATGAAGTAGAAGGTAGGTTTTGTTTTAACTTATGCATATAAAACATTAGAAAATTAGAAAGCTTTTTTTTTTGCATTTCAGTTTCACATACATGAGAAATGATAGCAAAATGAGTGAGGAATGCATTCTGCAATAAAAGGTCACATGAATGTCTACCACATCTGTTTATAGTAATTATGAACATAATTAACATAAGAATTACAAATGAAATAATGACAAGCTGAGCAATGAGATATTATGCCATAATGGTCATATGTTGGAATTCTCACATTATAGCACACTAGAATTCACATACTCAAAGAAAGAAAGAAAATGCTAGATTTTTATCTGAATTAATGCTTCGAAACTTATCTGCCTGAGGCAGATGGACCTTCTTGCTCTTATAGGAAGGTAACCTATTATTAAGAAAAGAACTAGTTGAAATTAAGATTTCTAGTCTCCAGCCTGGCCTTTAAGACAGCTGTGATTATAGAAACCACTTTCTGTTGTACACTTATTCTGTGATTATACTTCTTATTATATTGCCCCCCCCCTTTTTTTAATTGAAAGCTTTGCAGCAAAGTGTTTGCTTTGGAAGAGAGTCATGGATTCTTCCCATTTGAGAATTGATTGATCTTTTCTGTAACCGTGAGCCAAAAGTCAGTGAACAAACAAGGTAGTAATAGAAATACTGTGCCTTTACAAAATAAGAACATTGGCAGATAAGCTTTTGTGCAGTTTTCTTCATGCCTTCAGTGTCTGGATGCTTTTTAAAGAAAAAATGTAAGCCTTTTCTGGGTTTGAAAGTAGTAGGGCTTTGTTTTTTAAATAGCATTTTTTCAGAGAGCATGTAATGGAAAAATCAGTTGGAATTTGTAAGTTGTATTTTTTACTTCCTAGAGTTGCATTGGATTTATAAACGTTTGTGGGTAGTTTGTGTCCAAATTGATCTAAGATGTAATAAAGGGGAAGGTATATGTGGTTGTGTCTGGTTACTCTGAATGCAATTTTTGTAACAGAGGAAAAGTGAAAGGTGACCCTTTATGAGAGAAATCTGTTACTAAATTTAAAACATGTAAGAATGACAGATTTTCACCCATTTAGAGTGCCCTCGATCTTGTAACATACCCTGCCAAATGGTTTACTTCCTATCCTTGCACCCTTCTCTAACTATTGAACCTGCTCACTTTTTGAAGATTTATGGGGAAATACTACCTCGTTCTCGTCTCAGTGATACCATGAGGTTTTCCACATTATTGGATTACTGGTGGATTGTGGCAGACCCCTTTTCATCTGACATTCATTGCATGACAAGGTTTTTCACATATGCCCTTCCCCCACCAATGCCCAGCTTTTTTCACTTTACCTTACCTATCAAATTTCCCTTAATTGTTTTCTTGGGGTGGGAGCAGGGGGGGCAGGAGGATCCACTACATGTAAAACTTTTTTGACTGAGTGCTTTGGAGGGGAGTGCTTGATTAAGCAATGCTTCTCCTCGTTTTCTAAAGGGCTTCTTCAAATTTGTCTCCCCTCAGAGGCTGCTGCTAGTTCTCTGGCTCCTCAGTGCTTTTCTCTACTCACTAGCCTTATTTCCCCCTCCTCCCAACTATTTTGTCTCTTTATATTGAGACCTCATGCATAAACTATTTTACAACCTGAAGTTTCACTGCAGCTGGGGCTGCAGTGTATGCCATGAACAATTGTGTACTTTATTGGCTACTTTATTCTGAACTCTTCATACTGCAGTGAGAGCTTGTTAACCAAGCTTCAGTGCCTTGAAATACAACATGACCAAATACTCCCTCTCCCCGCAATAAAATAACCTTCTTTGCTGCATTATCTGCACTCCATTAAGGATCTGATCAGATGTTCATGTTGTCTGACGGGTGCATTTAAAAGTGGGAAGGGGCTCCCATGAGACCACTCAGGTGTATCTCCCTCCAGACCCTGATGGGGTGGAAGATGAACTCTGGGCTGATGGAGGAGCGCTAGCTCCCTGCTTGTTCTCTGATTGATTCCTGGGCTCTGGGTGGGTGAAGAGCTGTGAGGCAGCTCAAGCCGAGATTGATTGCCTCAGTTTTAAATTCCCACCTCCAAAATAGACTCTCAGATGTACACATGAGGAGCCCCCTCCCACAACACAGTTTCTGGAGGCGGAGCAGGTGTCTCAGAGTCACCTGTAGCTACCAATCACAAGTGCGCCTTCTTATCCCAGTGATGCTGGTTACACAAGTCTTCTGCTGGGACACAAAGCCCAGAGAAATGAGACATTTTCTATCTGCCTGTGTCGGTCTTGGTGTGTGTGGGCAGGGGGTTGGAAATTAGGACCGTTGGGGTCAGCAAAGAAAGGGATGGGAACTCCCACTTGAGGTTGGTCTGGAAGGCTGTGTAACTGCTGTGAGGACTCACTAGGTTTGTTTTGCAAATTGTGGCTATTTGGATGGAGGTGAGATGGTGAATGTCTCATTGTTAAGCTCCGCCGAAAGAGAGCTCTTGATCCCCCTTTGACCTTGACAGAACCTCCAGAATGTTCGCGGTCTAGCCCTGGAGCAGGGAAATACAGTTTGCTAGTCTGGATTCCTCCCGTTCTCTCCGGGTAGAGGCAGATTGGGGAATGCAGGCCACCCTCCCCCAGCTCTGGCTCTCACCCTCAGCCAGCCTTGGGGTACCTCGCCCTCCTTGCCACCCCCATTCTGGAGCCGGAGCCCCCGCCCCCTCCTTGCCTTTCCGTTTCTTCCCTCCAGCTTGTGTCTCTTTCTGTCTCTCCCACTTTTCCTCCCTCTCCCGCTCCGTCTCACACGCACCCTCTGTTTATTTTCCTGCCTCCATCTGGGCCCTGCTGATATTGTAATCACCCTGATGCACGTTGGCTTCTCTCCTCTCCCTCCTGCGCTCACACACTCACTCACACACAATGTGCCATCCTGACAAGCCTTTTACTTCTGATAAGCTCCGATGTGTGTTTAATGAATACAAAGCCGCGGTCTGGGTGCCGCCTCGGCTGCGGCCGCCTCTCCTGCGCTCCTTTGCCAGAAGGTAATCTCCGTGAACGGGGAGGGGAGGCGGGCAGGGAGGAAGGAGGGGTGGGAAAGAACGGGGGAGGGGGGTGTGGGGAGGCTGCCTTTCTCTTTTCCTCTCTCCCTTTCCAATGATTCAGAAGTCGATAAGACCAGGAGAAGTGAAGATGTAACATGTTATCTGTCGCTCCTCTTAGCTGGCGGAGAGAATTTACATTTAAAGATTAGCAGAGGGAGAAAGAGAAATCTGCCTTTTGTTGTGTGGGGTGAGGAGGAGGCATCAGCCCTGGCCTGGCCGCTATCTCCCATCACCTTTGCTATCCAGACAGGACTCACGGAGGTGAGATTACCGGAGGGCCTTATCTTTAATTGGGTTTAGTTTTGCCATTCTGAATAGGTTTAAAGAGACTGGATAAAGGGGGAACAATAGATTATTTATTGACGGGATGCTGAAACCTTTAGATGAAGAGGGGAGAGAAAAAGCTGCTTAACAACTTGATTAGTTCATTTTTATTTTTATTGTAAGGTGAGACTGTCTCCCTTCTGGTTCAGGGAAGGACTGTAGAACTTAGGCAAATTTGAATGGCTTAAATGCCTTATTTTCTTTTCACCCTCACCTTCTGCCCTTCTTCGCACCATCTCCCATATAACAGGAGTTTCATTTACCCCTTATTTGTAAGATTGATAAACTGAGCAAAATTGGTAGAGGCTTTTGGAATTGATCATTTGTGTTTGGTTTTGTGTGACATGTTTTGAATGGGTGGTGAATTGATGCTAATGGTGGTACTTGAATGAGTGAGAAAAGCAAATGAAACCTACTTTTAATATGGAATTAGTTGATTTTATAGTATGGGTTCAACTAGGTCTAGAGGGAAAAAGAAATCAAGTTGTTAGGTAGATTTGTATTTTGGATTTGAACCGTGGGATTTTTTTTCCCTTGGAGTTGGTTTAAAAGAAAAATAATTTTAAAATGTTTAATAAAACTGTTTAATTAAAAAAATGTTTAATACACTCATGAGTGTACTTAAAAAATTATAGTATTAACTTTAGAAGGTAGTTAAAATGGATAAAAGTGGGAAAAACAATTGTTTTGCTTCCTACACATAGTCAAGATAAGTGTTTTCATAGGTAAATATGAACCAGTAACTAAGAGCCTAATTAAAATTTGTTTAAAGCCAGGGGGGCATGTTTCCTTGTTGACAACAGCAGATCGATTGGGTAAGACAATAGAGTCCCGTTATTTCACTTCCATTGACTGAACATACTGACATTTCAGGTTTGCTGCTGCCTCAGTGAGCATGATGAAACACCAAAATTCACAGGCCAACTTGCCAGAGTGGTACATATATTACTGTATGTCATTTCTGCCTGAGGTTACCTTGTCACCCAGGCAGAATGGGAATGGACACCTGGAATCCTTCAGAGGGGTAGAGCCCTTTTGCTAGGAAACTGACAGAGAACATGTCTTAGGAGCATCTTTAATTTTACTTAGAATTAGGTGTAACAGATAAATATGTGATACACTCTTATTTAAAAATCTGGGAAGCTACTTAGCTATCAATCTTGTATTTTACATATAATAATACCCATTTTCAAGATTTACCTGTATCTTCCCAGCGACATTTACACTGAGTGGTTGGTAGATCCTTACCGGCCTGTGCTCAGGTGACATCCATTTTTCCCCAGCTGGGGATCCTCAAACATTCAAGCACCTGCTAAATCTGTATCTGATAAAAGAATTTGTAAGGCCCCTTCAAAAACAGGGCCTGACTTTGTTTTTTTTTGTGAGTGGAATAAGAAAATGGGATATGTGTATTTTACACCCATGTGCCTGGATAGACAGCAATATGTATAGATAAATATGTGTATTCCAAGCAGTGGCAGAGAAAATACTAAGTGTTCCGTATCTTAGTGTAAGCTACCCTTTTACACATTTTGCATAGTCGCTGCATGATAAAACTAAGTATTAGGCAGACATTGAGTCAAAGAAATTTGAATCATACAAAAGTGAACATGGAAAAAACCAGAAGGGACTTAATGTATTTTTTAAAAGCTTAATGAAAATATAAAACTATTATGAATATGCCTTATACCCAGCAGTTGTTGCTATCTAGGAGGCAGCTTATGCCCTTTACAGCGTTTAGAACAAAACTAGTTCTTTATACCATTTTCATGAAAATGTTAGGTTTCTGTTTGATCAGCAGGTGCTGTTGAGATGAAAGCCATGTGTAAATTTTCAGAAGGCCAAAAGTGTCAATTCAGAAAAGGAAAGTGATAAGAGAAAATGCAATCAGTTTTCCTGTTTTCAATTTGTGCAGGATTTGAAGAGCTGTTTTGTTAAACTGCTACATCTGCTCCAATATGAATATTGAACTACTTCCACTAAAAATAACAACCTATAATTTGGAAGCTACTGCAGTCTTTCGTTAATGTGAGTGGGTTATTTAAAAACAAAAAAACAAAAAAATAAAAAAAAAAATAAAAAAGACAATTTTGTATTCTGACAATCTCTTGCCTAATGTGCATTTTCATTTGTTGGCACTTTTATCCTCAGCAGATAAATGGTATTATGCAATTAGGACCTCATCTCGTTTGACTGTGAAAGAGGTTTCCATGGGTGAAAATCCTTGTAATATAAAATGGTTTCGCATAAAACAAAATTTATTTTAAAATAACCTGTTTAAATGCAGTTATTTATAATGATAGTTATTCCTTACATCCTCTAATACTACAATTTTTAACTTACTGCTGACTATTATAACAAAGTTAACACTATTCCATTGCATACTGGGCATTCCGTGATTTATTTCACCCTTAATATACCTGCAAATGTAAGTTTAAACCAATCAGGGATATTTTACCTAACAGGCCTTTCAGAATAATTTTTTTCATGCTTAAATAAAATGATTAAATTATGCTTGAGTGCCTGCATACAAAAGCTTTAGCTTCTATAGTACTGCTAATCAAATAAGTTTTATGGACGGGGAAAGCACCACATTAGAGAAAAATTGGATGCATTTTACTAGTGATATTTCTAGGAAAGACATGTTTTAAAAAAATAATCATCCAGTATTAAAAAGAGAACTCTAACATGAATAATCATAATAAAAATAATACTTCATTCCTACAAAAAGAAAATGAATGGCAATGCTATCCATGTAAAACTGGACATAGAGAATTAAGGTAGAAGGAAGACTGGTGAAATTTGGATCAGGTTCAATATTGACTCCATCCACAATTGCAGTTGGGTGGACTTGTGGCTATAGTAATTTGTCTAGGGTGAGACATGATTACTGCTGTGGATCAATTAGAGACTATGTAGCTTGTAGCTTCACACTTGAATTGCCAGACACACTCTTCGGAGATAAGCTCAGAATATCTCCAGAGTGGATAAAAGAGAAGACAGACACTGTGACACATTAGCATATTTGGTATTAATAAATGCAATGTTTCTTCTGAAACACCAGTCAAAAGAAGAGGTAGTTTGAAGAACAACATTGTGTGTACTTATGATTGCATGTATTTAACCAACTAAAGAATAATGCTTATAAAGGATGTAATTTCCAATTTGAAGCCAAATTGTGGCATATCTTTCAGAGATCTGGGTATATTTCTTGATGGGTATATTCTCTGGTATAGCACCAAGCACTTCGCTACTCTGAAGAAATGACACTGGATCACATATCAGTGAAGAAAGTTTATTTCACAGACACAATCCCATCATTTGGTATGTGATCTTCTAGTGAGTTGTTTTTTGTGCTGAAGCCACAATCAGCCTTTAAGCCTCAGTGCCTTATGTGGCTTGAACAGGGAAGAGCTTCTTGTGATTCTCCTCAGAATGTTCATACTTTGTCAAGTGATGTTCAGGCTTTTATATCAGAATCACTGCAAAAGTAATGCCCCATGGTTGAGGTTTAAGGTATGAGACCCTCTTGTTTGAAAAAGTTTTAAGCCATCAATCTTGCTTAGAACCACTAACATTTTCAATGACTGTAAGAGACCTACTTAAAATCCCTCTGCTTTGTTAGTTCTGATTGAGGTTACCTGTATAATGTAACTCATGAAGCAGGGGTTTGTTTTTGTGGGCTTCATATTGATGAGGGTCCCTAAAGCAAATCAGTATTTGGGTGAATGGGGCCTCTAGGATATAGATCTTGTTGAATGTGGAGGGCACAAATGTAAAGTTTTCCCATTGTTTATCCAACGATCTCAATACCTCCAAGTGCCTTAGGGAATGTGATTGACTAGATTCATTAATCTTTTAACACCTTGGGCATAGACTACTGAATGTGCTCTGGGCATTCAAGGGCTGCCACCTAGTTGTTGGACTTGGGAGAAAGTAGAGGAATTGACAAATGTTAGAGACCTACTGTGAGCCTGGCATTAACCTTCATGTACATTGTCAGCACTGATTTTAAGTAAATGATTAACCAGCATTTCACTTTCTTCATTTCAAAGAGCTCTAGTCCATCACTCTTTTAGTAGTTCTTCTGGTTTGACCTTTTGCTCCAGTTTAGAAAACTGAGGTTTCCCTCTGTTCCCCAAATTAATTACCTGCTTTGTTCCCAAGTTCTAATAATTTTAGAGCCATGTTCTCTGAATATCTGGCTTAACGTGTTCCTTAGCAGTTATGAACTATGCATCCACTGTTTTCTTTACATTTGCCCTTGCCCCCAACCTAGGAATCACAGTTGGCTACTGGCCAGCAGATATCCTTGGATATGCCCAAATGCATGCCACTCTGTATCCCTCAGTGCCTCCTAATCCAGGCTTTTCCATTACTAAATTCTATTCTCCCGTCAGAATACCACCTTCCTATACTACACTGAGGCCTTGAGGCCTGTTCCCTCTGTTGATCTCATTCAGCACTCCAGAGTGGTCTTCTGCCCAGTGTCCTTAGTCCCTGAGGCTTGTCCTATCCCAGTCGGTTTGGTCACTCTATATCTCCATCTCGGCATCTCCCAGTTGGCTAGGTCCACTTCCTAGTCACTTCTAAGAGGAGAGGGATTCTGTACCATCTTGAGTTTGATTATGTAATGTAAAGCAGTGGTCCCCAGCCTTTTTGGCACCAGGGACCGGTTTCGTGGAAGACAATCTTTCCATGGACCGGGTGTTGGGTCGGGGGTGGGGGGAGAAGGCTCAGGCGGTAAAGCGAGCAATGGGGGAGCGATGGGGAGTGGCAGAGAGGAAGCTTTGCTCGCTCACCCGCCCCTTACCTCCTGCTGTGCGCGGCCCGGTTCCTAACAGGGTTGGGGACCCCTGGTGTAAACTTATTCTATTATGAAAAGAAGGATCTAGTGTGTGTGCATTCCCGTAATAGGCAAACTGGAGTTCCCTTTCTAGTTCAGTCATTGACTTGCTGGGTGGCATGGGGTGCACTCCAGCCCTCAGGTGCATTCTTCAGGAGCAAAATGATAGACAGACTCATTGATCATTAGGCTTCCCAACTCTCCTATGTACAAGACTATATAGGATATTAGGAGCAGGCTTTCAGGAATTTCCCGTGGTTAGGAGAATGAAAAAAATCCTCATTTATATTTTTAATTCTGAGTTGGGGGCACTACTAATCTGCATATAATTGGGAAGTAGAATCAGTGTGGAACATCATTATCTCCCCACTATTCTTCATTGTGAAGAAGGGGTATGGGGAATAGTGAGTCATTTTTTCCATAGCCGTCCTGGATCTAGGATGATTGTCAGAAATTTTAGTTGTTACTGTACTTTTTTCAGAAGTGAATGATGGAGGGAAGAATCTGTTTATGCAGTGAGAAGGAACTAAAGATTTTAGGTCTTGCTCAAAGAAAATGGCCTCTATGCTTTTCGCTCAGGGTTGCTAGACAAGGTGAACTTGGTGCTTGGGGGCAGGAGTGAGGGGCTAGAGGCTAAAGCATGGTGGTGATTGATTGTGCTTACCAGGCTTTCCGCAGTCTCAAGGTTTGGACCTAAGTCACTTGGGAATTTATAAAATGACCTCTTTAAACCATTTTTGGAGAGAACCTGGTAAGTAATGGCTTATTTAAACCAACGGGGCACATTATCATTTGGCTAGAATCAGATGTTAAGTAAGAAAGACCAAAAACTGTCTGTTGTCTAAAGAACAGTCTGCTATTGCTTCTAAAAAAGTAGTTAAGAGCCCAATTATTACCAATAACACTTTGATTTTTGTACTTTCATTTTTAAAAAATATAGACATTATTAAAAGTTTAATCCTAATTTGTGAAATTATTGATAATGAACCCAGGCTGGATTTCTTTGGAACTTGGGAACTATTACATTTTTATACTTCTGATTTGATTAAGGTAAGCCCTTTGTCATCATCCAGGATGGCAGTAGAAACTTCTACTGTTTACTAGGAAGGACATGCAAGTTACATTACTTTCATGTGTCACTAGAAACGGAAACCACAGGAATCACTGTGGCTTCATAGGTTATAGAAAGTTTTTGCAGTGGCATTCGAAGTTTGGTGGGAGGCCAAACTGAAGTTCTTTGCCACAAAGATGAATGTCTTAAAAGTATGTATGCAGTGAACTCTTAGTTGGTACCTGACTTGACTGGATTGAATATTACATCAGAGAAATAACAGAGAAAATATTACCATGAGATGTAATGGCAGTTTGTCTAAAGATAAGCTCTCAAGAGCTAGGGGGCCACTAATAATAGGAGAGGAAATATTGCCAGAGCAGTGATGAGCTAGCTGTGGCCAGGTCTATTAGAGCACCAGGAGAGAAAACTAGCTGAAAGATGTTAGAGTGTTTGGGATGTCCCTTCCACTAGACCTTGTGGGGAGTGCACCTGGTGACACTGAAGTAGATAGATTATGGTTCCTGCAAAGGCTGGCATAGGGCTGTGCCAGGGAGCTACCACAGCAGCATTGCTGAGAGCATTTTAAATGCACATCCAATTTGGCAAGCGGAATATTAGAAATTGGGAAGTCATCTCCCAGTGAATATGGTAAGCATGGTGCAAGTTGTGCTTTAAATACAAAGTCTTAGGAAGCTGGTTGCTCTATTTTGTTAAAACTAGATGTACTATACTCCTTCCCCTAACCTCAAGATATAGGAAGATGTGAGCTGTAAGACAGGTCATGAAACACTGCTAGTTTATTTTCTGAATCTTTGCATATGTTATGTACACAGTGATAAGCAAACACAGCTGGGAAGAACAGCAGATGATATTGGGACTGGAACTGTGATGTTTATCAGACTGACATAGTAATCCTTTTCCTGTGAAAGTGTTCTTTTTAAGTGATGTTAGGATTCTGTAACTTTTATCATGTGTCAGGCAAGTATTCTTTATTGCCCAACCCCTTTGCCTACCTGTCACACATTTTCATTCTCATCTCTAGCTAGATTTATTTAGAAATGAGATCCACATTTGACCTCTGATGGGAAACAAATGTGGACAATGAATTCGAATCCTTTGTTTAAATAAGGGTAGGTAGGTGCATTTAGACCTGATATTCAGGTCTAAATGGAAAGTAAATGTGATCAGTCTCCATTGACTTGTCCAAGTCAAGCTTTGAGTTGGCTAGAGAAAGCGGGTATAAAATATCAGAGGAAAATATAAATGAAAAGTAATAAAATGAGCAACCCATTAAAGCTAATTTGACTATTTTAAAAGAAAGGCATATGTTCTTTGGGTAGCCCTGGTAATGAAACCTTTTAGAATATTTGAAAGAAAATTAAGATTTTTGCTATTGGTTGTAAATCTGAAGTAAATTAATAAATATTTAATGAATGCCTACTATGTCTAAAGCAGTGTGTTTGATGGAGGCACAGAACAGGTAGTAAGCTCAGTTCCCATTGAATGATAAACCCGCTCAGGACAAATTAAATAGCTACAAAAGATGAAGAGGCTTGATTACTTACCAGTTAAATGATACAGTAAATGAGATTTTAGAGGTGGAGTGAGTTGGAATTTCAGCTTGTCTTAAGACAGGTAGGATTTATCAAGGCAACATTATTGTAATGGGGTTGTGGGCAGTTATAAGACAGGAATGGAGACTGGAAAAGGTTTTGGGAGAAGCGAGGTGTCTTGGGGTGGGGTGGGTAGAGGGTAGAGAGAGAGTAAATTAACATATGCAGATACAGCAAAAAGGACCCTTGGGTGATTATTGGGAAATAAATAGAAAGATCATAAGGCATTTGATTTAAGCTTTATCTTCTGAGTAAGCCAGAAGTTTAAAAAACTGTGTCCTATGGGACCCCTTAGGGTTGGGAGGTGGCATAGAGGGTGCCCAGATTGGGTTCAGGCCCTTTCATTCATCCTCTCAGCACTGTGAAACCAGAATAGTTCTGTTCTTTATAACAAATTGCTTTAGATATTAGATTTTCTATTTGGACTTCTTTTGAACAAAGGGTGCCATGGTAAAATAAATCTTAATAAAACCAAAGCAAAAAAAAAAAAAAAATTGTGCCAGTCAACAGGAAACCATGGACCCAGTTAAAGTTGTGTTTCTGAAGAGTTGGTCTGACTGCGGTGGGCCAGATGGGTTGGAATGGGGGAAGACTGAGGCCAGGTAGGGAACTTGTTTTGCAGTAGTTTAGATGTTAGATATTATAGAAGGATGGCCAGAATTGGGTTTGTGGGACAAGAAGGAATAGGCAGATGCCAGAGACATTGCAAAGGAAAAATAATTAGTACTTGGATATCGGGTGGATTTAGAGAGGAGGAAGTGATGACAGCTCAGATTAGATGTCCAGTGCACATAGCTTGCCAGAATTCGGGCATTGCTTCAATGTTTAAGGGGCAGCTTCCTTACCCCTCATAGACTCATAGAATCACAGCCTCCAGAAAGGAGCCTCAGAACCCAATTGTGTATCCCTGCTCCAGGGATTCTTGTGGTCCAGCTACTCTTGGGAAATGTTGATGGGGCTCTTACCTGGTAGGTTTTCCTTAAAGGGTAGTGGTTGCATGGAGGATTGATTATTGATTGCCCTGGGACTTGGCTCCCTCCTGTGCTTTGGCTCCTTGCATGGATTTCGAACTGTTTTGAGTTTCCTTTCATTTTGCTGGTAACTTCTGGCCATATGGGAGAATAAAAAGTGGTCAGGAGGGCTGGGTCTGGACCCTTAACTTTCCACCAGAGCAGCCTAACTGTTTTACATGTTTCGAACATTGGACTTTTGTTTAGGGAATAATTTTTAAAAATTTCTTTCAATTCTAATATTATGTAGAGGAGAGAAGGCAGGGACCAGAGAATAAGGAGTCAAGGAGGAGTTGATGGGAGGGCAGAGGCTGTTCTTCTACAGCAGTGTGTCCCAGACTCTGGGCTCAATACTCTTGGGGGGTGAGGAGCAGTGAGTTTCAAGGGGCTTTTGAACCTACGTTCATTCATTCAGTAGCACAAGCATTGTCTGCAGACCAAATACTTTTTCACACAATGACATTTTTCAAATACACTTTAAATTAAATGAACAAAAATGCATTAAAATATTACTGAAATTAATAGAAACTTGTCTTTATGTATTTTACAATCAGCAGACTGTAAACAAAATACTATCATGTGTGATATCACAATTTTTTGTTTTAAAATGGAGGCCTCATATTAGAAAAGTAAAGGAATCCCTTTTATATGTTAAAGGACAGTATTCAATCCTTAATAAATTGCTCACTGTTAATTGTCTCCCTAATTTAAGGAATTTTAGTTATTGGAAGAAACAACAACAACAAAATGTAGGACTTTTAGGCTATGGTTCACCAATATAATATTATTTCAGGGACTTTCACCTTGATTTGTTTAGTATCATTTAATTTGAAAACACTGGGAATTCTTTTTACTCTTTGAACTTTAAATTCAGAGTGTGTGGATAAAAATCTCTCAGAATTGGATTTTTTAAGACTTCTTTCTTCTGTAACCAATCTATAGTTTTTAAAAGGATGAGACCGATTTATATATGTTGATATGGAATCATTCCTGAGATATATTGTGAAATGAAAAAAGCAGGGAGCAATGTATATAGTGTGCTACATTTATACAAAAAGTGCATAAACTACTTATGCATATGAATCTGACAATAGTAGTTGCTTTATGGGAAGAAAGTGGGGCTCAGGCATTGGTGGTTGGAAGGAGAATTTTTATTTCATGTCTGTTGGTCCTCTGAGTCTTTGCAAATCTCGTACCTGTTTCACTCACTGCAAAGTTAGAGACTGTAGCATCAGCTTGGGATGAATGGTTCTGGGATTCTGCCCTTCTGGGGGAAGGTGATTATGTTCTCTTCTCTGCTAGAAGGCGGCCAGGTGAAGTGGTGAAGAGACCCAACTCCCCAGTGCTTTGCCACTTGTTGGATCTCCTACTCTTCATCTGGAAATAATTCTCATCTGGATAATAATGGCACGACCCATAAGGTTGTCATGTGGGTTGCATGAGATGGTATGTACAAAGCACAGTATCATTTCAGAAAGGCTTGCTTGTGCTAGGCATCTGACTTGACCACTCTTGAACTGTCCACTGCTCTCTTCTGGAAGCCCCCTGTAGGATCTTCTCCTCTCTATGGCTGTTCCTTTTCAGTCACCTTCACTCAGCAAATTCTTAACGGAGAGTCTAGTCCTGTTTAATGCCTGGGGATATAGAGGTGTTCAAGTCAGACAGTGCCCCTGATTTGCTAGACCTTTCTCACCTCAGCCTTAATTGAGAGCTATTTCTGCAGGGAACCCACTTTGTCCTCTCCTGAGTTGCTAATGAAACTATTCAAGTTTTCATGACCTCTCTTCCTCAAAGATAGAATTTATCACATCTAGCATTTTGCCGCTATCCATGTGATTCAGACTTCTCTGCTGATTTGTAAGCTCCTTGAAAGTAGGAGTCTGGAACAGTTGGGGTACTTTTTGATGCTTTATTAAATATTTGGTGAAAGCTCATGTTATTTACTTAATACTGTCCTCAAATATTTCAAGTTATTTACTTAATACTGTCCTCAAATATTTCATTGCTAAGACCAAAAATGAAATCTTTGGTTGCAAGAGCATGTTGTTTCTTTCCCAATCCCTTTCCCCCCTTGATCCCTTTTTATTGTGTTCTCTTATCACAGAATGTACAATTTATCGCCACCATATTTTAGCTTTAAGTTTCAGCAAACAAACACCCACATGTACAGCAGCCCTGGGTAAATTGAAGTGGTCAAGTCACTTGCATGTTCATAAGTGCACATCTTAACCTGTTTTATTTATTTTTCACCCTATGGCTCACAAATGTACTTTTTGTCAAGGATGAGACCCCTGAAATTGTAAGCAAAATATTATATGCATGGACATATTTATGAGCTGGAACTGTCCCTTGGATCAGGGCCCCAACAAGGACCATTTTTGTGACTCCCAGCTTTCCCTCTCCCATGCCCCCAAGTGATCCCTTAGGTGCCAGGGGCTCCCATCCCTCTTTTGGTTGTCATGTCTGTTTTCTGGGCAGACCCCAGACTGAGCACTTCTCGCTAGTACTCTTCTCCAGCCCCATCTCCCACTCCCTCTCTACTCACCAGTCTTGTCTTTTCTCTGATATTGTGTGGGATTCCAGCTGTTGCTTGATGAACCAGCCTTAAAACTAGGAATGGCACTGGATAGAATGACAGGTCTGTCTCACCCTAAGATTCTGTGACTGAACGCCAAAGTGGGTGAAGCATCTTACTGTCTTTGCTTCCAGGTAACAATTCCAAGAGATGGTTTCAGAAGGGCAGCCTTTAGTTCCTTCATGCAAGTGACCGAACAATTTCAGACAGATATGTGTGGGGAGGAGGCACGGTAGATGCCTTCGTGGAGTGAAGTTCACATGTTGCCTTACTTAATACTCACCTGGGAGTGAGCTCATTTGTAAACCACTCCTAGAGGCTTCCTCACTTGCCCAACGTCGCCCTGCATGGGTTGTGGGGCGAGGTCTGAACCTAGATTTTCTGACTCCCAGGCTCCTCTGTTCCAGGGCTCAGTACCACTCTCCTGGAAGTCTTCAAACCCTACCACCCCATTTTTTTCCCCATGGACAGGGCCAGCCACACAGGCTGCAGGTGGGAATTATACTAAAGTTAAAATGGAAAATTATCAAGACTTCTCACTGTACTTAGAAAAGTTACTGTTTAGAGTACAGAAAAATATCATAGCTTTACAAGTTTCTGAGGCAGGGAGAGGGAGGGGGAAAAGAGAGGGAAGAAAGAAGAGAGAGAGATACCAGCTGATAAGAAGCAGCAGCAAGCAGACCATATTTGCAGTTGGATAATCGTAGTGTTTTTTTTTTTTTTTTTTTTTTTTGAGACATGTGGCCATCACCCATGAATACAGATACTTTCAAAGTCTCGTTTTTCTTTCATGTGAAAGTTGCCGGCATGGAACAGATGCCTTTATTTGGAGAAACCAGTCTTTGGAAATAATTGGTTCTCTCTTCTCTTATCCTCTAGAGGTGCTCTTCCACAGATGAAATTAGATGAGGAAAAAATTTAATCACAAAACATTAGCTTGTGGTTCTTTATTTTTTTCCACTGCAAAATGTTTTAGGACCTGCACCTTACTTCCACATATTTTGGGATTGTTGACTGATCATACTTACTTTTATCACTAATAGAACAGCAATGACTCTCAGAAAAGAAAATGTTGTGATTGCACTAGGTCGTTTTTTGAGTAGTGACCTAGTGCTTTAATGCTTTTAAATCATAATATTAAAATAGGTATTACCTCCTTTCTACTCTCAATTGATAGGAACTGAGCACATTGAAGAAAACAACACTTGCACTAGGGGCAAGATAGGCACTTTTTAAGTATTATCTCTTCATATCATCCCGGTGAGTTAGGTATTATTATCCTACTGTAGAGATTTACATCTAAAGCTTAGAAAGGTTAAGTGACTTGTTCAAGGTCAAATAGCTAATAAGTGTAAGACCTGATATTCCAGTCCAACTGCATGCAGTGGGCTAAGTGGTCAGTGTAGGTAAGGTACAGTCATTTTAGGAGATTTTATTTTATTGAAGATTAAATTATATCTGTAACAGAGGAGATATTTTAGAGCTTCTTACTATTTTAAATTGCCTGCTTTGTTAACTCCTTGATCATCCTGCATTGTCAGTTTGACTAAAAATAATAATTCATAGATTGGTCAGCTGCCTTCTGTTTAATTTTTATCTTTAAAATAATATTTGAAGGATTTTAAAATAATGCTTTATCACAATAAGAGGAAGAGGCTTGAAGAAAAACTAGATAGTATTCGGTTATCATTTATTCCTTTGTTCACTCAGCCAATATTGAGTGAACACCTTCTGTGAGCCAGGCACTGAGTATGAAGACTGTTGAATAAACATGGCCCCTTCCCTCATGGCCATTACAACAAAATGCATATATTGCATCAAGGTAAGGTCTGAAGACAGCAAGAGAATAAGATGGGAGATCTCTTTCCAGAACAGGAAAGTCAATTGCTAAACTCAGTTGGGAGATAAATCTATGCATAAAAACTACTAGAGTGCATTTACACCTTAGAGGTTGTATGGACTTAATGCTGCCTGCAGTTCTTAATCGTGGTATCCTACTGCTTACTGTGGGAGGAAGGGCTGGCTTCACAGCCCTGGATGCCCTGGGTGATTTCCATACTGGCCTGTGTATGTACAGTACTGGTGGGAATGGGCTCATATGAACAGTGTTTGGAAGGTAAAGGTTGCCCCGCCTGATATAGACCATAAATGCTATTATAATTTAAAGAAGAGAGAATGATCGTGGGCCCCAGGAGTGGTCAGGGAAAGGTTTGTGAAGGTCACAGGGATTGAATTGGGCCTGTATAGCATTTCATTAGATGGAATTCATTTGTTTTATTCTTTTTAGGTGCCAAGTACAGTGTTAAGTATGGAGGATAGAGTAATGAGCAAAACAGACAAGACCCCTGTTCTCATAGATCTTACAGTTTAGGGGGGCATGCAATAGAGACATTTGTAAGATTATTACCCATAGTGTTAAATGTAATGAAGACAATTAAAAAACAATGTTGGAGAGAATGGTGGAGGGTGCTGCCGGTGGTGGTGAGACTTTATTTTGGATAGGAGGGAAGACTGTCTCTGAGGTTACACTTGAATGAAACCTGAGTGTTGAATAGGAGCTGGCCATTAAGTCTGGAAGAGTTAATGGACAAAGCCATAAAGATGAGGTGATGCATTCTATGGGAGTTTATCCATTGAAGAGCTGTACCCTGTAAGGGCATGGACGGAGCAGAGGCTGAAAGGTGTAGGTTAGTGCCAAATCATGGAGGGTCTTGAATGTCAGAACAAGGACTGTTTGTTTCTATGCATATATTAGCGGATGAGTAGTTAGAAGAGATAAGGAGAATCAGGATGAGTATATGCCATAGAAGCTTAAGGAAACTTGTGCAGCTGGGGCCTTGAAGTTTAGGGACACCCCAAATAACATAGTGTCCCAGTCACTTCCTGTTGGAAGTTGAATGTAGTCCTAAAGTGAGGCCTACATGGTGGTTCTCTGTTGACTGCTTCAAATCAGGGGGATTCAGCATTGTCCTACAAATAAGGTTGTGGAGGTCTTGGCAAAGGTAAGCTACCACCCAGTGTCAGGGACTGTGCTTATTAAGGTAATGTTTCCTAAGTAATGTATGATGTAACAGGTTCCTTTTGTGGTAATTCCCCTTGGAACCAAAAACTAATTGTATTTTTATTAAAGTAAAGGGACATTCTTTACGTTACAAGATGTTTTTGTGAAAGGAAAAGTTAAAGGTTTAATTCAGTTCATATTGATAGATAAAAAGAGGTGTGTTAAAGCCTCATTTTTGGAATAACTGTATCTTATTTACTAAAGGAAAAATAGCCCCAAATGTTGATATAGTTCTGTAGAGAAATGTGTTTGGGCAGTGAAGGGATTCCTGGCAGTGATTGAGAAACACAGTAATGGGGAACTGCACTTGATCGCTTTTGAGGTTGATTCTGATGTGTGTAGTCTTTACATCCTATTAAAACTTTGAAAGATAAACTGATACAAGAAGGATTTGCCAAGGCCAGCAGCTCTTCCTTTTAAAACCTTGGCTCAGTGTACACATTGAAGGGATGGGGGAGTAAGATAAAAGCATTATAAATATGAGGTTAACTGAATTCAAATAGAAGGTTCTCTCAAGTTATTGCATTCCTTAGAAAATAAATACATTACGCATATGGTTAAGATTGATCAAAAAAGTATTCAGTATGCCAGTGATTACATTCCCATCTGTGATTAAGGTTTTCTGTCTGCATCTGGTTTTCACATTATATTTCTGTAACAAAAATCCTTTATATAGCAGAGTTCACTTTCTGTATTTTCTATTAGCTGCAGCTTGAACTACTGCACAGATCGCAGATTTACACATGTGGTTTTCATTACTTCATACCATTGAGAAAAAGTAATATTTGTTTGGGAATGTCTGTTTTCCACAATTTCCATGGTAATACAACATGTTGAGCCTTTTTAATAACACTCTTGTAGAACTACAAATTGTTTTAGGCATTCTCCTCTTGGTAGAGTTTAGCTTTTAAACTGGTCTCAGTATATGTTCCCCTCATAATGAGGTTTTACAAATTTGAGGGCTTAGGATTGGAACAAAGCAATTATTAAAGATAGAGAAATTTTACTTTTGATTGCATGTGATACAGACTTCAGTGTGGAATAAGTATCACAGATAATCTGGATATATATTTCATAGTGCTCATTACCATTACCCATTTTATTGTTATTTTATATCAGAAGACAATTTATTGTGTTGGAGGTATGAAGAACAAACATAATACTCCAAAGTCATTATTTTGAAAAATCTAAACATTAACTTCTTTTTTTTTTGGTGAGTTATCCTATTGATTGTGATACAGTGTTTCATATATAAAAATAGTTGAGTGAGGAAAATCATCAGTGGGTAACTTGAGGTTTACATTGTGTATTACTTGAATGTGTATTTGTATGCCATGTTAACATTTAAGAATTTATAAACATGTACATTTAAAATATTTTGTAACACTATCTTCCTGTCAGCTTTTCTCCGTTCACTTCAGGATACTCCGATTAAAATAGACACAAGTTAAAAAGTGAAATAGTATATTCTATATTGGGAGATCATTTATAATTGAGAAATTTATCTTATAAAGGAAGTTTATCCACATGGTAATTTTATGTGCCTCAAAACTGAGATCCATTATACCATTTTTGGTAATAAACCGAGACATTAGTCTTGTATTTAGCAGTCATGAGAAGCAAGAAAAAGACTTAGACTCTAGGGGATTTGTATGTACTTGGCCTCCTTCATTTGTTTAATGGAGATTATTAAATATGGCCCACACAGGTAGACTCTACTTTATCAGGCTCTCTGATGCCTTTTGTTTATGGTTGTTGAGGCACTAAATATTATCAAAAATCATGATTGAATCTAAGAAAAGTATCCATTTTCTTCTTTTTCCCAATAATACTTATTTATCCTCTATTTACAAAATATTTTTTTTTATCTCAGTGTAAAGACATTGGAAATACCAGAATTGTGTAGAAAATTACCCATATTTCCATCTCCTGGAAATAATATTACCCATATTTCCATTTTCTGGAAATAATATTTGACATCTAGATGTATTTACTTCCAGTCTCCCCTCCTTGGCCCTGTTTAAGTTTTTCCATTAAGAATGAGAAACATTGATTGCATGATAGCAGAGTTGTAATATGGTGTATAAAGGGCACTGCTTTTCTTTTTTTAAAATAGAAACTGCTTGTTTATATACATCAGAGTATGTATATTCACCAATTTTAATTTCTAGGGAGTAGTTTGGTCTCTTAAAAAAATAGTAGCAACATCCTTAGTAATATTTTTTGAGACTGCTTTTATAAATCTATCTCTTTGCATTTATTGAGTTATTACTTTATGTGCATATGATTGTGCTAGATTTATGTTTCATAGATTATAAGAACTAAATAGTGATACTTGTTCTATTCGTAATAGTGGTGGTAGTAGTAATAGTAGGTGTTTGGGAATGAATGAATGAATTCTAAACCTGCCAAATCTAGCAGGAAAAATGAGAATATTTGGATTGCTTTAGAAGAAAAAAAGAAAGTAGTAGAAGTTTATTTGGTAAAATGCTTCACTAATTGTTGTTACTAATAATTTCAAACTGGTTGGTTGCATAAAGATTATTAGATACCGTTAACAGTTGTTTCAGATTATCTTAGCTAATGATGGCAATGTGTAAATTTCAGAACAGTGAAAACAATATTGACACCACTTTGTTTTGAAACACGGTTTAACTTGCACTTAAAATTCCAAAAAATAAAATAAATAACACAGTGTCTCAAAGCATTTTCTAAAGAAACCATATCTGATAGATTATTTAATTAAAAAAAAATAAAACAGGTAAAATCTAACACATTCTTTTCAGGTATTGATGTATGTATATTTTAGACCCAACTTAAGGAAAGAGGAGTTGTATCCAGCTTTGAGTCAGATGATTGGAGAATTAAGAGCCCTATAGGGCATGTCACTGCAGGAACTCTGAAAATATTTTCTGGTTTGGATTTTTCTAAAATTTAGAAGGGCTTGTATCTGTTTCTTAAACAAAACAAAACTGGCCTAGTATTATCGTGTAAGTAGATGGGTGTGATACTTCAGACTGGTTGTGATATATGCGTTTTTTTTCCCTTTGTTGTTGTCAATAGAAAAGATTGATCTCTGGGCTGGTGAACATAATATCTGTCCCAGTCAGAAAAGGAGAGAGGAAATTAGCAGAGCGATTGGTGGAGAATGATATCTGTCAAAAGAAACACTTGGAGAGCACTGAGTTTAGTAATAGGTGACTGCCGGAAAAAAGGGAACTTTGAATATTGTCAAGGTAAGGAACAGACAAATATTTTGACTTTGCAATTTACTTACATGCCAAAAATCAATCTATTATTTTTTTCCTAATAAATTATACTTGTGAAGATTTTTCTTTTCTTTTCCTTACTTCTTCTTCTAGTGCCTGTTGATAACGAATTTGTATTATATATTTAAAAAATTTGTCTTTGAAAACTTTGGATGTGGGATTGGGTGGTGATCAGTCAGCCTGGCTGTGGGAGCCCTTGTTTGATAGTTTTGGGTCTGAAGATAGCAAATGATCAAGTACCTATTTTTTTTTTTTAACCCCTCTTCTTGTTGCTGTGCTTCTTGCCATGTTTCATAATACATCTGTTATAAGCTGAGCAATACTTGGAGTTAAAGAGTAAAAGCTATGTCATGATTTCTGTGTTTATTGCAACTAGAGATGGTATTTTCTGAAGCAGTTTGTTGACTAAAGAGGGAAAAAAGTGCTTTTCCATTTATTATTTCTTCTGTTTGATTTGGATATTTTTTTAAACTTGTAGGTGAATGTCATTTCCTAAGCAGAATTCACGTCCATAGGCACGTTTAAAAAAAAAAGAAGTCTAACTTTAGGAAAACAGCAAAATGTACACTTTCCCATTTGGCAAGTGACTTCTTAAAGTCTGCAACATTTAAAAATTAAGGAGAGCCCTGCCTTATGGGTTCCAGAGAGTTGATGCCTCCTGCAGCCAGCTCTGTTTCAGGTTTAGTGGACTTGTGCAGAAGCACAGATGAATACAGATAAATTGTGCTAAGAAAGACTTGAGAGTTAACACAAACGTTGTGTTGTACAGGTTGGCACTCTTAGTGATTAGGTGGGGATTTTTGAAGTTCTGTGACTGCCTGCCTGACTACATGGAAAAGGTGGTAGCAAAATATTTACCCTTCATGGCCATTGTTCTGGAAACATAGCTGCTGGTGTCTCCCCCCACCCCACACACATAACATCTACTCTTGCAGTTCCTACAAAGGCTTATTGGCTTTTTCTTAAAGTTCCTAAGAAGGTGTTGGCAAATGAGTGTGTTTTGTTTTTGTTTTTGAAAGACCAGAGAAAATGAAATGATTCCCTGTATAATTATAGGCTCCTTTGAGATAGCCTAAGTCATGATTTGGTTTCTGTCTGTATTTCTCTTCCTTTCATTCCTCCATCTTCATATTATGATGTTCTTCTACTGTAATTAGTGAGAGACATAAATTTGAAAGAGAAGATGAGGAATTCAAAAATTTATTAAGTAATTGAGACATCTCTCACCTCTGCTTCTGTCTTTGTACCTGTGTACTATTGTTACTAAAAATAAATTTTTTGAGAACTCAAATCTTGGTTGATTAGATTTCTCAAGTCCAGCATAGAAAGAAAGTTGTTAATATCTTAAAGGAAACAAACATAATAATAACAACAACAACCCTTGCTTTAGAATTGCTTTCTCTTCATCTTCCATCAGAAGAAAGCACTTTGTTTCAAAGAGGATATAATTCTCTGCTTTCTGCCTTATGTATCTCTGGGAGGTGGGCAGTGATAGTATGATAAAAATATATAAGGTGCAGATTGCAAATTGAAAAGAATATTGGATTTTAAAACTTGAGCATATATTGCAGATACATAGTGTCATCGTCTTTACCCACCCCTATCCCATTACAACAATGTTCTCTCCTGGTCATGTGGCATATCTCTGTGGGCTGCTGACACAAAGGACCATTGCAGCATGGAAGATCCATATTGAGAGCAAAAATGCATGACAAAGACACATTTTAAAACAAGTTTAATGCACGTTATTTGTTATAATATGCAAATACTAATCCTCAGTATCATGTATCAAAAACACCATGTTGAGTTTCTTCTCTCTCGCTTTCTTGTGTGTGTGGGTGTACATACTTAAAAAATGATGTGTGTGGGCACACATGTATGTACATGTATGTATATAATTGTGTGTGTTGGCCTATTTTATAACTGTTGAGTTTTCTTTATGATTCATGTGGCGTTGAAAAATTTACTCCTAGTTTTTTCTTTTTTGTGATGGTAGTGGGTATATATAAATATGGGGTTTAGACTCAGGTTGAGCCAAAAAGTAGAGAAAAACAGAAATCACATACTTTACATTTACAAGCATGGAGTCCATTGGATTCTTGGGGATATAATTTGGAAGCAGAAAAGGCAAAGAACTATGTGAAATTGAACAGTCGTGGCAGTAAGAGACAGTGACCTGAGGTGGTGCCAGAGAGTCTGGTCCCTGTGATGAGTTTGAAGCCAGGCAGGGGTCACCAGGAGACAAACCTGTCTCTTTTGGGTGGCCAGGGGAGAAATGATGCCTTAGGGACAGTCACCAGCTTACCTGGAAGCTGATAAAGGCAAAACGCTGCTATGTTTCCTCCCAGTATTTTAAAGCATATCCAAAATATGCACAGTGTTCACTTTTCTAGAATTCTGTTATGTGTGTCTTTGTGAGGAGTGGGTGGATTTGGGACAGTTAGGAGTGGTATCCAGCTTGAGGAGCTTGCTCTTAAAAGCCATTAAGGAAAATACTAAGAAGGGTCCAATATTTGTCATATAAAAAAATTAATTGGCCATCTAAAAGATGCAAGGGCATTATCAGGGAAGCAATTAAGACAGAGGAAACTTGTTGCAAAGTGGTATGTATTTATGTTCGAATCATGGGATGGGATATTTATGTAGTACCAATTTTTAGATATTGTATTATTAGATATTTAAAAATAAAAACATTTAATTTAGATGATGCTGTGCACCTTCAAATATTGGTATCTTTATTAGGAAAAGAAGAAAATTATTTTCTTAAGCAAAACTGCTGGGTTTTGAGAGCGTTTGCCTATATTTTTAGTTTTTCTTGGTCATGTTTGAGGGGTCTGATAGTATTAATGCGCTTTACCCCACACGGAGCTTTGAGCTTATTGTAGCACTGCACACTGATCCCAGGTCAGTGTGATGCGTGAAATCAATTTATTTGAATCTCTTTGCCTCTATAGGAATTTGGCAGCATGCCAGTTGTTTTCATTTAATGTTCTTTGTGTTGAACACAGACAAGCAGGCATGCTTTTGTATTCATCTTTCTTTTGGTCTCTGTCTCTTTCAGCCAATATTTTACTCTATGGATTTTGAGATGAAGGAAGAATGTATTATTTATATGATTCTAATCATTACTTAATGTGTGTGTGTGTGCTACTTTCTTATCTTTTAAGGGATTTTTAAAAATATTCCTGAGTTTTAATGGTGACTTTCTTTGTAGAGAAGAAATATTTTAGTTTTTAAAAAATAACATTTTTGATGAAACATAATAAACCAGATCATAGGTGGTATTTACTTACCATAATGCTCATTATCAAAACTGAAAATAACAATATTAATTACACTATACAACAAATGTTTAATTTGTGAACTGGATTATCAGAATCACTTACTTCTTGGGGAGCTTTTTGAATGTAAAGATTCATACTTTAATCAAGCACACGCTAAAGAAAAAAATATTATTATCTGGGTATTATTATCTTTGAATGATCCATGTTGATTAAGATGCCAGTGTTTTACATAGATTTGTGGTTATATGTGATTTTTTTACAAAATTCCTGCCATTAGGGCAATTTTTTGCTCTTTAAAATTTGGAGGGTCATGACAGGGAACAACAGCACAGAGGTTTTTACGACAAAGAGACTCAGACCTTTCTGTGGATGTTTTTGTAGGGAGGATTTGTTTCTGGGTCAGCTTTAGGAAAAGGTGGAGAAGGAAACGAGAGAGAGTGAGAGGAGAATGCTCTGTTGATGCTCCGGGCAGTTCTTGCGGAAGTTGATATGCAGAACCAGGGAGCCGCGGCTTCGGGGTCAGGCGCATACCCAGCAGCCCTGCTTCCTTGTTTAATTACCTGAAGAGCAAAACAGTCAGCCTGAGAGTGTGTGAAAGCCCAGTATCTCTGCAGCCGCCTGGCGCTCTGACATCCTGCAAGGCCAGCCCTGTCTGTCCGCCAGCGTCAAGCTGGCTCCCGCCCTGGGTTCCTTTCTTTCTGGAGGCATTGTGTGGAAGAGGGTTTGGTCAGGAATTTGAGGTTCCTGCCAGTGCTGTGTCCCTGCTCTTTCTTTCTGGACTACGGTGACAGACGTGCTTGATTTTTTTTTTTTTTCTTAATGAGTTTAAAAATCTGTCTTTTTCATTTTACACCCTGGCCTTGCTATGAAACAATATCTCTATCAACAGCAACAGACATTAACCAGTGCAGGACTGGCCTCAGTTAATGGGTTCTCATTTTCCTAATTCCTGTTATTTAGTGTCCTTCGTGTGTTGCCTTTTTAGGTCAGATTCACTGGTAGTTTGGTGTGGAACTAGTAATTCAGGTTGTTTTTTTGTGAGGCAGTTTTGGAATCTTAATCTGTCCATGAAAACAGAATAGTCCGTTTTTAAACAAAGGTGATAGAACCTTTAAGGTTGGGTTTTTTCCTTTCCCTGGAATTTAAATATGGATGTGGACATTTGCTGTGGGAAGGGCCATGCCCTTTGAAGAAGCTGAGGGTGGTGAGAAATATTATTTGGAATGTGTGGCCAATTTGACAGTAGTATAGGGTACTCTGAGGAATGCTTGGAGATGGAGCCATTTGGGAGATCCCCAGAGTATAACAAGATGTTATGTTTCCAAGAGGAAATCCAGCAGGTTCTTTATGCGCAGGGTGGGCTGGTGAAATGTCTGCACTGTGGGTGGGGGAGCAAAGGTGGTGGTGGTGGGGTTTCCTGCAGAGGGAGGGGAAAGTGTGACTACATGTGCAGTGATTTGGTTTTTCCAGCTACTTCATTAGGATTCTGTCATGCAGACTTCAGGGCATTTACCCTTTAGATGCACATATGTGCATCCCATTAGTGCTAATAGGAGTTGCCGGCAAGTAAAGAGAGCAGCAGTGTGTACCTGTGTTCTGTATGAGCACAGCTCCAGGGGATTGATTCCATTCTTTGCAAAGAATAAAAGAATTGGACTTTGCAGGGAAGAGTTTGGTAGGAATTATTCTAAAAACTTATTTTTCATATTATATTTATGGAAGCGATGTCAATAATTTATGTGTTTGTATACCACTCCAGTGAAAAGTATATAATCATTTAAATAATTGGATTAGCCTCGTTCATCTTGTGATGGAGCTGGCATCACCATGATCTGTTTATACGCTAGCATAAGTAGTAGTATGTGGATCCTTAGGCACGTGCGTATTTATTTATGTATCAGCCTGCTGCATTTCTTTGAGTATTATTTCTCTTTCAACATCAGTATAAATATGAGAAAAGAAAACAGGTAAATATATTTTAAGCCACAGTCAACATTCCTAACTGGTGTCCTCCTCCACTGACAGACTCCAGGTACCCCCCCCTTTCAAGCTCCAGGTTTTTGGTAGTTCTATCCAACTGGAGCTTTCTTAAATGCAAGTAACATTACTGCCAGTTGTAGCATTAAGCCTTAGCAGCAGAGAGTGTATAACGTGAGAAAAACTTGGAGGACTTTGAAAAGTGAATGGGGAGAGTTGTGGCTTGCAGGTGGTGGCATCAGGAACTAAGGGACAAACTGTGAACAAGAAAATGGGGTTTTTACCTTGCACTGAGTGTGCTCAGTAAGTGGAGTGAAATGGCAAGAAAAAAGCAGATCTGTGGGACAAGAGAAAGGGAGGAAGTGAATTACTCTAGAAAAGAGAAGGGAAAAAGCCAAAATCTATTAGTAACTGTGGACCTGTGTCAATTTACCAACAGGAATCAAAACAGGACATTTTGATATAACAGATAAAAAAGTCACAGTATTCCAAAATTTTAGTAAGATTCTGGTGTCTACAATTAAGAATAACTTTAATGAGAAGTGAGAGTGAGAATTGAAATTTCCATACAGAGTAAGAATTAGGTTGAGATTTTTAGGTTTTAACCACTGTTCAGTATATTTCAGAATATACAGCATTGCATTCTATTCTGCCTGGTCTTGTGGGGGGGTGAGGGGAGGAGGAGAGGGGTACATGACGAAACCCAGGAGGGTCGGAGTGAAACATTAATTTAAAAATTTACATTGTTATAAAAGCAAATATACTGTGCTGGGTATTATTTGAACAAATAAAGCAGTTTTGGAATGAAAACTTATAATGGAATCCATTATACCTAAGTTTGAATTTGTTTATAAATGTGGCAAATTAGTATGCGTGGATGGATTTTGCTAATTTGCAATGTGGAGAGATAGAAGTGGAGAGTTTGTTAGAGATAAAAGTCCTGTGAGAAAAGAATATGATGAAAAAATTCTGGGATTTTTTTTTTTGTTTGTTTGTTTGTTTTATTGCTGTGTGTTTGCTCCACCTGGTGGATTTTGTTGAAAGTGTTTTAATCCATGTTAATGAAAAGACTGCCCTGCACACAATTTACAGTAAGATGAATCTTTTGTTTTATTTTTGTTGCTGTGAAAAATAGTTTAATTCCTATCAAGGTCAAAACATTTATGTCTTTTGTTCAGTATTTTCATTGCATTGAAAGTAATATTTATTGTTTCTTCTGGCTCAAAAATGTAATACATGCTCACTTTAGAAGATTTGGAAAATAGAGAAAAATTAAAAGAGGAAAATAAACATGATTTATAATTTCATCACCCAGAATCATTGCATTATTTTTAAGAATAGACGTTATCAGAAGAGGACCACTTTTGCATTTACATTTATTTAAAGATATGTGGAATGTTAAATACTATGCCAAAGTGTGATTGATGATGATTATTATAATTATTTTTGGACAAATGCTGCCTTTAAAATTCCCAGTCTCTAAAAAAAAATCAGTGTTTTGCAGGAACTGCATTTGCTAAGCTACATGTCTACAGAAGGCAAAGGTAGTAGAGATTAAAGGTACCTCATGCATTCATAGGGCTGTTCATATGGGTGACGAGATCTGTTGTTCGCTGGACTTACACAGATTGCTTTCTTTAGAAATCTTAAGGAGTCAGTTGTGCTTTGATCATCTTATTGTTTTCCTTAGGTTATTCTTTTTTTCTCCTTTAGACTCTAAAAGCTCTGTAACAGAAGGTGAAGTTTTGAAAACAGTGTCTCCATATGCAAGGGATTTGGAGACCTTTTTATTGTCTTAAAAATTGTCATTCACAGTCCTCATTAGCATTTATTGTTGCAAGCGTACAGGCAGAAAATGTGAAATTGGTATGTCATGAATAGCCCTACAGAGCTCTCGAGCCCTCGGAGTTTGCCTGCATGTGGTGTGGGCTGGGCTTTGAGGGAAAGCTGTCCAGATGGCTGCCTGCACAGGGCAGAGCTGCAGGTTTTTGTCTCTGGTGCTGGGAGGAGGGTAAGTTCATTGGAGCATACGCCATCACCCTTGCTTTTTAACAAAACTAACTTGCCGTTAGTTAGGATGGGGAGGTGGTGACATTGAAACAAAGGTTTTCCATAGAGTGTTACAGTCCTTGTCAAATGGGTAAGGGATGAGTACAGAGTGTCTTCTATATTATCTGAGTGATTTTTGTAGTTATAAAACATAGGAGGAAACTAGATGGCAACTTATTTGCAGATTTTACACACAAGTGTATACTTTTTAAGATTGATTATTTTTATGGGAATATGCTTTTGTATGAAGAGAGAGTTGATATAGCTAGTATACAGCCTTGTGGATTACTAAGGAAGTGTTTTACTTTAAAATTTTTAAAAATAATTTAACCCTTTGCTGGTGCCTATGGATTAATCTACATTTAATGATATTAGTAGGTTTGAAGTTTGCATTTAAATAATACAACATTCAGACAATGCAAGTGTTAAATCTGTTTTAACATTTCAGAATATTTTTGAATATTAGGTATTGAAAATCAAAAGTCGTTGGTGGAAAAGAACTGCAATATATTGTGATATTTTAAAGGCCTTGGCACTGTTAGAAACAATTCATAATAATTACAAGTACAGATTTTGTTTTTGCACGTGATAGTTCATCTTAAACAGATTTCATTTTGTAGAAATACACGTACATGCTCCCTACATACTTAAATGTAATAATATACATCTTTTCATTCATATGTAGAGAACGTTATACTTCAACCAGAGTTGAGAATCAAATACAGTGCCTAAAAAATTGTTGGAATGATATGACTAACATTTTATTCTGAAGGTGGAAAAAAATATCATAGAGACTTTTGGGCTTATCAGCTTAGGTAATCATTATTATTTAAAAGTTTGTTATGATTGGCATCTTCAAATTACAGTTTAGAGCACATTATTAACTCACTTTAACTGATTGGAGAAACAAAAATCAAAGGGACCTGAGTCCTTTGGTTTGACATGTCACAGGTGAAGGTAAGGGGTCATGACTTCTAGTTCTTGACCTGCCACTTGCCCTGGTAGATTTGGATTTCTCGACAGACCATATAGCATGTTCTCCATGGGACACTGTTTTGTATGGTGCTTTGTCATCTAGTTGCAAATGATCCAAGCAGCGAAGCTTTTCTGCTGCTGTGATGTCTGGTATAATCACCTATTAAGATAAGCTTCCTCTATCCAGCATGTTTTCTTTGACTTGATTCCATCTTATTGCTAGCACTTAGGCCCTCTTGGATAACCCTAAATAACCCTTTGACCCATGATGTTTATACACCCTTCAAATTCTTAAGATGGCAATCATGTCTCCTGTTCTTTTGTCATTTAAGCAAAGCTCTTGTGAGCTCTTCTGTGGGCTGGTTGAAAGTTGTGGAGACAAAAATGCTCGCCAGTCACTTCCCCCAAAGGAAATATTTGAGGGAAATAGCATGAATGTGTCCAGTTGTTTACAACAGACTTTTATATAAAGAAGGTTAAAATGACAGATATTCTCTTACCTTTATAGAATACTTCAATGAACTTTTTAACTTAATTTTTTTCGATCCCACTCATTTCTTTCTGGTTGGCTGCATCTTATGTTATAGCCTAACTAAAACATAAACCATTTGTTTTTCTTGCAGACAAAGTATAATTGGATTTATCTTTGTCAGGAGACAATCTATTATGGCTTTTATTTAATACAGTTTCAGATGTCTTTCAGTGGCAGAAACAAATTAATGTACATTTTTATTAGGTGTTGTATCTATTTAATTGACTGTCAAAGTGATGAGAAGTTAGGAAATCATCCAAAAGAGAGGTCCATCTCCCGTAGCCCAACAGCTCACACATTAGGTAGGTTTGCCCTGTCAGTGGGATGCCTTTAGAAAACACTAATAGCTTCCAGCTGGGTGGAAAATCAAAACCTTTGGGGTCTGACAAAACTAGCAGATTTGAATTTGAAAGCAGAGCTAATGCCTCCATTTTATTTTTTACCACTCGCCCATAAAACATTATTTTCCAATATGTCAGCCTCATTTGGTGGCCAGTGGTCTGAAATTGAAAGTGGAACAAGCAAGCGGAGAAATCTGGACATTAGTGAGTCCGCCCTTTCAAGCTGGTGTGCCACTTTGTGGACAGGTCTCCCCTAAGAGCAGGGGGGGTCTTAATGACCATTCATCAATGCTCGTTGGCTGATCATTGAGTGCCTTCTCATTCAGTTTATCAAGTCTTGCACATAAAAAGTCAGAATAAGCCTTATTCAGCTTTGTTAAAGGCAACTAGGAGTAAAATGCTCCATTTGAACCCATTTTGCCCTGTTTTTTCACTTTGTTAATGCAGCCCTGCTTAAATGAGTGCCTTTATTGGGTCGGTTAGAATATCTGAAACTATTAATTCTCTTGTATTGAATAGCTGGTGGCAGGCCAGAGCAGATGGGGTAGGAAGGTATTTGGTTGGGTGTATTGCTTTCAATTAGGATCAATGAGGTTTCAGCTCCTTTGAATTAACTCACTTAATACCTACTGTGTGAAGTCACAGTGTATCACAACAGCCTGCTAGGAGCAAGTGGAAAGTTGAGAAGACCTGTGGAAAAGCTTTAACTCAAACTCTTCCTTCACCAGTGCAGAGAGCTTGCATTAACTGCAGACAATTTCAGTAGACTGCTAATCCCTATTGGTAAGTCAGGTTTGAACAAAGGAAAACTCTGTACTATAGGGATGGTCTGTTTTGGAAACAAGTGGAAAATAGAGTAATACAATACCATAATGTCCTTCTAGTGAATGAGCTAAATATACTGTCAGAAGTTTATGTATTATTTTGGGAGCTGGGCATTCAGTTGTTGACTAAATTTACTGATTTGGAAAGTGATTTTTTAGATGACTCTCTTTAAAAAAGATTGCCTTAAAAGTGCTCTGTGTTCTTAATTAAAAGACATGCATTAACTGACATGGCTCTTCTAAGGAAGACACTTAATTGGTCAGCAATGTATTCTTTGTTATTGTTTTGAATATATTTTAAGTTTTAAAAATATGTTCCCTAATGGTAATGCAGGTCGGTGTTTTATGCCAGGGAAAACTTCCACAATACATATTCTTTTTTCCCACTCACTTACATAAATGTATTCATCATGTTATTGATTGTCTATTTTTATTATACAATTTGAATGTTAGAGATCTTGGCTCCTTATACTCTTTTTTTTTTTTTTTTTTTTTTTTAGTTAAAGGGAAAGTTACCTCTGTCTAAGTAACTGTATAGAACTATAGAACTATGCATCCAGGCTTTCCTGTTCAGGGAGAACTGCCAAATGGGGTCGCTGCTTTGCTTGCCTCCATGGCTTAAAGGATAAGAGGAGGAAACTGGTTCCTGGAGAAAATGCTGAACTAGTCTCAGGTGCACACACACTCAGGCCCTTTCTGCAATCAGATTTCTAGGTGAGAATCTCCAGGGATCCAGGTTTTGTTGATGTGGATCAATTTAAAGTGGCAATTACTGTAGTCAGATAACAGCTTAAAAAGCTTTTTTACACATAGAAAAGATACATAATCGCACAGCATATGGAACTTCAATTTTCTGAGCTGTGGTTTAGGGACTTGCAGTGTACCGATATTAAGACCCAGTTTTAAAACCGGGTATCATCCAGTTTTCTTAAAGTGTATTGCATTTTTGTCCTGTCATTTTCTATTTTAGAAGTGATTCACCATGCATATTGATGAAAGTTGGGTTTCCCACTGTGAAAATGTTCTCTTTCTAACATAGGTATAGTATTAAAAAGAAAATCAGTGGCATGTAGCATTGGGTGGCTTAAAAAAAAATACTCTCTTTAAAAATGAAAATCTGCAGATTTAGGATGCTGGATTCCATAAAGGCCCTTATAGCAGGGCTTAATTGATTATCCACCCATGTCTGCTATAAAGCTTTCTGTCATAAGAATGTTTGAACTCGGTGCATAACTGTTCTGAAATCCATTACACAGAACCTCATTACAAGTGACATCTAACTAAGATGAACAAAAAGATTGGCCTCATAAATAGGGTGCAGTACACTATTAGTGACAGAACAGAGTAATCATTATGAATTATAGTCTTTTTACAAGTTGTCTCTGACAGTGATGGATTTTTGAGGGGTTCACTAGATGAAGCAGCACTTCTTGGATGCAGTATTTGGGGACTGTAAAAGTTCTTATTGATTGACACTGTTTACCAAAGATGATCTGTTCTTAGTTTGTGCAGGGTATGTGTGTACATGGGCACGCTTTGAAACAGGTTGTGTGCACTCTTGGGATAAGGTGTAGGAAGGGTGAGGAGGTAGAAGTCAAGAGTCACTGCCTCTATTTTCAGATGGGTTTTTATGGTTTCTTCGAGGCAGCAAGTAGAGGGAAAATCAATCTGATAAGGGCTAAAAGCATATCGAAAGTGTAGAATAAGCACGGGATGAGTTGGAAGACTGTGAAGGCAGAGCAAGAGTTAAGGGGGATGCTCCCGGCTGTCATATTCACTGAGCTTGTGGGCTGGTCAGTGGCTCCTAAGTGGAATTGTTTCTGTGTTTATACTGGATTGAACATAACACTGGAAAGGTAAAGCCTGAGGGGTCTGTCTCATCATGTGTCGTGTTGTTAAACTAACAGAGACCTAGGAAAGAGTTGCAAGTGTTAAACTGAGGAAGAGTTTTAGAAATGAACAGTATTTTCCTTCTGCCTGGCATTTTTGTGTGTGTAGAAAAGTCATGCAAGGCAGGCAGGCATATGTTTCTCCTATGAGGCAAGGATGTTTTACAAAGGACTAAAGAGGGACTGCTGAGAGGAAAATAGCCAGCTTTAGATAAAGCACTATAACAAAGGCTCTAGTTTTATATATCATGGTGTCCATTAAAGCTTAATAGGGAAGAGTCCATTGAACCTGGCTGGGTATGTGTTATTCATGGGAAGGATAAACATTTAAGAGCGTGCAAAAAACTCAGAAATCAGGAGGACATGATGGTTCAGCTTTTGAAAAGGCTTTACAGTGAGGATTTTGTTTTCATCTCCCATGGATCTCTGTGCAAGGTAGAGGAGAGTAAGCTAAGAATGTTTGGAGCATATCAACGCGGGGATCCCAGGGGGTTAAAAGCACGCTAGTAAAATAAAAGTGGTCTGCTTCTGCTTCTCAGAAGTGTTCTATTTTACACATACTACTGAGAAGCTGACAAAGGAAGTGATTCTGATACTTTGTTCAGTCTGATAAACTGGCACAGTATACACAGTCTTAGAACATTTTTTATACTGTTTTTGACTTCCAGTTCAATAAACAAGCTTTGAGGTCTGTGCCTGTGTTTGTTTTTTTTAATAAAGTTCCCAATTATGGGGGTTAACATGCGAAGGTGGAAAGGACAGCTTTCATTGTGAGCAGTGGTAGGGGGCCAGGTCTACTTTCTGTTCTTTTGGCAAAATAAGGGTTAACTTGTAACGGGCTGGGGGTGGTGGTGAATGAATTATTCAGCATTTAGCTTATCATTCTGCATTTTACTTTCCGTTCTTTGGTGCTCTGGAACTTGCTGAGAGAGGTAGAGTGGGTAAGGGGAGGCAGGGGTTGTGATACTTTGCATACACATCCCTGTCATTGTTCTGCCTGAAGAGACAGGGCTGGGTTCAAGGCCACATGTGCTCCTGTCATCATCCACATTTCTGCTCCAAGTGCAATCCGGAGTGTCAGCTCTCCATCTGTCTCTGCCTGGCAGGCGCACGCGCCCAGCACCCTGCCTCGGGCTATGCCGCCCCAGCCCCTTCTGACGGCCCTCCTCTCTCTGCCGGTGCCCATTCCAGAACAGGAGGCATGAGCCCTGAGCACGCTTGCTCTTAGGAGAGAGCCACTTTCTGTGTGTTCGTTGGATTCAGGGATGCCTGGTGAGTTAGCCCTGCTCCGCTTTCTCTCTGTGGTTTTGAAATGAAGAAAGCTTACTTTTTATTATGCTTGGAAAAATACCTTCTGCCCCACGGTGAGCTGTATTTTACGTGGGCAGGCAGAGGCTGGGGGTGACAGAGGTGAGATGTGGAAAGCGGCATAAAATGAGCCCTCAAAAATCTCGCTACAGGGGTACAGGGTGTGGAACCCTTGCTTTTAAAATGTGGGAGGTGTGTTTTAAAGGCTGAGGGCAAGTACAGCCACATATATGTTTGCCAGAGCAATTTTACTTGAGGGATTTAGCTAAAGTAAGAAGTATTGTTTCTGTTCTGGATTTTGTGACTGTCATCTGTACCTTGTATCCTGGGCATTTCATCTGTGGAGAGAGTTTACAGATTATGGTGGAATACTGGGATAAGGTCTCTTTAAAAAGCTGTTCATGTCAGAGAAAGTGAAGGAAGCTTTAGGGACTACAAATTATTTCAGTCTTATCCTAAATCACAGTCCTTAGATGTCATCAGGCAAATAATCGAAATCGGTTAATTAAAAATAAAAAGTCTGCTGAATTACTGAAGCTGTTGTGGTCCTGGAAATTTAGTGTATGTCTGTTTCCTCTGAAAAATATTATCTTTGGAGCCTAGGGTGTTTCTGTGATTGTTGCCAGTGAAGGCTCTGCTTATGGAGAGAGAAGCTTGGTAGAAGCCTGGTGGGGAGAGGGTGTTTCTGCTTTCTCAAGAACTACATGGATTGCCCTTTACCTACTTTGAGTAGCCTATCTCAGAAAAAAAAGGGCAGATAGAGATCCTCCAGCTGGCTGATATGTGCAGATTTTTTGGGTAGGACAGGCAGAAGAGGCTGTACTTGGTCACAGAGTTTGTACACCTCACAGATGGTGTTTTGAAACATTATCTGCCAGTTTTCTGCAACCACAGTTGTGTGTAGGTATCACCAGTTGTTTGAAGAATGTTTTTCCC
The DNA here is from genome assembly GCF_965194825.1 of Balaenoptera physalus. Taxonomy (NCBI): domain Eukaryota; kingdom Metazoa; phylum Chordata; class Mammalia; order Artiodactyla; family Balaenopteridae; genus Balaenoptera; species Balaenoptera physalus. The sequence continues at coordinate 41,764,605 of NC_138895.1, read as the reverse complement.
TTTAGGATGTGTCTTGTAGTCCTCATCATTATTGATATATGTGCAGAAAGGACGGATATGTGACGGAACTGCACCTTTTTCATTAGTTTAGTAGACAAGGGATGTGTGTAGCTGAAATATGGGGAAAATCAATTTACAAAAAGACAATGACTGAGGTCTCTGAAAGGTCATTTTAACTCTTTAAGCGATCATCTTGATTTATATGCACCATGCAGCTAAAGATATAATGCGCATTGGGTATGTGATGTGGAATCTGTGTGAAAAAGTGCTTGTGTTTTTGATTTAGCCAGAGTATTGTAGTATCGTTTTATCTGATTTTTATGTCATCAGTCAAATCTAATTTGTTTTTATGCTCTTAATTAATATGTGTTAAATGATCTGATTTATTAGTGTTTTGTAGAGTCTATATTTTGTTTTGGTAAAACAAAACCCTATAATAACCCAAAGCCATTTGTGAATGATAATAAGTGAAAGAGATTAGTTAGGACCCTTGCTATCCCATGCTGGTTACATGATTTTAAAGTATTCTTCAAAGCATCCTTATTTAAAATGCACTGAACTATATTTAAGGTTTTAGAATCATTGATAAGTGTGTTTTAGCGTTGTCGTTAATATATGACTGGTTCTAAAGCAGTAACCTGAAGTGTGGGCAATGTTTCTCACTGCCTCTTGCTCATCAACTGTGTTAGAAAACCTTGTACTTTGATGCAGAGAACATATTAACAGCTGTGACTATGAGCTTGTGTCAGAATGGCGATACTTGAGCGGTTCTGACACTTGGCTATTTTTGATACCCATCTGCACTTTTTAACCACTACTGTCAGATGGACTACCTCTTAATATATTTTTAGCATATTTTAGTCCATATATATATACTTATATTAATGGACAGTTTTTACCATCTGGGACAGATTTTATATTTTTAAGTAAGACATTATGTGTGGAAGACTAAAAGGATGTGTTTCCGGTAATTTGATATTGTCACTGTTTCTTTCTTAAATTTGACTAAGTGTTTATATATCAACAATTATTATTATTATTATTATTATTATTATTATTATGATCTTTTTTCCGTAGGTCAGGTATCAGAATTGGGTCCTGGTTGTTCCAAACTTGATGTAACAATTCTCAGATCTAGGACCTTTTTCATAAAAATGGGGGATCCCTGGAAACAGATGTGCACAAACTCATTCAAAGACATACTAATCTGTGGGGATGGGTAGGTAAAGTCTTAGTTTCAGGGTTTCTATAACTATGTCAGTTAATAAAAAAAAAAAGCACTTTAGCTGTTGGTAGCATACTATTTCAAAAGGAACCATGAAAAGTCAAAGGAGGCCATGCATGCTTTAAAGAAACAGATTAAACTGTTTTGATGATTTAACGCAATATAAGGAAATATCATTTCACTGCCTGTCACTTCGGAACAACTAGATCCTTGTGTTTAAGGAAAGAAAAATGTTTTCTTATGAGAAGGCTAGGAGACGTTTGGCATTATAGTATTTCAGGAGGAGATGGCTCTAAGCTTTCTGATACATTTATATTTTTATCAATCTTTGTATAGTATTAGTAAAGAACATATGTTGACCTACAAAATGCTTTCAGGACTGTTTCCTTAAAAGGACAATAAGTGAGCACAGTCTGCGTAGCCCAGAAATAGTGCTGTTCTTTCAGAAGATGGCTAGTATTAGGTCAGACCACCCTTTCTCAATGGTCCTGCTCTCCAGATGTGACTGGAACTTTTTTTTAAGTTCAAGTTTCCAAAAAAAAAAAAAAAAGATTTGTTTTCAAAATCTGGTTTTACTTAAGACATCTCCATCCTGGAGTGCATTTCATAAATTGCCCACATATTTTTCTTAGCAGAGAACTTAACTGGCTGTAATTTTTAACACATGGCCACATCATGTGATATTTTCAAAACACTTACACATAGCTTTAAGAAGGTCCCTGCAGAAATGATCCATCCTCTCACAGCCAGCCTTTTTTTTTAACAGCATATCTGCATTTTCCATTTAGTAGAGCTATATATTATTAGCTTACATTTTTGGGTAGTAAAACAGTGCATTGCTGATTGTAAAACATGGACTTTATTATCTGCTGAAAATTGATTTGGCATTTATAGCCACTGTGTACTAGACTGTTTTTCTGTTTTTAACATCGATGCTTGCAAGTGATGATTTGTGTAAAAAACAGAAATGAAATTGCCATGGACAGACAACTGTTAGTGTCCCTAGTAACTGAACATTTGGATAATGCACCTGGTTATTATTTTTTTTATAGATGCATCTAAGTGCTATTATACAAGAACATGAAACACAACAGTCCATTCACTGTCACTCTATCTTTACCTTGCAAGTTGATTTGCCATTGTGTTAGGCTAACTCTTTGCTGTATCAAACAAGCCTTCTGCCAGCTATTAAAGACAACTATACCAGCAGCAAATACCTAATTATAAATGTAGACTGTGCAGACATTACTTTTTTGAAACAGACATTTAGAAGTTCCAGCTTCTCTTCAAACCCTGGCCCCAGTTCCCTTTTTCTTGTTAAATTATTTTCTGTTAATATTTCTGAGTATTTGACCTTTCAGTTCTGTATATTTTAAATAATACTTGGAAACTTTTACAAGGTATCTTCCTCTGTAGTTAATAGTTTATTGAAAAAGAAAAGCATTTAATCTGTTTTTTGGGGGAGTGGCTATAATTTTGGACATTTTCATAAGAGAACTAGTTATTTCTTAAAATAAGCATTTGCTTAGTAGGCATTATATAGTCCAGAAATGTTTAGTAACTTTCATCACTACACTGATATTTGATGTTTGCAAGGGAGATACTGTAATAACAATATTCTGAACAGACTTTTTTTTTTTTTAATTAATTAATTAATTTATTTTTGGCTGTGTTGGGTCTTCGTTTCTGTGCGAGGGCTTTCTCTAGTTGTGGCAAGCGGGGGCCACTCTTCATCGCGGTGCGCGGGCCTCTCACCATCGTGGCCTCTCCTGTTGCGGAGCACAGGCTCCAGATGCGCAGGCTCAGTAGTTGTGGCTCACGGGCCTAGTTGCTCCGCGGCATCTGGGATCTTCCCAGACCAGGGCTCGAAACCGTGTCCCCTGCATTAGCAGGCAGATTCTCAACCACTGCGCCACCAGGGAAGCCCTGAACAGACTTTTGAATCATCAAAGGAACAAATACATTTTAGAGTCTGGAAGACTGATCTTGAAAGTGCCTTCAGTTTACAGATGTTGAAACTGAGGATGAAACTGAGGATCATAGAAGTTAAGTGACTTGCTCAGGTGATTTATTAAAGTAAGAAGATTCACCCTCTTTACCATGCTGCTTCTAAATCTCATATACACGCTACGCTCACTCACATTACCATATTAGTGTCAATCGTACTTTGTTGTCTTTTATATTCTACCCTGGATTGCTCTTACCATATGCTTTCTCCCCTCCTACTCCATGACTGCAGAGCTATGTGGGAGAAAATTCTGTAACAGTAATCACTTGGCCTGTGGCAAAAGCATGCCATCAAATTTATCTTATAATTGTTTGGAAATTAGAGAACCTGAATGTGGTTAATTACCTGAGTATTAAGCAGATCGAATAATCTGCTTAGTAAGGCTGTGACAACTGTAAGGTTACTGTAATAAGGAAATTCAGGTAGCAGACCTATGTGGGTTGCTGAAAAATCTACCAGGGACTAAATAACTATGGTTCAGTCTCTCCATGCCATGCACTCCAGGAGTTTTGAGTTCTAGTGCTCCAGGCAGTGAAATAAACAGCAATTATGATATGGAATAACAAGAGCCTGGAGACAGGTAAAGGAACCCAGAGGCAGGTAGTACCTAACTGGATTAGAAGTCAAGGACAGAGCCGGAAGGGTGGGCAGTGGGCTTATTGGAAAGCCTTGCCTGTCTCCTACTTCTTCAGATTGGATCTCTGTTAATGTAACTTAACATTTTTTAGTTTGTTGTTCTTATACTGAGGATAGGACATTGATTTTTGTTTATTAAATTTTAATATCTGTGTGTGACAGTGGGTATAGTATTTCTTGAAAGCAATTTCTTTGTGTACAGTTGTGGTTCTTTGGTAGCTAACAGTATCTAGTGGAATAAGTCATTAACGTAAATGACTCATAACTTGAGAACAATAGGATTTCACACCTGACCAAGAAGCAGGTTTATCTGGCTGGCTTTCTCAAACAGCTGTTTGCATTAATTAATATTAATGTAAATGTACTTTCTGAGAATGTCTAGCTTAATTATGTTTTTCAACCCATAGAGTTCCAATCAAAGGAATCGGGATATCCTCTTAATCTCAAAGGGAGTATGTAACTGCCATCTCCGAACAGAATAAATCTGATAGTATAGTATAAGCCTTTTATTGAAAGCCTATACATGCCAGGCCTCAAGGCTAGGCACCTTATATACTTTCTAATCCTCACTACAGTTCTGCAAAGGGTTTCTGTGACCATGTGATCTCTTGGAAACCTGAAGATCAGATAAATTAAGCATTTTCCCTCGAGGACACACAGATATCTTTAAATGTTAGAGATGGGATTCTCTGGTTTGTCAGCTGATTTTGGTTTCCTTTTTTGTTCTTTTTAAGGAGGGGTGAGTCTGATGCGCTTGATGAGAGGATGGTTTGTAATGGAAGCTAGATGGAAACATTTAAAGGGGGATGTTTGAATTTGAAGTAGAGCAGCATAGAAGGTGGAGTTCTCTGTGCTGAAAAATAAAAATGGAAAAGTATTAGCCTCAGTCATCAAGAATGATCTTGGGTAAAGCAGGTTAGCAAGGTAGTTATTTCTCTGTGTATTTCTACTTCTCTTGAGAGAGTACAATGGGAGTAATAGGCATTGGGGGACTAATGTCATTATTTTGAAAAGTCTAATAGAAATTGTAAATTTACTCCCTGAAAAAGCTGTATAGGTTAACTAAGATATCACCTTTCTAGGCTTTTGGAATGAGGTAATCCTGGCTATCTTTTGTTGATCAGAACCTCAGATGGGTGATTTTCTATGTTTTGGATTATAGTAGAAAACTGGAAGTCAAATGATGTATTCAACACATTGGCAGACAAAACTGTTAAACATTGTGTGGTTAAAAAAATATCAGATCTCTTGGTAGCGAGACTGCTGGGTACCCATGGTTCTGCCCCAGGAGGTTCTAGGCAGGCAGAATGTGTTTCCAGAAGATGAGCACGGGTTGTAGGAAAGCAGATTATCTTTTTTCACCATGCCTCTCCCCCTCTAAAAAAAGCAGTTGATTTTTAAATTGTGGGCTGTTTTCTCTAGAAGATTTCACTTCTGTTTTCCACATTTCCCTTTTAAAGGCTAAGTGATAAGTGCAGTCTGTAAAAAGTCTCACTTTATTAGAGGGATTCTTTTAATTCTGTGTGGTTTGTTAACATCATACAGTGTACTTTGATGCTCATGCAAGAAAGTAAATTTGAAAGTACCGATGAGAACATGATACTGTAAAGAGTTTGGTCTTAAGACCTATGTAATTAGACAGGCAGAAATGCTCTTTAGGAAGAAGGGATATTTAAGGGTGTCTTTATCATGTGTTTATGGCTTTAACAAGAGTCCTAAAGAGTTTGTCCAAATAAACAGACCATTCTTAATAATCTGGGATGATTTTGATGGGGTGCTAAGTTATTTAGAACTTTGGGAAAGACAATTGTGCTTCTGAGCATATCATTACTTTACATTTGAACTTTGCACGATTTAACTTCACTGCCTTCCTTTGGACTTGTTTGGTTTAATGATTCTCAGGTTATTGGGAGGAAAATGCATAATAAAATTTGAGGGTCCTGTGGTAACAATTTATATATTATTTCATTTGAAATGCTTAACATGTGTTCTGACAAAGATATGACTGGAACAAAGAAGGGCCTTGATTCTGACACTTTCCATGTGAGATGGGCATTGTTTCCTCTTTAAAATGGTTCTATCTGAACCTATATACTCAGCACTTAAGGCAACACATCATTTGAAAGGTCTGTTAACACTTATTTTTTTCTTTCTTTCTGCTCTAGCATTAGTTGTATTTGTACAGCCTAGAGACAGGAAAATATTAAAGGAATCAAAATGAAGATTTTTGTCCTTAGAAAACACTATTTTCTTCCAGACTTTCTGGAATGTTCTTAATCATTGGTTTATAAAATACAGAGTGACAGAAACCAGAGGTAAAACTCAACTTCTTAATTACCCAGGCATTCTCTTATATACCAGTGTTTGCTTGCTGAGCGTGAAATAGCCAAAAAAATGGTAAATGTAGATGTGATCAAGCTTTCAAAACTTTTTCAAGTTTTTGTACAATTTAGGAGTCTTTCTAAAGAACTTTGCTGAAAGGAAGAGTTACCTGTTATTATTTATTCGCTACATAGAGGAATATCATTCTGGCTTTTTTTTTTGGTCCCAATTTTTTTTTTTTTTTAACTTTTTTCTTTTAAATTAATTAATTAATTAATTTATGGATGTGTTGGGTCTTCGTTTCTGTGCGAGGGCTTTCTCTAGTTGTGGCAAGCGGGGGCCACTCTTCATCGCGGTGCGCGGACCTCTCATTATCGCGGCCTCTCTTGTTGCGGAGCACAGGCTCCAGACGCGCAGGCTCAGTAATTGTGGCTCACGGGCCCAGCTGCTCCGCGGCATGTGGGATCTTCCCAGACCAGGGCTCGAACCTGCGTCCCCTGCATTGGCAGGCAGACTCTCAACCACTGCGCCACCAGGGAAGCCCTGGTCCCAATTTTTAATACATCTTATTACTTTTTTTTTTAATGCACTCCTTTAGGAGTCTGAAGAACTGGTTAAAATCTCTGGATCTGCTACTTACCCCCTGTTGTTTTGGGCAAGTAATTTAATTTTGCTGGTGAAGAATATCTTTCTTCTCATATCTTCTACTCATATCTTCTGTGGGTAAAGCATATCAGTGTGATGTTAATACACCTTTTGTTAAAACTTCTTGGAGACTTGAACCATTTTGTAGTGTTTTCCAGAGAGCAGAAGGGTATCTCTTTAAGCTACAAAGTTGCTTCTGTTTATTTGTTTAAAATTTCTGTACATGTTGGTCAGTTATTTTGAATGGCCCTGTTCTTTATACTTAGCTATGTTCTTAATCAGTTTGTGCTGAATATGTTTTATCTTTTGCTTTATGACTTGGATTTATATTATAAACAATTAATATATTGTGTTTTATGAGGCCATCTATCAAAGAACACAGGGCATTAGGAATGTCAATTACTGGGTGTGAGTCAAGGTTCTTCCACTTAGTGGTGTGACCAGGAGCAAGTAAGTCATTTTACTATCTGCCTGAGCTTCACTTTCTTTGCCTCAGAAACAATTATTCTGTCTTGCCGACTTTTGCTTCACAGTACGGTGGGTGGTAATAATGATTGTAAACATGCCGTGTCTCCCTAAAAAGCAGAGTTTACATGCAAGCAGTAATTATTAAAGGCAGACGGTGACACTCTCTGGACTTAAAAATAGGGGACAGCGTTTGAATCACGCAAAAGGGCTCTAGCCTGTTGTGCTTGGTGAGTTTTGTCTATTATTTGATGGGATTTTCTGAGTTTTGTCTACACTTGATAGAATTTTCTCTCTTTTCTTTCTTCTGCCCAACCCCTTCCTGTTCATGTGCCCACACTTTTACCCATTCCAGCAGTTTGCTAACTTGGAAACCATATAACCAAACTTAGAATGGCGAGTAAAATAATAAAGTGCATGCTTAAGTGAAAACTTGAGAAGCCCATCTTGTTTTGTTTTTGTTTTTTTCCCCCCAGATATTAATAAGTGGCAATTTTAATTTGTGGCGTCATTTTAGGTGGCTGAGACTTTTCCCTCCTTACTGATTTTCATTTCTCTTGGTAGGAGATATTGCTAGAGAGTTGAATTCTGTCTAACCTTTTATGTATCCCAAGATACAGACTCCCCATTGTTTAAAATAATAGACATTTTAAGTGTCATCAGCTTTTCTTGATAAAGCTGCCATTTATATTAAGATCTTGATTTCCTAGTTCTGATAATTCCATTCCAGGCTACCTGTGAGGTTGGCATGTAGTAGGCAATCAGCAAATGTTTGCTTAATGAATAAGTGAGGATGAGAGGTGGACTGGGATTCACAGAGATTCTAAAGGAAAGAAATAATGCATAAAGCATGTTAATTATGAGGGGAAAAATTAAAAAGTAAATCTTATAAAATTTTTGGTAAATGGTGTTGAATAATCAAGCATTTTCTTTGAGTTAAGGAAAAATAATACATTAAATTTTTTGGCCATACAGGTTTCTTGGCAGCTAGCTGCATATTAGTTAGTTGCATATTGCATGTATTATAAATCTGGTAGTTAATCATGATAATATTTACTAGAAGTATGATACAATATATAACACTTAAGAAAAACACTTTCTGACAGAATTGCTGAAATTAGAAGCAAAGCCCAGGGCTTTTGACATTTGTAATATTTGGGGAAATTAGCGCTCCCTCTACCTGGGCACTTGCATGTAGTTTGGGAGGATGGGTGTAAGGTGTCAGTGTTCCAGCAGACATATTGAGTAAGATTCTAGCAAAAGACAAATATTAACAAAATATTTTCATCTTTTCACTTACAGAGTACATTCCATCAACAGTTTCTTCTACCAATAATCTTAGATGAGTAGCAGTTTGATAGGCTGATAAAATTTATCCTAAAGACTCCAGAGAGATTGCTAAAATAATTCATTCAGTGCCTGATACGTAATTTCTTGGAAAACATACAATTTCTTATAATAGTGAAACTGTCTTTAAATATTTTTGTCCTCTTATGTTTCAACATACACATTGAATCCTTTGAAAGGGATAGGAGGGCAGGTTTGAGTTTCAGAGAATATCATTCATTACCTTGTATACCTTGGAAGAATAATCTTGCTAATTTGACACATATTTGGTAAGTACTTCTCTTAATTTGTGCCTTTAAAAAATTTATAGAAGGTCAGTGTAGCTTATCAACTGAGTGGCTCTGTTTTTACAAGGATATTGCTGATACTCTGCATGGATTACAGACTTTCCAAGGGTCATTGGAGCACTTTGGAAACATGGTGTAGAATGATGTAATTAAGTGGTTCTTAAAGTGGGGTGCATGGGCCAGCAGTACCAGCATCAACCAGGAACTTAATTGGAAATGCATATTTTCTGCCCTTCTGCAAACTTAATCAGAAACTCTGGGGGTAGCCCAGTAATCTATGTTTGAACAAGCTCTCCGAGGATTCTGAAGCATATTTAAATTTGAGAATCACTGTTGTAAATCGTCGTTTTTCTGTCTCCTTGTGTAGTCTAGAGAAAATACCCCCCCCTTTGTTTTTTTTTATCATGGAGGTCCCAATGAATGGAAATCAAGGCAATTTATTTGTTTTAAATGATGTATTTAAAAAAAAAAACTCAATAAAAAATAAAAAAATAAAATACTCAAAAAAACCCCCACAATAAATAAACTCAAGAAATTACAAATTATGTGTTTGTTCAGAGCCTTGGTTTCTAATAGCATATTTGGATGCCCACACATTATAGCTAAATTGAATGAGATAGTTAAGAGAAGGTACATTTCAACCCAATTCTGTGGTGTTGTTTATTCTGATAGTTACTTTTAAAGAAGTGAGTCTATTTCATTGCACTCAGGCACCGTTTATTATACCCTTGTCTTGTTTTGAGGCCACCTTCTGATTATTCAAAATTTTGAGTTTAGCTTGATCATCTTTAGAGAATATTTAGATAGACCTCAATTTCACAGTAATATCAGGTAATTCAGAAAGTTTAGATATATAAAAATATTCTTTTTATTTTTCTCTGTGTTGAACATAAATAAGGATTCAGTGTCATTACAGATGTTTCATCAGTAGTGTCTGGATTTAGGTCTTACATCTCCTGTATCTGCTGTTCTCTTTTGTGCTTGGTGCAACTTCAGTAAACGTAGTCTGACACGCTTTGTGGCCTTTGCCTCCTGTGATAAAATAGATTGAAATGATTCCTGACACCATCTGGTGAAGAGGAGCAGCCCTGGAGGACTGTGCTTTGAGAGAAAGTAACTGAATGCTAAGAAATGTGGAAGTCTAGGGACACAGGCAAAGGATTTTTTTTTTTTAAAGAGCATGAACATTAATACATCTTCTTGAGGTTTGATGGGACATGTACTGCCTACTGCCCCATCTGGTGCTTATGATAGCATGGCATATTAGCATGCTGCAAGTTCATAATGTATTCAGGGGGAGGAAACATCCCTTGCATACCAATTGAGGCATCCTCTCTTTCAGAACTGCTTTTGAATTTCAATGATGTTTATATCTTCCAAGCCTTGACCAAAGCGAGCATTTCTGCTCTGAGGAATAACATGAGTGAGTGAGATTGTGTGTGTGTGTTCGTGTTCTCTACTATTCCCTCATTAATTTATCTTCCTCCCTTTTTTCTTGATGAAATTATAAGTAGTTATTAATATTATGTTTTATGACTTTTAATGCTTTCTGTTTTGAAACCATATAATTCTTTGTTATTATTTCACTTATGGCACTTAAAACATTTTGCCTTGTGAAATTGTGTAGTTGTCCCCTTGTAGATTGAACACTTTTTTAAGGGTCAGGCCTGTATCTAATTATGTATGTGTCTCCATGGCACCTAGAGTTCACTCATCCATTTAAAAAATATGTATTTACTGAGCTCACACTGTGGGTGTGACACTGTCGTAGGTACTGAGTAAGACTGGTGGGTCTGTTTTCCTCTCAGGGCATTTGTATTTTAGTTGGGAGGAGACAAACAATAAACAGAGAAACAGATACATCTCCGAGATAATTTCAGATAGGGATAAGTACAATTAAAAAACAGGCTAGGGTTTCCCTGGTGGCACAGTGGTTAAGAATCCACCTGCCAATGCAGGGGACACAGGTTCGAGCCCTGGTCCAGGAAGATCCCATATGCTGCAGAGCAGCCAAGCCCGTGCGCCACAACTACTGAGCCTGTGCTCTAGAGCCCTTGAGCCACAACTACTGAAGCCCTCGTGCCTAGAGCCCATGCTCCGCAACAAGAGAAGCCACCGCAGTGATAATCCCGTGCACCCGAATGAAGAGTAGCCCCCGCTCGCTGCAACTAGAGAAAAGCCCGCGCACAGCAACGAAGACCCAATGCTGCCGAAAATAAATTTATTAAAAAAACAAACAAACAAAAAACAGGCTAGAGGGAGGGTGGGTGAGTGGGGCCACTTATTTAGATTGGATTGTCAAGGAAGTCACCTTTAAGGAGGTAATATTTTTGTGGAGACCTGAAGGATCTGAAGAGTTAGTGGCAGAGGAATAGAAAGTTCAGAAGCCTTGAGGTGAAAATATGATCGGCATTTTCAAAGGTAGTTCGAGCCGAGTTCAGGGGTTAGCCCATTGCTAGGAGTTGGGATTTTATTCTAAATGTGTCAGAAGCCATCAAAAGTGACATGGTCTTAAAGGATAACTTGAACTGCTATATGTCATGTTCTTAGTAGGCACTAAATAACTATCAGAGGAATGAGATGAGCCTTTAAATACATGGAGGCACTCTGTTGAATTGGAATTAGCATGAATTTTAGAATCAGAATAAACATCTCTTGGATTCTGACCTTGATGTTTGACTTTGAGCAATTTTTTAACCTTTTTTAGCTCATGTCTTCTCATCTGTTGAAAGGGAAAATTAGTACCTAAAATCCTGGTATTATTGTGAGAATTAAGTGAGGTAATTCACTTAAAAGACCTAGCACAGGGCCCAGTTAATAACAGGAGCCTGATCTACCAGCGACACACACTGATCATAATAAAACATCAGGATGGTTTCGAGGAATATTTAAACAGTTGGCAGCATCTTGTTGGGAATCCTTTTCTGGTACTGTTGTCTTTTTTTTTTTTTTTAATAAATTTATTTATTTATTTATTTATTTTTGACTGTGTTGGGTCTTCGTTTCTGTGCGAGGGCTTTCTCCAGTTGCGGCGAGCGGGGGCCTCTCACTGTCGCGGCCTCTCTTGTTGCGGAGCACAAGCTCCAGACGCGCAAGCTCAGTAGTTGTGGCTCACGGGCTTAGTTGCTCCGCGGCATGTAGGGATCCTCCCAGACCAGGGCTCGAACCCGTGTCCTCTGCACTGGCAGGCAGACCCCCCAACCACTGCGCCACCAGGGAAGCCCTGTTGTCTTCTTAATAAAACATTGTTAACATATTGCCAGGGTGGTAGTGTGCAGCATCTGCAGTCTCTTGCTCTTGATCTAGAATTATGTAAGGAAGGAAACTCAAGGAATTCTATGGCAAAGTCCATGCCCAGTGAAACAACCTGGGATTGAAAAAAAAATTTTTTCTTAGAGTTTATCTCAGTGAACTTGAAAAATTTTTACAAGTAACACTCTGTTTTTTTGTTTGTTTGTTTTTTGTTTTTTTTTTGAGAAATTTTAACCTGAGGAAGTCAAATTGCCTTCTGAATTGGAGTGAAAATTGTGGTTATATGAAGAATATTGTAAAAAGAGTTTTAATTCATAAAGCAGTAACTTTATTAGTTAGTTGCATAGTTATTAGATATAAACTTTTTGAAAGGAATTTTTAATGCACTCAAGTGGAGAAAATAAGGCACTCCATAGTTTTTGTATGCATGATGCATTTAATTGCAAGAAACTATTCCGTGACTATTTTCATTTAGTCTGTGAGGCAGTGTTTAGGTTGTCAAACTTTCTGTAGAAGAATTGTGGGGTTGGGGGGCGGGGGCAGATGTTGCTGGTGGTTGAATGTCTAAAGAGAGTTCCAAGTTACTATTGTCTTGGACATAATCTTATCAAATATATGGATTAGTTGAGTTATTCTTTAAACTCGCTCCCCACTTTTACAATCATGTATTTGTTTTTGGCTAGAGGTTCTCCGCTCCTCCATCAGTAGACTTTTTTTTATTATATCCATTCCCCTGCCACCCAACAGTCAGGAAAACAAATAATGCTTAAGGAATGTGGAGGGGGAGGTAGTGTGCACTTAACGCGATTCTTGAAATGTTTTTTGATGTCTTACAGAACTGTATAGAGCTGTTGACAGCTGCATGTTGTGTGAGAGGAGTCACATTTATTGCTGCTGAATTCTGGCTGGAGTGTAAGAAGAAGGGTGGGAAGGTAGAAGAGCCGTAGAAGTTTGGGAGGCGGAATCACAGTTCAGAATCCGGCAGCTGGCTGTTGGCTCCTAAGATTGATCATTTTCCTTAGTTAAGCACCAGTTGGATTCTTAACAACAGCATCTTTCAGAAGTGATGGGTTTGCAAGGCTTCAGGAAAATTCAGAGGGGATCATTTCCTCACTGAGAAATAGCCTTACAGACACTTTGTAGGCCATCCCAAATGTTGTCTGTTCAGCACCCTGCTTGCATACTCATCCTACCCTGCAGGATGCCATGAATACAGATACTTGCGTCATATTTGTTTTCCTCTAGAAAGAGAGGAGAAAGAAAAGCTGGCTGATCAGGTGAGATAGGCACATACATTAGTAAGTGTTGGGTCTAGCAGACAGGAGCCTGACACGTAGAACCTGCGTGGTGCAGTGCCACATCTGACCTAGGTCCCATGCCTCCTCATTTTAGTTTGTTTGGTTTACAAGATATAATATTACAAACGACACTACTGGATGTCTCCTCTCTTGTCTACTAAGGACAGTGACCATATCTTGGATAATGGGATAATCCCCCAGTTTGTGATTATTTTCAGTTACTTTGCAAGGGTGACCTTTATTTTTGACCAATTTCTCTCACTTGCTTTTTTTTTTGGTTTCTAATAGTAGAAACAGTCAGCACACCTCAAAACTTGTTTCCTTAGAACATATTTAAAGATACTGCACACAGTCTATCTAGTTAAAACGAACGTCTCACCTTCAAAAGACCAGGCTGGGTGTCAGATCTGTGCTTTGTTCTCTCTGTTGGTCCGTCCGTTTTTCTCTTTCTTCCTGCCTCCATTCCTCCCTCCTTCCTTCCACAACACGCTTTACAGAGGTTATAATATTTCTAGGGATTTAACCCATAACAAGCTTCAGTCATGCTAAAGTCATATTGCACACACAGTGTCTGAATAACAATTTGCTCTATTTTCCCCCAGTTTAAGAATGAAGGAAGGGCAGGGCCTAGACATCATTTACTGACACTTCATAAATTTTGACAAAATCAGAATTTCTTGAAGATCTGAAAAAAACTATATTTTATGTTCATTTAAGCAATCAATATATTACAATTAATTATAAATGTTTACATTTCAAGTTACTTGTTTATTAGAAGTATATCAGTTGAATTGGTTCATTTGGTGAGCTAAACACTTGGCAACAAATATAACTTGGCACATGCTGACCCTTGACGTGTCTCCTTTCTGTTGTAAACTTTTGCATGTAGGCAGGTGTGTAGCAGATGCTGGAGGAAGTGGGTGAATAGATAAAATGGGTGTGGCATCCTTTGCTCTAGTGAAACCTCCGAGGCACTTTTGGGACAAATTGTTTGAGGTCAAGGACTCTTTGTCTTTTATTCCTTTTTCACCCATAGAGCCTAGCACAGTGTTTTATACATAATATGAGTGATCAGTGTCTCATAAAAATAACCTGTAACTCAATCATAACAGTTCTATGATTGACACATTCATTTAATCAATTGTGTAGCAAGTATTGATTGAGCTCTCTTAATATCTGCTACACCATTTTCTAGCCCCTGGGGATGAGTCAGTGAATAAAGCACGCTCAGTTCCTTGCCCTCATAGAACCTAATTCCAGTGTATGGGTAGGTGTGGGGGTGGGAGGACAGGAGTGGACAATAAATGATAAACATAAAACATAAGCGAATTCTGTAGTATGTTCGAAGATGATAATTACGAAAAAATTGGGCAGGATAAGAAAGGTCCTTAGGACTGTTAGGGCAAGGGGTCAGCTTGCAGTTTTAATTTGGGTGGTTGAAATGGGCCTCTTTGAGAAGGGACTTTTGAACAGAGATTTCATGTGGCTATATGGTGGGAGAACATAAAAGTGGAGAGGTGGAAAGGCTGGAGTGTGGCCTGAATCATTTCAGGGACAGGAAGGAGGCAGCCATCGTGGCTTGGTTGGACCTGGGTGAGGATGGATGTGCACTGGGAGATCAGACTCAGAGAGGTGGCAGGGAGAGGGAAGGGGAGACCATGTGTTTCTTTTTAGACCATTAAGGACTTTCCTGTCTAATAGATTGAACACTCATCCCAGGTAACCTCTGTCCAGCACCTCTGCATGATGCCATAACATCAGGTATTTAACAGTGTCTCAATCTGAAGACCTCATTGTGCCTCGAATTCCTATTATTGATTATTCTCTGCATCATGCAGATTATTTTACTATCATCGGTATTCAGTCCAGTTTGTTTGCTTTCTGGTTCTTTGTATTGCAGGGTGAGTCCTTTAAGCTAAGCACCACTCTATAGAGTGCTAGTCAAGGCTGCATGTTCAGTCTGCTTTTGGGTCTTGACTGCTGTTCTCTAGTACTTTTAAACCCATTTTGGGTGTGATGTGCTGAGGGACAGGCATTTGCCAAAGGTAAACGAACAGTTGAGCTGGAGTAATATTAAAAATCTTTGTGTAAAAAAATGTGTTTGCATACAGGGAAATTATTTGCTACTCTTATTATAAGCTACAGTTTAGAATCTCCTTCCACATTTCTCTTTTTAAAAATTTTTTAATTCTTTTAATTTTTGGCCGTGCCACGCGGCTTGCAGGATCTTAGTTCCCTGACCAGGGATCAAACCTGTGCCCTCGGCAGTGAAAGTGTAGAGTCCTAACCACTGGACTGCCAGGGAATTCCCTTTATTTTGGTTTTTGTTTTCTTTTCTTCATAATGAACAGTCCCCATGTTGAGGTCTGTTATGCAGCCTCCCTACTGCCCTTGAAATGGGTTTCACTGGTACAGGTTACCCTGGCATCATCTATTAGCATATGAGAAGTCAACTGTGCAGAAAAACTCATTTCTTTCTTCTTTCAAGGCAGAGACAGTCTGGAATGATACATGAATGGACATAAGGTATCGATGAAATATTTGTGTCCTCTGGGAGAACACAGGCCACAGTGTAGACTTCCTGTGTAGCAGTAATGTCAGTTTAATTATCTGAATAATTTCCTTGGACCCACTTAAAATTTCTGACTTCTATGAGGTTGCTGCCCCATCTCAAAGTAGCTGAGTTGTAGTGGCTTCATAGGCATCATCTCAAAGTATAACTGAGTTTTAGTGGCTGCACATTAGAGAGGATTCATTTTAATGTGAAAAATATTTAGCTACTGACTCTGGGAAGGACTTGTGCAAAGCACTGCAGGGGTTTCAGAGAGAGGACATAGTCCCAGCACTGAAGGAACTTGAAGTCTAGCAGGGGATGTAAAGTTGAGATAATGGTTGCCATGGAAATTGAGAGCCAGGAAAGTGGAGATTAATTGGGAAGAAATTGCAAGAGGCAGTGAGGGCCCAGATCAGCATGGGAGGAATTTAAATGCACCAAGGAGTTGGAGTCTATGGGATAGGAGTTCATTGAATCCGTACTGTTATTTGGGAGAAAACGAGGAGCAGAATCAAGAATGCTGCTGACATTTTGAGCCTGGGTAACTGGCAAGATGACTGTGCCTCAGTGGAAATAAGAAAGTCAGGAGGAAGAAGTGGTTCTGTGGAAAGGCTGATCTTACTGATGTGTTGAGTTTGAGACTCTTATAATAATAGAAGCCATTCTGCAGACAGTTGGAAATGTGGGAGGGTAGCTTGGGTGAGGAACTAAGTCCTGAGATAGAAATTGAAGTGGAAAAAATTAAATTGTGTGTGACTATAAGGGGTAGACAATTTTGAGAAAATGGAAAATACTGGATTAATGTTTTATTCAAAATTGTGACTATGCATAAATTCCAGTTTTGAAATTAACTTTTATATTCTTTTATTTGTATTTTATACCTTTATTTCCCATGTATTTGATAGCATTTATATTTCTTTTAGTTATATCAGAGCTATGCTCACATCTCATAATTATGAATACCCTATCTAGGCTCCACATTTCACTACTTTCTGATACTTATATCCTGTACATAGTTTTCTCATTGTGGAACTCGTTGACTCTAGAGTATCCTTATTTGAACCAACATGGTTTCTGGGTGGAGGGTAATACAATGCTTAAGAGCTTGGGTTTTGCAGTCAAACAAATCTGGGTATGATTTCCTCATCTGACCTCCATTTACTTGCTCTGTGTGCCTCAGTTTGCTCATCTGGTTCTCTTAAGTATTAAATGAAATCATGAAAAATTATTTCAACACACGTTGCCCCCCGCCACTCCTGCCCAATAAATGGTTGCTGAAGTAGTAGTAATGATGATAATGATAGCAATAATACTTATTCTATCTAAACCTCATTAGATGTATCCAAATCCTGCTTCCGTATGTTGCAGACGTGGGTATAGGAAGTAGAAAGAGGTCCTTCCGTGGAACATGAGTTTGCTGGTTACTCAGGCCACCTCTTCATAGTACTCATTTTATCATCTCTTGAAAAGACGGATCATGACACAGACTGACTTACACCCTCTTGGTCCTGTTTAGACATTTTTTTCATGGATGCTGCTCCTGGTGTGGCATTGACTTCTTCCCAACTGCCTTTCTGTGAGACCTTGTAGAACTCATATTGGTTTTCTCATTCACAAAATGTGAATACAGCCAACTATCAGTTACAGCCTGTTTATTCAGAGCGAATTGATTTTGACCTTTCTCTCCCACTGCCTCCCTTTTGCCCACATCACTGCTGATTAATTTCTGCACAAGAGAATGAGCAAGAGCAGTGATAAAACATAAAATTAAGATTAGTTAATGTTGGTTCATGAGGATTTTTGAGAGCAGGCAGAGCTTTGTCTGAGTTTTCATTTATTTATGCCATTCCTGACTCGTTATCATGAATAGTAAGAACTGGCAATTGTATCGAACAAATAAGCATTATCTGATAAAGAATTTAGAAATTTTAGGATAAATTCAACTGAAGGTATTACGATTTTTAATACCATCTTCCCAAAATTCTAAGGAAAATGTGACTGAAAATTTTCACATATGCCATCCTTTTTTTTTTTAATTAATTAATTAATTAATTAATTTTTGGCTGCATTGGGTCTTCGTTGCTGCGTGAGGGCTTTCTCTAGTTGCGGCGAGAGGGGGCTACCCTTCATTGCAGTGTGCGGGCTTCTCATTGCAGGGGCTTCTCTTGTTGCGGAGCACGGGCTCTAGGCATATGGGCTTCAGTAGTTGTAGCATGCGGGCTCGGTAGTTGTGCCTCGTGGGCTTTAGAGCACAGGCTCAGTAGTTGTGGCGCACGGGCTTAGTTGCTCCACAGCATGTGAGATCTTTCCGGACCAGGGCTGGAGCCTGTGTCCCTTGCATTGACAGGTGAATTCTTAACCACTGAGCCACCAGGGAAGCCCCACATATGCCATCTTTAATGTAACATCTTATATGTTTGCTACTATAAAAAATATAAAATAGTCGTGCTACTTTTTATTTCATTTATTTAAAAATTTTATTGTGCATTTATTAAATTTTATGAGATAATAATGTTTCTTACAGTTTTGTGATAGCCTGCTAGAACCTAGTTTGTTTGTTTGTTTGTTTGTTTTCTTTTAGTAGATTTTCCTTGCTTGCTAATACTAGGGCTCAAAGAGGAAAAAGAACTTAGTGTTTCTTTTTAGGAAGGGATTTCATAAACTTGGTTTAGGGACATTTGAGGATATTTTAGCTACTCTTAGATAATGGATGTCAATTTTCTTAAAATTATTTTCAATTGAATAAATTTAACTTTTTTAGGGAAACTTTTTTGGGAGGAGGGGGCAGGATGCTCTATAATCAGGCTAACAAAGAGGTCTGAGAAATTTGTGTGGATTAAAATTCCTCCTTAGGAAGAGTCCTCCTCCGTACTCACCCTTCATTTTTTATGACAAATAAGAAATATGTCTTCTGGGACTTACCTGGTGGTGCGTAGTTAAGAATCTGCCTGCCCATGGGTTTGAGCCCTGGGCTGGGAAGATTCCACATGCTGCGGAGCAACTAAGCCCGTGCACCCCAACTACTGAGTCTGCGCTCTAGAGGCCTCGAGCTACAGCTACTGAGCCCGAGTGCCACAACTACTGAAGCCTGCGTGCCTAGAGCCCATGCTCCGCAACAAAGAGAAGCCACTGCAACAAGAAGCCTGCACACTGCATCTAAGAGTAGCCCCCGCTCGCCACAACTAGAGGAAGCCCATGCGCAGCAATGAAGACCCAACACAGCCATAAATAAAGAAAGAAAGAAAGAAGAAAGAAATATGTCTTCTAGTGAGAGAAATGAGAAATGGGAGAGACTGAGGTCTGGGTGAATTATCTGGATATGAACAAATAGGGACACAAGGGAAAGGAATAAGAACCCACAATTTTGAATGAAAATATAGTTGTTTGCTAAATTTTCTCTTTCTAACTCACATGCTGAATCCAAAGATGCAGCTTTGGACAGTAAAATAATGAAATACGACATAGTCTTCCTGTGAGAATGCTGTGTTTGTTTCATGAGCAGGTGCTTACCTTTTCACTTCGTGTGAGTGTATCAGTCAATATCTGATTCTGAGTATTGCAGTAATAGCTGCCATTTATTTAGTGTTTGAGTAGTTCTAGACATTGTGTAAGTGCTTCACATTCATATTTTCTCATTTAATCCTCAAAATCACCTACTGAGGCAGTTGCTAGGACCACCCATATCTTAAGGTGAGGAAATAAAGATTCACAGATCAAGGAATTTGCCCAGGTTAGGAGGTGTATCTAGGATTCCTTTCAAGGCCTGCTGATATACAACCCACGCTCCTAGTTACCTGTCTGTACTGTTCCCAATGTGTCATCACCGTATCATAGGCAGCAGGCACTTTACCTGCATATACTAAAACCATAGAATTTTTACAGTTGAAAGAAATCTTAAAGAACCACACCTTCATTTTATAGAAAAAAAAAATATATATATATTAGGCACAGAGTTTTAAATAATGTTTTATTCGGCCAGCCAGTCGGCCAGCAAATATTTACTGAGCATTTACTATGTGTCAAGTAGTAAATAAGCCAAACATAGCCCGTGCCTTCCTAGATCCCTGGTGGCCTTTATTTATGTATTTGATGGTGGGTTATTGGGGGGGGGGCGCTAGTAGTATAGTATAGTAGCTGAATCAGGAGCGTGGGCCCTGAAATCATACTCCTTGGCTTTGAATCCTGTTCACTAGCTACAGGACAATGGGCAAATTGATTAATCTTTTTAAGGCTCAGTTTTTCCATCTGTACAATGGTAATATTGATAACATTCACAGCACTGGCCTATTGTGAAAATTAAATGAGTTAACATATGTAAAGCATTTAGCAAGGTACCTGGCACTTGGTAAATGCTCAATAAATATAATTGCTATTAAGATATTTTGACAGTAATAGTAGTGATATTTCTCCCAAGCAAGGAGGACACACATAAAGTTATTTACAATAAGATGTGTGTTGTGTTATGACAGGGGAAGGAGCAGAGAGCTTTGGAGTGCAGAGAGCCAGACCTTCTAACTCCCAGTTGGTTCAGGGCAGGGTCTAATGTAGAAATGCTATTTTCTTTCTCACCTTCTATGATTTTCTTTTTTTAACTTGATGACTTTCTTTCCTTTGCTGTCCTAAATCCTAGTGTTTTTGACTTACAGCAGTTTGCCATCAAATGTTTATTCAGAGCCAGCTACTAAGCATTTACTTACTAGGCTCTGTGCAGAATGCTGGGGTGGAATAATCAATAGGATGTGGGCCTAGTCTTCTAAGGAATGTATGTGTATGTGTGCATAGTTTACACACCTGGACACACACTTGCAAGCACAACAATTGGATGATGCTAAGTTCTCTAATAGATATATGCAAAGTAGAGCCTAAAGAAGGAAGTGATCATCTCTCTCTAATTTGAATGTGGAACAAGGGTAATGAGGGAAACCTTCATGGAAGAGGTGGCATTTCTTCTGTGTCTTGAAAGATCACAAGCTTCTTGTTGCCAGAGGACATTTTAAATACAGGGAAGAACATAAAACAGGAATGCTAAGGCATGAACCAGCATGGCTAGATCTTACAGCATGAGGAAGTATCAGAAGTAGACATCTGTCTTATAGGTTGGAGTGGCAGAAAGGAAAGTAACTGGAGGCTTTTAAGCAGAGGGATCATATTGTTGGGTTGAATGTTCATATCACTTTGGAAGTGATGTAGAAGGTAAATTGAAGAAGATGAAATCTGCAGTCTGCTTGGTGAGATAGGATGATGATTGGCTTCAGTATCAATGAAAAAGAGGAGGAGGCTGGGAGCAGCAGGCTCTAGAGGTACTAACTAGAGAGAACCAAAGGGCTCTAATACATCGGTTGGATGTGGAGCCAGGGACTGGGGAGTCGTGGTGTCTAGGATGACTCTGAATTCTTATTTGGACAACTGATCGCCATCAACCAGAATAGTGAATAATTCATCAATAGAGCATTAACTTTCAGGTTTATCTGTTATATGACTGCTGAGATATTCCATAGGGAGCTAGATCACAGGTTTGTTGAGTAGAGATGTGTATACTGGAAATCTTGATTTGAAGTCAGAGGTGATAGCTAAAACCTTTGGAATGGAGGCAAATGTATGGTGTGAAGAGAGAAAAGCCTCGAAAAGAACCCTGGTGACTACCAGGGCATCTGAGAGTCAGGTCTCATTAAAATCAGGGGGGGCAAAGAGTTTCATGGAGGGAGTGGTCTATAGTGTGAAATGCTGCAGAGGGGCCAGGAGTTAATTGGGAGGGGCTAGATTGCCTTTTGGATTTGGCCATCTGGAAGGAATATATCAATAGTTACCAGTAAACCTCTGTCCCTTTGTTGGAGCTTGTTTGTGGTGCGTTTCAAAGTTGATGGAAGAGATGATGTAGACAGAGCCAGTGAGGTCTACCCTTCAGAAGCCTGCCAGTGGAAGGATGGAGGGAACACCATCTACATGGAGAGAGGGGTTGGTTTGTTCTTGGTGGGAGAGATTTGAGCATGCCTAGGTTCTAGGAAGGAAGAGGTAGAGTCAGACAAGCTCAAGTTAAGGAGAGGGTGGAATGATTGGTAGAGTGAAGCCTCTAGAGACAGAAGTTGCCTCTTCTGAAACTCAAGATTCAGGTGCAGAGAAGCAGGAGTTCTGAGGGTGAGGTTTGCAGGGCTTTATGCCTGATAACCTCACTTTATTTGCTTAAATAGGGCATGAGGTTATCAGAATTTGGCTGGAGGATTGAGGCAAGTCAAATGATGTCTTCAAGATTAATTAATGCACCCTCATTTTTTACTGTCTTTCTTGTCTCATCTTGTCTGGGGCTCAACCAGGCTGGACATGCTCAGGCTCATTTAATCTGGAAAGCCTTCTTCATTTTCTCTGTCCCATTCAGCTTTTCCTCTTTGCTTTATCACACCGCCCATCTAACCTTGACCTTAGCATGAACTCATGGTTATTAACCCTCCCTTTGTGTTTCTGGTTCATGACCCCTCCCTGTTTCTTTTCTTACTGGTTTTATAACTAGTTCACATTCTACTGTTGCCCCTTTGAAAGTTAGAATTCTGTCTTTAAAATTTTGTTTTAGCAGGTCTTTTGTAGTAATTCTATGCCAGACACTGTGCTGGGGCTGGGATTCTGGGGTGGGAGCCCACTAAACTCCAAGGAAAAGGATGTAAAAGAATTTTGAGTTTTCCAAGTATGTGAAGGAAACAAAGGGGCACAAAAACCTGCTTGAGATTGGATGGCCAGGGAAGGATTGATGCCCTCAGGAGGTGACATTGATGCTGAAAATAGAAAAGGTGAAAATGAGCTGACCATTTGTACAGGGGAGAAGGAAAATAGTAACTTTCTAGTATTTATCATATTCATAAATAGATGTTCCATAGACATTGGATTATATCCTTCAATATGTAACTGCCTAGAACTGTTTGTGATACTGTCCTGTCCTTCCCACTGATACTTCCTTGGTTCCTGAAGGCGCTATAAAACAGGGATTCCCCCCCCCCCCGAGTGGCAGGGGAGCTGCCGCTCCCCATTTCTCCATGACCGCCTGAACCATGCCTCCCCACCCCCCGCCTCACCATGGAAAATTTGTTTTCCACGAAACCGGTCCCTGGTGCCAAAAAGGTTGGCGACTGCTGCTGTAAAAGACCTATAACAGCTTATCCTTCAAATTAAGGCAGAGAAGGACCATGTTTGTTTGTTAAAGGGTTAGGTGTTACTGAGCACTCAGTAATGTGTTCAGGGTGGGGCAGAAGAGAGGAACAAGATAAATTCCCTTCATTCAATTGCATGGTGTTTCTTTCTGCATTTCCTCTACCCTTCCCCCTGCCCCTCAACTCAGGTAATTCTGAGTCACAAAATGAGGAAAAGTGTGTGTGTGTGCCACTAATTAGTTACTGCCATTATATGATTACTGCAACTTTAGTCCCAGAAGTAGACACTTGGGACAGATCTGAAGCTCTGGACGTTGGGTCTAGGTGGGTGTCACAATTTACTGTCTTTAAACTAAGGGTAGGATAAGAGTTACAGATTTCTCGTGGGTGAGGAATAGTGGGAGGTACTGAAAGGAAGATAAACCAAAGAGAAAGGGGAGACACTGAAGATAAACGTCGCTGACTTTATAATTTTGCCTAGAGTCAGGCCAAGTAGACATAAAATATGATCTACCAGGGCAAAAGCTAGTGTTTTCTTGCAAATCTAAGCTCATACTAGTAAATTATTGTTTTTCAGAGAGTGATGATGAAGAGTTGTGAAATGGTTTATTAGTCTCCAGTAACTTTCCTGAGGTATCCTGGGCAGTAATTTTGAGAAGGGAGCGGCACGTAATAATAAGCACTGGTTTGACCCCTCAAAACAGAGATTCCCAGCATCTTTTTCTTGCTGCTGCTCAAGGAATGACAACATTCACAATGAGAGTGGACTTCTGTGCTGGTGTTTGCCCTGTGCCAAAAATTCTACCCCTTTGCTTTTAAAGGAAGTAGTAGTAGTGATATTATCATAGGGGTGATTTTGGATATATCCTAATTTGAGTTATTGTTAGTAACAAGTTAGTAATAATGTGGTGAACCTTGAATGAGAACAGCTTCCTTCGTATTTAGACATTTATTACTTTTGTGATTAATTTATCTGACAAAGAGTATCAAGGAGGTCGTGCTTTTGAAAATGATCGTATATATCTCTTGCAAGCAACATTTTTCATTTGTACATGGAATGCTCTTTGCAGTTGTCCATCAATGTTTGGTTTGACTTCCTCCCATTATAATTCTTCATAAACTCAGAGAAGACATCGCTAGTGCTATATGAAATATAAATGATTCCTAGTAAATGGATGGGAATTTAGACTGTCATCTTAATTTAATAACATATTTACCCACATTTAAAGTATATGTACAGATGAGGCTACATTAAGGACTTAATAACTTGAATTTATTTACGTGTCTACTTGAGGCACATCCCTAGAACTTAAGGTGGTGTGTATTGTAAAAATGTGTTATTCAGACTGTAGCCAGATAGAATTTTATAGTTCTTGGTTCCCTGATGGTCTTCCTGAGATTAAAAGATATGCTTGCTTTTGAAGTGTCTTGATATAAGGGAAAATGGACTTACTTAGATACATCTGAATATACATGTGCAGTTATTTCTTTGGTAAACAGAACTTGAGCTTCTGTCCTTAGGGAATATTTATTAGCAATAATTAATTAGGGTACCTTCTCTGAATTACTTTATTAATTTAAATAAGGTCATGGGCCTCCATGAAAAATTGTATTATGCAGAATATTAACTGAGGCAGAATCTATTAAGAAATAGTAAATGTGAAATTAACCCAACTGTGTAGAATTTATAGACTTGATCTTTTTATATATTGACCATACTAAGTCAGAGAAATGTCCATTTAAACACATACCTTCAGTTCTCATGTGGTGTGTAAATATTGTTATATGTAAAGAATTTGCTAATATAATTCATAGGCAGTCCAAACTTGTCTTTGGGAACCCTTCTCTAGACAACTTAGTGAAACTGCTTTAAGTGGAGGGTTCTGTTATGTTGTATGGTGCTCCTTGAACGGTTTATAAAGAATTTGATCATTTATTTGGGGATTTTGCTCTCATGGTGTGCTACTATACTTCTGGATTCTCCCCTGCTAAGTGATCTGAGGTCTTTTCCTTTCTGTCTGTACTGTGTGTGGACTTCTTTATTACTAAAAGAGAATTTATCCCTTTACTCAATAGACACTGGTGCTAGGCACTGCTAGATGATTGGGATACTGAGGTGAATAAGGCACTTTTTCTACCTTTGTGACATGTTCAAGGGTTTTCCTGTGCTACAGCCCCTGTAGAGAACCCTACCTCCTGACCCCTCCCCTCCCCCTTTTGGTTGTCTTGAATCCCAGTTTTTTGCTCCTTCAAACTGAAGCTGAACAGCCTTGGTAGACTTCCAAATAGAGCGAAGTATGTTTTTCTCTTAATTTTTTTCACATTTAGTTTCATTAGAAAAATCTAGGTGTGCTATATTTTATCTAAATTGATTTTAAGGCCCATGGTTATTTTACAAGTAAAAAAGTGCTCCCAGAAAAAAGTGCTGCCACTAAGCATGAATAATGCTTTGATTCCATAGTTTTAGAGTACTTATCCCAGTTTCAGAGATGATATAAAGAAAAAATAGAGGGGTCTTAGAATTGTTTAAATACAGTGTTAAAACTGAGCAAAAAATTGAAAAGAAAAAGGCTTTTTATAACATGACTGTTTGACAGTATATTTGAAAACTCTGCCCCATTGTGAACCACTGATTTAAGAGATAGCCTCTCTTAATATTTCTGATATAAATCCTTTGTATGCATATCCTTCCAGACTTTTTACCTGTGCACACAAATACAGACACATCCATCCATTTTTAACTGTCTTAAAATAGTTGTTTTTTTAAACAGGATCCTGCAAAGCATATATCTTTGTAGTATCTTTCCATGTAAATATACACATCATCATGTTCTACTGTATGGTTCTATTAGAATTTGAATTGCCAAATGTCCATTGTTGGACAACTAGGTTATTTCCAGTCTTCTTCACTATAAACATCTTTGTACACTTGATATTATTTACTTAGGATAATTTTTAAACAGTGGAATTGGTATATTAAAGGATATATATAATTTAGAGGCAGTTGATACATATTGCCTAATTGTCCTATAGGAAAACTGGTATCATTTTACAAAAGTGTTAAAGTGCCAGTTTGTACTGTAACTAATACTATATTATCATTTTTAAAATTCTGTCAATCTGTTAGATTAAAGAGTATCTTGTTTTAATAATGTATAAAAATACTAGTGAGGTTAAATTTTTTTCTCCACAGGGTTATAGGTCATTTATTTTTCTTATTTCCTATTCCTGCTGTTTTACAATCTTTTTTGATGGGCTTTTTGACTTTTAATTATTGATTCAGTGGGACTATTTATATATTAAGGATATCAATTCATTGTTGTCACATAACAAATATTTGTTCCCTGGGTGTTGCTTGCCTTTTACTTTGTTTATGGTATTTTTTGCTGTACTCAAATTTATTAATTTATTAATAAGTGCCGTTATTGGTTCTGCCTTTCTTATAGTTTAGACTCTCTTTTCCAATCCTAAGAGTAAACAAGTAAATACCTATATATTTAGTATTTTTTTTTTCATTTTTATATTAAAGTTTTATTCATACGGGAAGTGAATGACTTTGTATATGAGACAGGGGTTTACTTCATTTTTTCCAAATTGTTGTCTAGTAGTTCCAAAGAGAGTTCATTGAATTGCTTTTATCATTTTCTCACTAATATTAGAAGTCATCTTTACCATATACTGAATTCTTAGCTATATAGTCATTTCCGAGCTTTATATTTTTTCTGCTTTTCAGCTTTTATTTTGCTGAATTATCTGTTTCTATACCAGTAGCACATTGTTCAAATTGTAGTTTTATGGCACATTTTAACAAATGTTAGACTCAATTTCCTCATTACATTTCATTTCCTGGTTTTCCTAGCTATTTTCATTTTTATTTCAAATTAACTTTTAAAACATTTGTAAAATTCTGGAAAAAATTTGTTAGTATTTTAGTTGGGATTGCTTTATATTTAATGATTACAGTATATACCAAAGGGGAGTAGAATGGACATCTTGATAATTTAATTTTTTTTAAATGGCTTAATACAACAAACTATTTAAGGACCTACTGTGTATAAGGTCCTTTTTTAGACATCGGAGATACAGAGTTAAGAAGAGAAGAACCTTCATTCTTTTCCCTGACCAACTTATATAATTGTAGAAAGATTTTAAATAGATTATATATTGTAGAAGGATTATAAGAAGATTTTGTCAGATTCATATTTTAAAAATATTGCTCTGGAAGCAAAGGGGAGAAGATTTGAGCAGAGAGGGACTAGAGGTAAAGAAAACCATTCAGAGGCTCTGTAGGTTCTGAACCCAGGTCAGAGGTTAACTGAGGGTGGATCCTAAAGGTGTCAACATTTAGAAGTGGAATTGATAGGATATGGGGCATGGATTAGATGTGGAAGGAAGGTGGTGCAGAGGGAGGAGGCTTAGGGTGATTGTGGTCTTTCAGCTTGGAGATAGAGATTGAAGTACAGGAGGAGGCACAGATTTCCTCAGGAAGATGGTAGATTTGATTCTAAATACAGCTGTCAATGGGATATCTGGGTAGAGTTGTTAAGCAAGTAGTTAGATAACTTGTCTGGTTCCCAGGAGAGAGCAGAGGAGTTGAAGGCAGTTCAGAAGAGGAGAAGGTGAGACCCTGGCTCATAGGAGGGGCCGGGGTCCGAGAGAACTCAGTGAAACTCCTAGTGACAACTAGAAGAATGATACTACAGGAGAAAAGGAGTAAGAAGTGGCTGGACAGATCGAAGACTGCTGAGAGCTCAAGTAAGATAAAGATTGATATCTTTTGGATTAACCACAAAAAAGTTTGTACCTATGCTGGAGTGGTTGGGTGGAATGGTGTTGGTGGAAGCCCCATTGCAGTGAGGATTAAGTATGAATTTGGGAGACTGGTTCTATTATTATCACCATTGTTTTATTATCTCTATCATCGAAGAAATTTTGAAATTCCTTTTAAGGGAACTAAGGAATCCAATTGTGCTCTACTTGTACCTCCAAATCTGTATTTTTAAATAGAAAATGTCTTTATCCACAATTTACTTATACTAGGTTCTTAACAGTGTGATCAATTCTGGGACTGAGTTGATATATGATATTGAAATGATATGCTCCCTGCCATTATGGAGCGTTGTCCTGTCTGGTAGGGGGTGTTAGACAACAAGTAATTATACAGTTATTTTTAATAGTTTCTGTAAGCTCTGTAAGCAACAGTTAGATGGTACAAGAGAGCTTATAACACAGGGGGTGGGGGGGGAGGGGGGATCAGGGACACCTTTGAGTAAGTGAATTTGAGCTGAGGTGGGTTTTCTTGGCTAAGTGAAAGGCCGTGAGGTGAGGTGAAACTTGCAACTGATTAAACCAATGAGATGTGAGATAAGAGAGGAGAGGTAAGCAAAGACTAAGTCTATCTACTGTTCTAGGTCACTTAAAGGGTTTTGGATATTATCTTAAGAGTGATGGTAAACCATTGAAACACTTTAAAGTATTTAGAGTAGTAACTTGATCTGATCATTAGAATATAAAATTCTTGAGGGCAGTGATTTTCCTTTGTTTTTATTGCCTTCTCCCTGTTGTATAAAATAGTACCCAGCACTTTGTAGATGGCTCAGATATTTTTGAATAAATGCTGTTATTTAGACGAGTGAATACATTTGTGTTTGACAAGATTATTCCATCTGTTGTATGGTAAACAGATGGCATTATGGGGTGAGGGGTTGTGAAGATTAGCTCCTGAAAAAGTCCCGGTGAAAGATGGTAGTGCCCGAGGATGGTGATGGAGATGGAGAAACACGTTTAGGAGGGAGAATAATTTGATGGTGGCACCTGTGGGAGGAGAGGAAGATGTTTAGTGTGTTTTATATATGAACAACAGAGTGTTGCAGGGATCCCTCTAAGTCACTATGACTTAACGGAACTTTTTTCCAAATGGTTCTTCCTGTCGTGTTTGGGTTTGCTTTTTCACATTGCCATGCACCTCTAGATTCCTACTTACTCAAGGTTTATCTTATTTTGTTACGAGGCTCTGTGAATTTGACACAGACTTTTCAAATGTCTCCTGAATCTCCCTCCTATTCTCCATTCTTAGGGCCACTTCCATGCTGGATGCTGTATCATTTCTTGCCTACACTCTTGGTATCCGGTCCTCTTGCCTTTCTTACCCTATTTATTCTCTGCTCCACATATACCTGTAATATAAAAATGAGTATATAATTCAGCTGCCTAAAAACTCTCTGTGCTTTCCCATTTCCTATTATGTGAAGTCTACACTAACAGTACCGATTGGTTATTTTTAAGAGTACATTCAATTAAATTCAACAAATATTGATTTGAGCTTCTGCTATTTGCTTGTCTGTGATTTAGTCATGGGTACATACTCTGCGCACCTTCATAATTTTCTGCCTAGATTTACTAAGTCTTATCTAGGTAATCATAATTGACTGCAGCTGGATGTGTATGCTACCATTTTTTCTGCGACAGCTCTCAGAGCTGGCTCTATAGCCTTCTTTGTCATTGGCAAATAAGACAAATCTTGATGGAGTAAAAAATTGTGTGTACTTTGAGATTGTTAAAGGTTTGGATCACTATCTAATGATTTTTTTCACCTTCTGGAATAATCTGCACTTTGGCAGCAGGGGTTTACATAAATGCTTATGTTCAATTTACGGGCCCTTGGTGATGCCTTTGTCTTTCTCTGCTCTTTATGCAAGCAGGAGTTACTTTTCTATGTATTTAAGAGTTGTGGTTTTTTCCTTAGTGTTTTTATCACAGTCATTCAGCAAACATTCCGCTAGTTGCCTGTGCCAGCCGTTTCAAACTTGTCTTTCTTAAACAAGAGGTTCCTTTTTTCCAAACGAAATCTTAAAATACATTAAATCTTAAAACAGATTAATGTGGAACTATGCTGGTTAAAGTACCATAGTTAACCCCAGGCTGCTTGATATCCCCTTGGTGGCTCCAGGAGCTACCTCCAGGAAGTGGTTATTAGACTCTGAAGCAGAATCACTGGAGTGAAGGTAATAACAGATGTGGGAGAGATGACATTTCTAAGGAGCTTATACATACAATTAATGCCTGGAGTCTACCAGTATTCATAAGACCCACATTCCTTTCCACACTTTATGAAATTCGTAATTGATTTTTCTAACCAGAACCACCATTTGGGTACTTATTAATGTTTATAGTGCTTTCTCTTGGTGGGCTGCAGGTCATCTTTGTCAAAAATGAGTGAACTGGTTTAGACTATGTTGGGCCTCTACTCCATTTAAGTGAGTGTGTGCTTTCAGCATGTCTCCTGTCTGCTTACTCATCCTCTGGCCCACTCTGGGTAACCATAGAATTACTAATATGTCTCTGCCTGTTTTGTCAGAAACTCGCTTTACTTTTTCCCTTGCTTTTACTTTCTTTATTCATTCATTCAACAAATCTTTATCAAGTGCCTACCGTTTCAGGCACTCTTCTAAATGCTGTGGAAGCTGGAGTTAACAAAATAGGTCAAAATTTTCTGCGTTTGTGAAGTTGACACTGTGATTGGGGAAACATTCAAAAACAAGATAAATATTTCAAGTACTAGCTACTTAAGTGCTATAGAGGAAGTGAAGGGAAATTCATTGTCCCTATAAGAGATGACACAAGAGATTTTTGAAGTTATTTTTCTAGAAATTGTGATAGATTAGTATGGATTTACCTCATTCTTTTGCCATCTTCCATCT
The DNA here is from genome assembly GCF_965194825.1 of Balaenoptera physalus. Lineage (NCBI taxonomy): Eukaryota > Metazoa > Chordata > Mammalia > Artiodactyla > Balaenopteridae > Balaenoptera > Balaenoptera physalus. Next base: position 41,733,730 of record NC_138895.1, on the reverse strand, counting down.
TAACTCACGCTCTTTAAAGGCATGATGTCCTGCTTTAGGCAGTCATCCCTGTTTCTGGACCAGCTGCTGGCTCAGCTGCTGGCTCAGCTGCTGGCCAGCTTCTTCCAGGACTGAACCCTTGGCGTTGTTCTCATTAGCATAGTTATCCCAGTGTTTACTGATTACTTGGACTGAGCATGACTTATTCTCCTGCTTCCTCAGAGCTCACTTATCTTAGTCATTGGGTTTCAAACTTCTATTTTTCCTTTTACCCATCAAATGAAATCATATGCAGAAGCTCAACCTATAAAACAAGTGAAACATCTGAATGGGAATGGGAGGTGTTTAGGATGAGGTCAAAGGCACTCCTTCCCCCATCCCCACACTTTCAGGCTGCGTGGACACTTCCATGGATTCCTCCCACGGAGCTTTTGTTTCTAAGTGTAGCATTTCAGAGCCATTATTTGATTACGGCGTTGTCCTTTTGTGATGACAGAAATACTCTATAACTGAGCTTTCTAGTATGGTAGCCATGTCACCATGGCTGTTGAGCACTTGAATGGTGGCTAGTGTGACTGAGGATCTAAATTTTTAATTTTATTTAGTTTTAATTAATTAAAATTTAAATGGTCATATGTGGCTAGTACACTAGTTTTGGAAGGTGCAGTTCTAGTATAATGCTGTCTCTAGGTTTAATATTTACTGAATGTTTCTTTATTTCAGTTTTCCAGATCTTGTATAAAATAATATTAGTTTTAGATGATAATGAACTCTGAGACGACCTGGAGTAAGTTCTAGCTTGTAACCTCGAACAAATTATCCACCCTCTCTGGTCCTCAGTTCCTTTACATAAGATGGTCAAATTTGTAGTACCTTTCATAGTGAGATTTTAAAGTGAGATAAAGCATGCAGGGCATTTGGTATAGTGCCTAACGCCTGATTTTAGGTGATTTATCATAAGGGCTTTTGTGGGGTTTTTTTTTTTCCTTGTAAAAATAAAACATGTTCATTGCATAACTTTAAATAAAAGAAAGATAACAGAAACTAAAAATAATCTATAATCCTACCATCCATAGACAAGCAACAGGAAAACTTTGAAATGTGGAAAAAATTGGTTTTGGTTTATAATATGTTTTATTTTCTTTGTTTTGAATGTACATATGTATGATGTATGACTACGCTGATACTATTATTGTAAAAAAGGGAGCTTTTGGAGGCTATGTCATACGTGTATAAATTGCCTTACAAATCTCCTTTTCTAATATAAAAGGTTTTAGGAAATATATTGTGATTGCTGAAAGGCATTTTAAAACTGGTGAACTCAATAATCCAATTCAAAGATTTATATTTGGTTACTTAATGTAGAAATTCTTTTTAGGATTTTTTTAAGGATGGAAAAAAGATGTAGATGATTGTATCTTAAGTTAAATCTGTCATGTCTCTTGAAAGTTCTAGTGTTTCAAAATTGTGACTAAAGGCATGCCTTATTGTTACCTGAAAACTGGGTTCCCCTCTTGGTGGGTGTTTGCAAAAGACACAACCAAGCCAAAGATCGGGAAAAGGAAGGATTTATTACTTGCAGCAAGTAAGGAGAACACTGGAGATCCTTCCCAAAGCAGTGTCTCCCCAACAGCAAAACTGGGGGAGTTTTAAGCTACATGCATATTCATGATGGGGCTTGAGCAGAGGAGAATTCTACATAGAATTGGGGCAAAGGGTGACAGAATCTAAGCTTTAGTTGATTGAAGTCACGAGGGTCAGAAAAGGTCAACATCATCTTTCTTTAGGTTCTGGGGTCTTACCTTACCATCCTCCACCTGGATGGAGGCCTTAGTTCCTGTAAAACAACTCCAAGATATGTATAAGATGGTTATGTATATCCCTTGAGGAGAAACTAGGACTCTGATTTATTGCTGAACTATTGTTTCTTGACTGCTTTTTCCTCTGTTCCTGCATTCCTTTGTTCCCTTAAAATCATTAATTACTGAGACCTATTCAAGGACAAGCATTGTGGCCAGGCTTAGATCACAAAATGGTTTAGGCCTAAAATGGCTTCTCTTATGTCAAAAAGCTATATCTGGTTCTTTTTCTCCAAGGACACCCTACCCCATCTGCCTACATTATGACATTATAGCAATATATATTCATTTAAAATATTAAATGTATTGAGAACCTTCTATGTGTCAAGCATTGTGCCAAGTGCTGGGGCTATAACAACAAACCATATGTCATAATTTCCCTTAAGTAAATCATGAACTAGTGGGAGAGACTGACGTTGGTTCTAAGTACAGTGTGATCAGTGCCATAAGAGGAACTAGAGAGTGAAATAGGGAAATGTGGGGGAGTTTGGGACAGCCTGAGATGGGAGGGTTGTTGTTTCTGGCTGAAGTGACACCCAAATGGAGTTTTAAAGGAATGATGGATTTAACCAGGCAGTGGTGGGGTGAAGAGTATTTCAGGAAAGGGATGCAATGCAGTGGAACCCTGTGTGACCCGGGGGCATTTGGAGAGCCATAGTAGTTCAGTAAAGAGTTACTGAATGGATGGGGGTGGATGGGAACCAGATGAGTCACAAAGGTGTTTCTATGCCCTACTAAGACACAAGGACTTTATGCTTAGCATTATGAAAGGTCTTTGGAGAATGCATCAGAGATGAATAGTCAGATCCGGGAGTCCATTCAAGGGATTGTTGATTAGACCAGGTGAGAGATGATGGATGATGAGGGTTTGAATTAAGGCTGTTGAAATGAGTAGCATTCTAGATATTTGGTTCTAGAACTTGGAAAGGATATTAGGGCTAGAGTTATAGGTACAAGTTATCTGCATAATGGCCATGGTGTAACTATCCCAGCACCAATGAAGTCACTAAGGAAAAGATATAGAGTGAAACTTTGAAGAAGAACACTGGGGGAAAATAACAGTAATTATCACAGAGGTGAAGAAGGGTGAACCCATAAAAGAGACTGAGAAGGAGCACCCAGGAAGGCCTAAGAAACATGAGGAGAGTGTTAGAATAGTGGTATCCTGGGGACAATATGTTTCAGGAAGGAGGAAGTCCTGAACAGTGTCAGCTGCTACAAAGATGCCAGATAAAGGATACAAGTGTTTCTTGCATTAATAATGAAGAAACAATTTAGAAGAGTTTCAGTGGGAATTAAGAGAATACATCGATGCTACATTCCAGGGTTATTTTAGTCAGGATTCTTTGGTTTTGCGTGAAAAGTCAACTCAAATTAGGTTTTAGGCAAAGTAGGGACTGATTGACTAGGATTGTTTGGAAGATCCAAATTGTAGGAATTTTAGAGATGCAGCTGGTGCCTAGGATCCAGCAGAATGAAGAACTTTACTACAAAGCACTATAAGGATGATCTCTTGCCACTTCTTTGTTTCTTTCTGTCTGTTAGCTGCCTTCTTTTTCAACACAGGCCTGCTCTCTGGACATGGAAGGCAGTAGACAGTGTGGTTTTCCTTGGGAAACAGTCCTTGAGATTGTTTTCCTTTCCTGAGATTGCCCATCTTGGACTAAGCGCTGTGCCTGGACCAGCCACTGGTATCTTGGGTACAAGGTCACAAAAGAACATGGTGGTTCCCAAGGTAGTTATGAGATTAGAGGGCATGGCAAGTCCCTGTACTGGGAGGGAAACTTTCTAGGCATAAAGTCTTACAGGTGTCCCCTCCAAGTACAGGTAAGGTGGAATGGGAAATAAGGAAAGTGAGTGTAGATTACTCTTTCAAGAACCTGAGCTGTGAAAGTGAGTGTTTTGATGATAACTAAACAGGGAAATTTGGACATTTTGTAGGGTATTTTGTAACCAACTCATTGATGGAGATTTAGTAATGAGGATTGAAAATGTATTTGAAAACTAGAGGTAGATATTAATTTTAATGTTTATGGGAAAAGATTTCTGTGCAGACATATTCTTGTGGACATAGAAATTTATGTGGACAGAGGAAATCTAGTGGTCACTTTATTGTCAGATATATTTTCTCTGGGTAGTCTCCTTTATGTTTGAGATGATCATAAGCCATATCTGGAAAAAGAAACCAGAGAATATTAGAGTTTGCAAAAGATCCTTGAGGTCACGTATTCCAGGATGCTTAGTTTTATAAATAAGAAAAGCAGACTCCAAAGAAGTGAAAGAATCACTTATAGATACAGTAGTGCCTATCAGAAGAAGAAGGGCTATTTTCTTCTTGGGTCTCTGTTTAGAGAGTGAGGAATTCTTTCCTAGAACCTTTTCCATAGGCCTCATTCATGACCCATTGTCCAGAATTGGAGCACAACACTCACCTCTGAAACCTGTTGCTGATAAGGGGAATGTGATAACCTGATTAATGTAAAACAAGGAGACTCTGGCCCCCCAAATTTTGTACCCGAACAAAATTAGAGGTCTTCAGCAGGAAGACAGGGATGAGGGCTGTTGAGTAGGCACTCAACAGTATCTGTGACATAAGCTAAGCTGAAGAGCATATATTTCATTCTGTGGTCAGTGGGACACTCCCAAAGGTTTTAAATCAGGGAGTAGGTCAGATCAGATTTGTATTTCAGATATAGCAATCTTCATATAACACCTGTGGTAAGACATGAGGTAACAGGTCATTCTTACACTTGCCTGAAACCACATAATAAGTGGGTTGCACAGTTGAACTGAATTTTGGATTTTCAGTATCTTCTCATATTACCTGTACTCTATTTCCTCATATATTTATATGCTGTTGATGGTTCTGTGTTTGTCTTTTGCCATGAAATTAGGGTTGCTATCTTTGAACTGGCTATAATATAGGGAATGGATTTGTAAAAATTAGGAATGTAACCATGCTTCTAGTGAAAACCATGGTTGTGTTTATTTTTTAAATGTCTTCCTAAGGAGGCAGTTAAAAAAATTGCTATCAAGTTGCTTACTATTTTCACTGGTTGGGGTGTTAGAGTGTATAATACACATTCACATATACAGCTATTGTACAGATGGGCTGTGATAAATGCTAAAAGAGAGGCAGAGGAAACCTGATGTGGTTGACACCTGGGGCAACTGGGAAAAGCTGTAAGAGGATGTGGAATCTATAATGGGCAGTGAATAATGTATAAGATGGGACAGGTTCTTCTAGATAAAGGAAACAACAGCATGATAAAGAAAGGCAGAAAAGCCAAGGAGTAATGTCAGGGTGCTCTATATAGACAGCATAGAATTGGGGAAAGACACTGGAAATAAACCCATAAATGGATCATGAAGAGGAAGGTCAAAGAGAACGGAGCTCACACGTGTTGGTACCTAATATGAGTAGGCGCTGTGGTGGGGTCCTGATGAGGTAGAGGATTGTATCCCCATTCCTATGAGGGACTGAGGCTCAGGGTAACTCACTTGCCTGAGGGCCCACTACTGATGGTCAGGAGTCTACGTTTGCAACCAAGTCTGACTTAACTTGGAAGTTCTCCTGTTATTGCTAAATATCCTTCCCACTGTATCAGTACATCCAGCTTAAAATATTAGCATTTGACTTTTATTCTTAGGCATTGTTGAAGGGTTCTGAGCAGGAATGAATGTTACCAGAGGTGTTTTTCAGGGAAATGAGGTGGTGGTGGTGTGGAGGCTGGATGGCTACCTTTCCAATCTGCAGACAGTTGCCTGTAACATCTCACACCCAATCACTGGAGTCACTAAATGACTCAATTGTCAGAACTGTATTTGCCAAATTTTCCAGAGAAATAAAAATCAAATTCTGTACCAGTTTTGTTCCTCCTGCCTTTCCATTAATAGTACCGTGGTTCCACTTGGGCTTAATCCTCTTTAGTGCATACCTTCTAGCTTTTGTAACTAACACTTATTCACATAAGACTAACTCTGGACTAACTACTAATTGACCAAAAAGTTCCTCAACCCATAACACCTATGAAACCAAGATATTTCTTCTATTGTAATTGACATGATGAACTCTGATAGAAAATGTCGTGCCATTCATTATACCAATACTGAAATCTTTTTACACCAATCATCTCTAGAATGGTATGTAAACAAGGGAAATGTAGAGTGCCTATGCTTCATACCTTAAAAACACATCTGGAACTATTTGAACTAACTAAAAGTAAAATAAGTGCCATGGCAGATTATGCCATACCTTTTCACATAAAACAACAACAACAAAAAGGGAAATGGAAAACATACCACTTCTAGAAGGCCCTGACATCGAATTGGATATTGAAATGGTATCGGTAATGTATTTATATATGCCACATTTTCTTCCATGCATCAGCCGTCTTTGGTACATATGTGTTGGATATTTGCTATGGGAGTTGAAAACTTACCACATAGGGAAGATCTTGGTTAGAAGTGGTGTGAATCATTAAGGTAGAAGTAAAGTCAGTTCTTTTAAAACACATAATTCCCTGATCTGATAATTTTTTCTTTCTTTCTTTTTTCATTTTGTGTCAGTCTTTCAATAAATGTCAGCTTTCCCCTACAGCAACTAAAAATAGAGATTACATGCAAGAACGGTATAATTTTCATGAACTTAAAAAATTACATGAGAAATATTATAACTTAATATTGGTTTTACTATATCCTCTAATTTGAAATGGAGTGAAATGCTTCTATGCTTGAATCATAGCTCTTTTGCTGTTTGCTATAGAAGTTTCAAGAATATATATTTCAAAATGTTTTTTTTTTTAATAATCCAAAACAAATGCAACAGAACGCAGCATACTTGAAACACATTTTCTGAATTTATCTTAAATCTCTCTACTCCAGAGCGTTTTTGTGTGTGTATGGCTTAGGCTTGGCTGGTTATTTCATCATCTATTTCAATCCTGGATTGATTGCACTGAACAGCACAGAATGAGTTACATATGGTCCCACTTTGTCTAAGTTCGTAGGACCTCTGGGTTGGAACTCCATTTCATCAGAGTGAAGCTGCCATCACAGAAATGTGGCTAATGTCAAAATCTTAAATATATACACGTATACATGTATTCCAGAGAGAATGTGTGTATTCCTGTTAGAAGTAGTGGTGTTTTGCTATTCATTGGCTCAGTGATTATTGCTCCTAAAATACTGACAACATCTCAGGAATTTTAAAAAGTTGTTCATCTAAGTTTTATAATAATTGTTGGTATTATTATTATTAAATTCTGGATAGGAATCATGTTACACAAGTGGACCAAGATAGGTATTCAAAAGGTATTCAAATTAAAATTATGAATATATCAAAAATCTTTCTAAAATTGGGCAGAGGAAGACAGAAATACAAACTTTATCTTAAAAGAGTCTGAAGAGAAACCCACTGTCAACTTTATGGTTTATTATTCCCTTTTTCCATAGTGTGGGCTATTGGAAAAAGAGTAATGAAAAGCGTGTTTAAGATACATTTCCAAGTTTAGGTATTGCTCAAGAATTGCATCAAGTAAGGTAGGGCCTGTGCCCACCAAGGCTCAGCTTTTAGCGGTGGTGAAACTGTCCAGGGTAACTTTCTCCCTTTCCAGGCTCTTTTCTCCCTGTTTTTTGGTCTGTTCCCTCTTTCTCACCCTTTCCTTCTATTGCTCGATATACTTATTATTTCTTTCTCTGTTATTCCCACTTCCCCTTCCCCCTCCTGCTCTTCCTTTCTCTCTCTGTGCAACCACGTGCTTCAAATCTGTGGGTCTGGACTGCCTTCGCTAACAGCTCCATGTGAGTGTTAGCAGAATGAAAACCAGATGGACCAGCAGTTCCCACTGTTATCTCCCAGCTGACTCTGGCAAGCCTCTCTTTATCCCTCCTTCCTTGGCATGAGGGAAATATTTGCCTTTATTTAGGGAGACTTGTATTTGCTGCTATACCTCTTCCCTCAGCTGCAACACAAGTGGAAAGCTATTTATTCCCTTGTTGCTGAGGTTGGTTGAGGTGAGTAAACGGTGCAATGAATTTTACTATCAAAGAAGTGGTTTTAAACCTGCCTAACTTCTGCATTTCTCTACAAGTTATTCACTGGTACTCGTTAAATGTTCTGGAATAGCAATATGAGGTCAAAATTTTAACAGTACGATAAAGGTAGAGATGCTCTCCATGTGTCTTCACAATCATCTCACTCAGAACACTTATTCACTATAGGGACAGTCATTGTTTTTCAGCCAGCAGTAGAGACTAAGAAATAGAGACCCTGATACTGTTCACTGGATCATCATTCACAGTGCTCTTAATAGAATGATTATTATTTTCATTCTTCCCTAATACGGTGTCAACGCTATTCCCACTTTCAAAAATTGTGTTCCATTGCAACCCAAGTCTTATGAAATTGCTTTGAATAAAGGTAAGGTAGATTTGGAATTGTCATAGTAGTAATTTGGGCTTTTCATTTTAATAATTGACAAGTAATTTGAGAGTTTTTCACTATGGTGATCATAATGTTTTAAGAGACCCATTCTTTATTAATAGTCTATGTTACATTACTTTTCAAAAACTCCAAATGGGAGATACCTGTGCCTAAGGCCGCAAGAGGCGCCTCAGATATTTTTGGGGTGTGTGTGTGCATGTGTACACATGTTTGTAGAAAATTGGATCTAAAAAAAAAAATGAAAACTTTTTTTTTTTTTTAACTGGAGATCTGTTTCTATGAGTAGATCAGATTGAGAAAAAAGTTTAAAATTCCAAGGGAAAAGTATACTTAGTATAAAACAGTCCTGAAGTGCAAATGTTCATTATTGGGTAATTAAGAAATTTCTCCCTGTCACATACTCATGAAAAAATATTAGAAAGGTCTTTAGTTCTGAGTTTGGGACTTTTCCATTCTTACTCTGCCTGAGATTATTAATTGAAGTATTGGTTTGATATGTTTTATTTTATTTTTTTAAATTTATTTATTTATTTATTTATGGCTGCGTTGGGTCTTCATTGCTGCACACGGGCTTTTCTCTAGTTGCAGCGAGTGGGGGCTACTCTTTGCTGCGGTGCACGGACTTCTCAGATTTCATATTTTTTAAATGGTGGATCATAAACTCACAAGTTCTAAGTCAATAATAACTTCACTTCGTTTTGTGACATTTATGTAGTGGTGATTTTTCAAACAGGTCAGAAAAAAAATTGAAGTGAGAGGTTATGTCTGGGAGACATAGCCTGCTTCATCTGTTAGGCTAGAAAACTAAGCATGGAAAGGGGATGGTAGGTATTACAAAAAAGTCATTGCAAAACACCAGCTTCTAACAGTATCCCACCTGCATAACAGAGCCTCAGATTTGTGTTATTTCTGAGCTGTCCGAAGGGTTCATTACCATCCCACTTCCTCATCTATTTTTTACCTCTTGCTAATGTTGGCTTCAGCTTCAAGCGAAGTTGTGCTGTTGCATATAACACTACCAAGGTAGCATCTGCCCAAGCCAGAAATAACAATAGGATGTAAAATTACCCAGTTAGAAATGAGGTCCTGCCATCTGTGCTACACCTTCTTAAGTGGGGTTTGGATGATAAAGTCTTGATTTAAGCTTCAGTAGATAAGCCTATTTTATTGATAGAAGATGTTGGATTTCTTACCTCGCTTGTAAAAAAGATGAACCTCTCATAAAACTGAGGTACGAAAAAAACCCTAAGGTGCTTAAGGAGTAAAATAACATGATCATGGTGGCATCCTCCAGATCGGACTGAGAAGCACTCCACGATGCCAGACTCACCTGTGGATGTGAAGACCCCGTCTAGGCTGACTCCTCCCACGATGCCACCTCCCCCAACAACTCAAGGAGCTCCCAGAACCAGTTCATTTACACCAACAACGTGTAAGTAGGCATTTCTGCATTTGCTGTTTCCTTTTTCAAGTTCAAATTAAATTTTTTTCTGCAAATAAAAATTAAGGGACAGTAAGATCCAGCATCAATGTATTATGCAGAAATGAAGCCCCACCCCCCACACACAAATAATTTGTTTGCCAGTGAGTAGGTATTGAGCACAGAATTATCATATCTTGGGTGTAATTTGTATGACTGCCAGTATTTGCCTGCCTTTTCATTATTGTTTCAAAGTTGTAGTCTTCTGTGATTTCAGCGAATGAAGAACACTGCCTTTGGTCTGTAACTCATCATTACCACGGTAACTTCTCCTTTGACTTAATGAGGAGCTCCTTATTTTAGTTTGTTCATTTTGACTTGGAACATGTTAATATGCTCTAATTATTTCCAGGTTACTTCTGATCTTCTAATACCACTTTCTTCTATTATTTACAAATAATGTTAAAATCTAACATTCTTAAGTTAAAAGAGGGATCATTCTATGCAACAGTTGCATACAGAAAACTTTCTGAAATAAGGAGCATCTTTCTTGGCTTGAACTTGTCAGACATTTATTAAATATTCCATTTCAGCTTGGCTCAAGACTTGTGTTCTGAATCAGTGGAGTGTATTGCTTTTTGTGTCATCCAAGGAAAGGACAGAATATTCTGATAGAATAGCAACTTCCCTTTTTTTCTCTATATTTTAATAGGAATAGCAGATAGCTTCGTTTTCATCAATCTGAAAGTCCTGGTTAAAATATCATCAAAAGATATGTGAAACTAATAAATGCTGTTGGTTGCAGATAATACTATTTACAGACTGTTTGCCCTGAAATCTGTATATGAATGAAAAATAACTAATAGGCAAAAATAGATCCTTGGGATTATAAGGGTTCGGCAAAATACACATCCAGGCTATTTATGTAGTGTTGCGCTGCCTTTTATAAGACCTTTCCAAACATGTAAGGAGCAGGGGCCTGCAACAGTGCCAAGTTGTAACCCTGTCATCTTGTATTTGGTTTGTTGTTACCCAAAGCCACAGTGATAGGCATATGCCTCCTGTGAGAGGTCCTAGTGAGATGTCATTTCTTGACAGGTTGCTTTGGTACTCATTTGGGACGAGACCATTTTATTTTCTTGAAACTTTTAAGAATAATAAGGTGCTTAAAACATCTTCACACTATTGTTGGAGGTAGTTTATCAAAATTATATTTAAAAGATGGAGTTGATAAAGATCTAACATGATAAAGTCAACATTTCTTTGGTGAGAAATGTGCAAAATTTTCTAGCCTAGTTCTTATGGATTATCACCTTGACGTTCACATAAATTTTATCAAATGAATTTACGAAGTTACCACCAATCCATGCTGTTAGTTGGACTGAGATGTCCCCTTTCGATTTCTAGAAATAACTCTTTGATAATTACCATATGCATTTTGGCTTCTTACATAAAATTGGTGTTTTCCTTAAAGAAGTGGTTAAGAAATATGAGGGGGAGAAAATAGCCTTCTAATTGGGTGGTATAAGGTTAAAACTTGAAAGTCGTATTTCTATAAACACAGCTGTCAGTTGTGTGTACAAAACATGATTAAAAATGTCCAGTGATAAATTTAGTCTCCACCAAATGTCCATTTTCTCTAGGGGAGCAGTTTAGAAAGGAATAGTTCTGTTATATTGATGTAAGCCTGGCACAAAAGGCTGACATCCAAAATGCTGTTTGTTCTGTGTTTGCATATGTGTGCATGGGAGGCAGGGCTGTCCCTGTGCTCCAGCCGGCTCCCATTTCTTATCAGCTTCTGTGCAGGATATCCTCATGTGGTGTGAGGAGTCCACCCATTTAGTTATGGAGTACCTGAGCCTCTGGTAATCCTGTGAAGTCAAAGCATTTTACCAAAAAGGCCCAACAGCTTTTAAATTACCAACTTCACTAGATTGGAAGGGAAGGATACTTAATTGTAATTTCCTTGTGCATGTTCTCTGTAAGTTTATTTTTTCTTTCTGATTTTGTGCCCTCTGACAGTAACTAATGGCACGAGCCATTCACCCACAGCCTTGAATGGCGCCCCCTCACCGCCCAATGGCTTTAGCAATGGGCCTTCCTCTTCTTCCTCTTCTTCTCTGGCTAATCAACAGCTGCCCCCAGCCTGTGGCGCCAGGCAGCTCAGCAAGCTGAAACGGTTCCTCACTACCTTGCAGCAGTTTGGCAATGACATTTCACCGGAAATAGGAGAGAGAGTCCGCACCCTCGTACTAGGACTGGTGGTAAGCAAACGGAAATCGGCCCAGTTTGGGTTAAGGGAGAGTGTGGGGGAGATTCAAAATACAGATTCCATTCTCACAGGTATTTTGTTTCTACGCCTGGAGATTGCATGCAAGTCTGATAATTCTGTAGTAACAAGGGTTTCAGTTCTGCATTATGTATTGACCCCACCATGATTTCTTTTCCTATTGATATTTAGCTAATGAAGATGTGGTTATACAAATTTATCATTATCTTGGCCATAAAGTTGTGTGTGCATAAAATTTAATAAGTATATCCTCCTGGCATGGCTAGTGTCTTTTCAACAATGACAGAATATTTTTGTTATGTTAATGGGTTGCTTAATCTAATTGGGTGCTTATTTTAACTTAGTTGCTTTGGGGGGGTTTTATTATCAGCCTAGATGAGCAAGAATTTATAACAAGTAACACATTATTCTTTTATGTTTTCATTTTTAAGGCTAATAGCATTGAATTTTTTGTGTGTGGTAAAATACACGACATAAAATTTACCATTTTAACCATTTCTGAGTGTACAGTTCAGTGGCATTAAGTACATCCACATTGTTGTATAACCATCACTACTATCCATTTCCAGAACTTTTTCATCACCCCAAACTGAAACTACCCATAAAACAATAATACCCTGATTTCTTCATCCCTTAACCCCTTATAACCATTCATTGTTTAAAAAAAAAAAAAACAAAACAGTTTTTTGCTATAGGTAGAATTACACAAACCATTAGTTTGAGAACAGAAGTGTTGATTTTGGCACGTTATATTACAGTCTGTACATTGTCACACTGGAAATTAGAACATATTTCCTTTTCTTGCATTCTAAATCACTTTTACATGTCCTGTGATTTTCTTTATGAATAGAGGATTTTCATTTAGGAAGGTGATTTTCCCATAGCAAACTGAGTCATAGAGAAGCTCTGAGTCACATATTCAGGCCTTTTATCATCCAGGCTTACAATGGAACTGAAATTCATACGATAGGCAGCAGTTTCCTTTTTCTCAATATAATCATTTATTTTTACTACATGGACTTATCATGGGCAAAGCCATAGCAGTTGTGTTTTACAAAAGAAGTCCTAGAAGTAAAAGTCTGGGTGAGAGTTTAGTGCAGTAGACATGCTTCAGATCATAGTATCTCACATTTGACAGAGACTTTGCAATTCAATTTTTAACCCTTACCTCCCTCTCCCCCACACTTTAAGAACAAGAAGCTTTTACATTTCCCATAATCCATCAGCTTCCTCTGACAAATTTGTATTCCTCTGGAATACAAATCACCTTGTATTCCTCTGACAGGAAGGTGATTTTGGCATAGTGTGTCAGCGTACTGCAGTTACTTTTGTCAGTCACTTATCTTTTCCTTTTTATTTGTTCTTGAGTTTTGCATAAAGTGTTTTTGACACATAAATAGGTTACATCATAGAACCACAAAGTAAATCCAAAGCAGTAATTGTATCAAGTGAGTGATGAAATGTTGTTACTAGTAAAAAATGTTTATTTTAAAACTGCTTTATAAATTTGATATGTTCTTTAACTGTGGTTTCTATAACTTCATATATAGAAAAATTTGATAGCTTCAAGTAGATTTTTCCCATATATTAAGTGGAATACTTTTGAGGGCAATACTTTTTTAAGATTTTATTTATCTAAAAACTTTATAAAGATAAGTTGGGGAAAACATTAATTAATAGTGCTAGGCATATATTCAGCAGGCAGTGAACATTTGTCAAAAGATGAATGAATAGAGAATGAATTTTGTTTTGAGCATTTGACTGCAAGCTTTTACACATGTCATTTTATTTATACACATTTTACGTGTGGGGAAACTGAGGCTTATAGAAGAAAAATATTCTAGGCCACCCCATTGGTAGTGACAGTCCTATGATTTGAACTCAGGTAGTAATCGTAATGAATCACATTATGCTGTTATTTAGATGGAGTTAAGAAAAGTGTTAATAAGAACTGTTTTCATGTGCAAAACACAACTGGTATGGCTTTAGAAAATGGAGCCAGAGAAACGAAATGAAAGATTAAAAAATGGACTCTCTGACCCTTATTGTTACAGATAGGAAGTTAGTGTTTATTCATAGTTTCAAGGGAAGATGTTTCAAGTTTGGGGGTATAAAAAACTTAGAACTTGGTGCCCCCATACTTTATCATAAAAGGAAAAGGAACTTGCATTAAAAAGTAGATGGAGCAATATTCTAAAGTTGTTAGGTCACAAATACCCCAAGTTTGTCAGGTGTGAGGAAAATTGACGGGTTGAAAAATTTAACACTGAAGTTTACAGTTGTGATTCTGCACAGGGACTAAGGAAAATGAACCAAATGTTGAGTCAATATGGTTAACTGACTCAGCACATTTATAGTATGTTGGTTGTCTATTAAATAGATGCTTTTATCAATGCACATTACCCATTGTAGTATACAA
>NC_138895.1:41669318-41714318 GCF_965194825.1 Balaenoptera physalus | reverse complement strand
TTTGAAAAGTGGAGTAGGTCCACTGGGTAAAAGGAGCCTTTGGGCTATCCTCTCATTCCTGTCATGCCCCTGCAGGCCAACTTGCCTCTTCTGCAGCGTGAGCTCCTCCACTGCGCAAGGCTGGCCAAACAAAACCCTGCCCAGTACCTCGCCCAGCATGAACAGCTGCTTCTGGATGCCAGCACCACCTCACCTGTTGACTCCTCAGAGCTGCTTCTCGATGTGAACGAAAACGGGAAGAGGCGAACTCCAGACAGGTGAGAGGGAGGAGGACCCCAGACCTGCAGTATGAGGACATGTTTCATGTCATGTTTAAACTGCTGACCGACACCTCTTGCAAAATAATAATAAGCTAGAGTGGCCATCTAGGGAATCTTGCTCTGGCCTGGGGTGTTACAGAGTGATGAGTCTCTGGCCTGTGTCATTTTAGCTTTTTGTGCAGGTTAATCTTTGCTACTTGTAATTTTTTTTTTTTTAAGTTTAATTGACCTACAACACTATGATATTTCCAGATGTACAATCTAGTGACTTGATTTTTCTATGCATTACAAATGGTCACCACCACTGCTTGCAGTATTAAAGGAAAAGGTAAAGATGAATGATATTCAAATATGCCAAGTGCCACTGATGGTTATTAGACACACAGTCAATACAGGCATACCTTGTTTTATTGCACTTTATTGTGCTTCACAGATACTGCTTTTCTTTCTTTCTTTCTTTTTTCTTTTTCTTTTTTTTTTAAAAACAAATCGAAGGTTTGTGGCACTCTGCATGGAATTACTCTATTGGCACCATTTTTCCAGTAGCAGTTGCTCATTTTGTGTCTCTGTGCAATTCTGTGAGAATTTGGTAATTCTCACAATATTTCAAACTTCTTCATTATTATATTTGTTATGGTAATCTGTGGTCAGTAATCTTTAATGTTAACCATTGTAATTGTTTTGGCATTTTTTACAAATAAAGTATTTTTTAAATTAAGGTATATACATTTTTTTTTAAGACATAGTGCTACTGCACAGTTAAGAGACTACAGTATAGTGTAAACATAACTTTTATATGCACAGGGAAACCAAAAAAAATTGTGTGACTGGCTTTATTGTGATATTTGCTTTACTATGGTGGTCTGCAACTGAACATACATTATCTCCAAGGGTATCCCTGTATTAAAATTATCATTTACTATGTAATTCATCCCAACCACATATTTTACCCTTCAGTGTTAGGAAACTTGTTATTCTAAGTTTTCTCAAAACATGGTGGTTTTGAAATCTGGCCTAAGCACAATGCAGTAGCTATTTAATTTGGGTTTTATATGAACTAAGAGAAAACTTCTGGGAAGCTAGATGGACTGAGTGAAGATAAGAGTTAAGTAATAGAACTTATAGATGACATTTTTGCTGAAAAATTTTATCAGTCAATATTCATTCTATCAGGTACTCTGCTCTAATAACTGAGAATTCTAAGAAATGTAAAATAAAACCCCTTCTCCATTAAACCTTACGAATTAGTTGTTGAATAAGGCATACACATGAAACTTCCAATGTACCTTACTGAAATAATTTTCCTGAATACCTCAGCCTCATATATAAATATTTTCTAATACAGGAATATAAAGTCTTATCAGCATCTTGCATAGTATTTGTAAAATATGGAGAATCTTAAAATGAAACTATATTCAGAAACTTATTTGTTATATGCTTTGTTTCCTTTTTCTACTTATCCATTCACTCTTTCTGCATTTTATCAGGGAAGCGTAGACCAGCCTTTGAGAGGTTAACACCCTGGCACAGATTCCTAGGAGCTTATGATCCTTGGAGCTGCTCAGAGACATCTATCTGTGACCAACTTAGCTACCCTTAAGTGTATAGTTGCTTTGCAAATCAGAATGTTATTAAAAGCCAGCCAGTTTACATACAGTTATTATATAATCCTCCGTTAAGTAGTTATTATGCTACGATCTCTGGAATTTTTCTCCTCTTGACATAGGATCTCTTAATAGTTTAAAACGCCTAAAGCAAAAGATTAAACGTTAGTTTACTTCTGACGTACTGTAGACCCACCTCCATACATGACCTACCAACAGTGCTACTTTCTTATTTTCGCAAGTTGTATTTCCATAGTCATATTTAAGCATTTAGTACTTTAGCTTTTAAAGTCAGCTGCTTAATCCAGGTGTCTGAGTGGTGTGTCTACATGATACTAAAAACCAAGAAGCAGCCCAAAGATAGATGATTCACATGTGTATTCCTGTCTGATCCTAACCATTTACCCTGCAGGGAATCAGTACTATGTGCTGGTATTGAGATGTTTCAGCTCCATTTTTCCAAGATAGTGTGGTAAAGGAAATTAAGGAGAGACTAGATGGAAAATTGGGAAGAAGAACATTTATTTGGGTGGAGGAGAGGATAACAGGGAAAGGTTTAGATAGCTGTGATAAATGTAAAGGTAATCCTATAGGCAAAATTGGAAATGGACACAATCTATTCTAGAAACTCTAACTGCTAAATAACCATAACAGGCAGAATGAAAACTTGCTTTATCCACTTCTCTATATTCCCAGCACTTTTCTCCACTGGTTCTTTCCCATTGTTTTATATGTGAATATACTGTGACTTTAGACCTCCCTTGAACAGTGCTGAGGTAAGCCCTTGGCAATGTGCTAACATTGATATGGAAACTTCATATAAATTCCACAGAAAATCAGCATTTTTGTTTTGATGATCTGTAGCTGTGTGTGCATGCATGTTTGCATTCAGTCAGGTAGAACTTTCTTAAAAGAGCCTTCAGTGTTTTTCTCCCTCTGGTTATCCATAGAAAGTTGCTGGAGTCAGAATTCACACAGTTGCTCTCTGGGTGGAACATTCTTTTTCAAGTGGAACCCTGAAGTGTGCGTTATAATGGAAAGATGGCAAATGGATTTCCTTAGAGTTAGGAGGAAGGGTAATGAGACTATGTTGTGTAAATACATTTTTATCTTGTGGGAATTTGATCAGAGCCAAGAAAATATGGGCCTCTACAGTATTTCTTTGCATATATTTTCTGCATCTTGTTTGCATGTGCATTTTCCTCTTCTCTGGTTATTTATCTGTATATCCAGATCTACTATATGAAATTTTATAGAGTATGGAGCTGTTTGACAGCAGAGCTTTTTTTTTGTTTTACTGAATGTTTTGTTGGTGCATATGGTCTGACATGGATGAGCAGCCACGGTGAGATTTTGGAGTCTATTAAACTGGCTCATTAAAAAGATCAATCTGTTTCTGTAATAACACTGGGAACCATCAGTCAGTAAAAGAGGGAAAAACTGACACCTGAGGAGAAAACACATTTTGATAATTTGTTCGTGACATGTCACGAACAAAAGCGCGCTCTATATTTTGTTTACAACTCTGGGGCTTAAATTCTGTGATGATTGCTGATTTAATCTACTAAACAGTCCTCACGTATTTCAGGGATGGGTTTTGGCAAATGTAACTTCTCATCCTTAAATGTGATTGTCACTGGTTATATTTTTTCTTTTTTTAAGCATTACTTTTATTTACAGAGAAATGAATACTCTGGGGAAGTCTATGGATTTTTTTTTTTTCCTGTATGGAACAGTAAAATTTATTCTACTTCTTTTAAAAAATAGCTCTAGGGTGAGTCCCTGAACAACTATACTAGATTTGTAGGTCTGTGGTAGAATAACTTAGAACCCAAATTAGACAATTTTCATTTAAAAATCGTGCTATTTTTTTCCTAAAATGTTAGAGAAAGTTAATAGAAAGTTCTGATTTCTATTCTTTGGTCATATGTAAAAGTTTACTGTTTATCTTGCCATTTTGTGATGGGAAAAGCTGAGGAAGGGAATACAGACCTTTTTTGGAGCTGATTAAATGAAGAGACCACTTTCAAACAGAGACTAGAAGTTGAGTCCTCTTTAAAACTGCTTACCATGATGGTCATGAAAACACAGTTTCAAATGGAGTGAGGAGGGAAAGAGCAGTTAGACAAAGGCTGCATTTTTTTGAGACTACAAAATAGTTTAAAATGACTACGTTTAAAAGGATACATTTTTTTTTTGGTTAATTATCATTTGATGTCTTTTCTCACAGCTTTGATGCTGCAGCTTTTGTTATATTTGTCTTTAACATTGTGCTCTCACCTGTCATGCCGATTTTCTGACTCAGAATCTTTCTGGCTTAAATTGAATGATCATTGGTTTTGTATGGGTAACACTGTCTCCACTGCCTTCCTCCCCGTTTCAAGTGATTTATGTTAAATATTAATCCCCTTCATCTATCTATCTCTATATCTATATATTTATATATAATCATATTAATGTAATTATGCTTTAAATTACTCTCAGTTTAACACGTCTTGGTTTTTATTATGAAGGCCAGATGGTTGCATTAATATGTATTTCCTCCACCCCCAATTATTAAACATTATTTTCTAAAAAGATTTTCTTGAGCTTTAGAACTATGTAATTTGTTAGCTGGGAGCAATCTTATAGATTTACGAGGCCAATCCTTTATCTTGAGAAAACTAAGGCCGAAAGAACTTGCTTAAAGTTACAGAGCTTCTTAGTGGAGAAATTTACCTACCTGAAATCTTCCAGTTGCACATAATATGATTTAATGTGCAGAATGTAAACAAGGAAAGCTTAACTAAGAATTGTGTCTTTTTCCCTCCTTACTTTCCCTCATTTATTTTTTCTCTGTAATTGCTCACGTGGGCAAATGCAACAGTATAATATTCTGAGGTTTTATAAATTTTTATAATGATAGAGGATTCACAGTAAGCCAGATTTCCTGGCTTCATGAGTAAACTAGAAAACACTGAATGTTGGAGGGTCATACGGCAGTCTTTTTGAAACCGTGTTGGTTGAATGTATAAGATTTGTCAGCAAAGAACACACCAGCTGAACCTATTAAATACATTTTTCCTTTTCTGCAAAATGAATGAGATTTCAATATTTTTGTCTTTCTAAAGAGAAAAGATAGGTGCACTTTATAAGGAATTGTAGGGACTTCCCTGGCGGTCCAGTGGTTAAGACTCAGCACTTCCAATGCAAGGGGCATGGGTTCAGTCCCCGATCGGGGAACTACAATCCCACATGTCACGCGGCACGGCCAAAAAAAAAAAGAAAAGAAAAATTATAAGGAATTGTAGAATTAATTGACTATGCAAAAAAGAGTTAAATTTTTATTATCTGCCGCATTCAGTTTTCTGTGAAAAAATATAAGGGATTTATATTATATTCACACATTCTTGTTTTGTGTTGCATTTTTTAATGCATTCATCAGTTTCAAGAAGAGAGTAATCATCCCTGTAGAAATGATTTTTTCTTTTTTTTGTATTAGTCATATCAATTGTGGAGGCTTCTAGTGAAATTGCATTAAGTTGCATTTACATGATGAGAAAGATTGTGTGGCTGTAGAGAACATTTTGGTCTCCACACTCCAGCCTCAGCGTAAACTTGCTACTTATTTTTGCTGCTCTCCTAGGGTCTGGCTTTGCTGAACATTGTTCATGCCTTAGTCTATATTCTGACTGATGGTTTCTGTTCTTTGCACTAGTTCTTATATATAATAATTCTATTCATACTTTGCAGGCTAACTCAAGACAGGTTCTACTATTTGAATGAAGGCTTCCCAATCATGAATATTATAATAACGGTTACTATTTACTGAGCATTTAAGATGTGCCAGGCCCATGCTAAATAATTTACATATGAACACACAGCACTTATTTCCTGACAGTCCTATTGCATAGGTTCATGCTGGCTGGATAATATGTCTGAGGTCACATGGCTTGTAAGAGGCACTGATGGGATTCTAAACCCTAGGTTCTCTGACTTGAATGCCCACATTCTTTTAACTATGTTTGTAATACCCCAGCCTCTGAACGCCTCAACTTGAAAAATAAGTGCTTTGGTTAAGTTGTTGAATGCCAAATATGTGTTAGGCTCTTTATGTAGAGTCTCTCATATAGTCCTCTCAGTAGCTCTGAAATAATTGCCCCTATTCTGTGACTCATAGAGATTAAGCCTCCTCAGTTCGTATGGCCAGCAAATAGCAGAGCCAAAATTTGAAGCCAGCTCCATAGCCCCTGCTCTTTCAAATGTAGTGATCTTTTTGCCTTCTGATCTCCCATACCACTTTTGTACTCTTTTTATGGTACCTACTGAGTTCAGGTCCTGCGTAACAGTATAGAAGTCTTATACCACTAACTAAACTGTGTTTATGGTAAAAAATTTCTTGCTAGCACGCTTCCAAAAAGCATGTAAGTCTACTACTAAACCATAATCTTAGGAGGGTGTTGGGGATCATGTCTTGCTTACTTTTGTATGTCCAGTAAAGCTCAGGATAGTGCATGTTACACATACCGGCTATCTAAAACAAAACAAAGCAAAACACCACAAACACAAAACAACAACAACAAAACACTAGTTGAACAAATAAATAATCAAAATTAAACTTTAATACAGTCGTTTTTAGCAGTATAGCAAATGGCCCTCTCCCCTAAGAGTTTTTTTGCTTTCTTGTTTACTTTCTTTCTATCATTTTAAAAGATGTGTCTCTGAAACACCTACAGCCATGAAAACAGCCAGGAACAAAGTGCCATGATTGATTCACTAACAAGAAAAAATTAGAGGGCTCCAGTTGAAATGTGTAGATGACAGATTAGAATAAGAAAGCGTAGTTCCACAGGCTAGAAAGCCCAGAGATAAACCCACACACATGTGGTCACCTAATCTTTGACATAGGAGGCAAGAATATACAATGGAGAAAAGACAGCCTCTTCAATAAGTGGTGCTGGGGAAACTGGACAGCTACATGTAAAAGAATGAAATTAGAACGCTTCCTAACACCATACACAAAAATAAACTCAAAATGAATTAAAGACCTAAATGTAAGGCCAGACACTAAAACTCTTAGAGGAAAACATAGGCAGAACACTCTATGACATAAATCATAGCAAAATCCTTTTTGACCCACCTCCTAGAGTGGAAATAAAAACAAAAATAAACAAACGGGACGTAATGAAACTTAAAAGCTTTTGCACAGCAAAGGGAACCATAAACAAAATGAAAAGACAACTCTCAGAATACGAGAAGATATTTGCAAATGAAGCAACTGACAAAGGATTAATCTCCAAAATTTACAAGCAGCCCATGAGCTCAATATCCAAAAAACAAACAGTCCAAAAATGGGCCCAAAAATAGAACTACCGTATGACCCAGCAATCCCACTACTGGGCATATACCCTGAGAAAACCATAATTCAAAAAGAGTCATGTACCACAATGTTCATTGCAGCTCTATTTACAATAGCCAGGACATGGAAGCAACCTAAGTGTCCATCATCAGATGAATGGATAAAGAAGATGTGGCACATATATACAGTAGAATATTACTCAGCCACAAAAAGAAACGAAATTGAGTTATTTGTAGTGAGGTGGATGGACCTAGAGTCTGTCATACAGAGTGAAGTATGTCAGACAGAGGAAAACAAATACTGTATGCTAACACATACATATGGAATCTAAAAAAAAAAAAAATGGTTATGAAGAACCTAGGGGCAGGACAGGAATAAAGACGCAGATGTAGAGAATGGACTTGAGGACACAGAGGGGGAAGGGTAAGCTGGGGCGAAGTGAGAGCGTGGCATGGACTTATATATATTACCAAATGTAAAATAGATAGTGGGAAGCATCCACATAGCATAGAGGGATCAGCTCGGTGCTTTGTGACCACCTAGAGGGGTGGGATAGGGAGGTTGGGAGGGAGACGCAAGAGGGAGGCGATATGGGGATATATGTATACATAAAGCTGATTCACTTTGTTATAAAGCAGAAACTAACACACCATTGTAAAGCAATTATACTCCAATAAAGATGATAAAAAATAAATAAAAATAAAAAAGTAAAAAACAAACAAAAACCAAAAATGGGCCCAAAGCCTAAATAGACATTTCTCCAAAGAAGACATACAGATGGCCAACAAACACATGAAAATATGCTCAACATCACTAATCATTAGAGAAATGCAAATCAAAACCACAGTGAGGTATCACCTCACACCAGTCAGAATGGCCATCATCAAAAAACCTACAAACAATAAATGCTGGAGAGGGTGTGGAGAAAAGGGAACCCTCCTGCACTGTTGGTGGGAATGTAAATTGATACAGCCACTATGGAGAGCAGTATGGAGGTTCCTTAAAAAACCAGGAATAGAATTACCATATGACCCAGCAGTCCCACTACTGGGCATATACCCTGAGAAAACCATAATTCAAAAAGATACATGTACCGCAATGTTCATTGCAGCACTATTTACGATAACGAGGACATGGAAGCAACCTAAATGTCCATCAACAGGTGAATGGATGAAGAAGATGTGGCACATATATACTGGAATATTACTCAGACATAAAGAGGAACAAAATTGAGTTATTTGTAGTGAGGTGGATGGACCTAGAGTCTGTCATACAGAGTGAAGTAAGTCAGAAAGAGAAAAACAAATACCGTATGCTAACGCATATATATGGAATCTAGAAAAATGGTACTGATGAACTTAGTGGCAGGGCAGGAATAAATACGCAGATGTAGAGGATGGACTTGAGAACGAGGGGAAGAAGAGGCTGGTATGTAGTAAGAGAGTAACATTGACATACGTACACTACCAAATGTAAGGTAGATAGCTAGTGGGAAGCTGCTGCATAGCACAGGGAGATGAGCTCGGTGCTTTGTGAAGACCTAGAGGGGTGGGCTAAGAACGGTGGGAGGGAGGCTCAAGAGGGAGGGGATATGGGGATATATGTATGCATATAGCTGATTCACTTTGTTGTACAGCAGAAACTAACACAACATTGTAAAGCAATTATACTCCAATAAAGATGTATTAAAAGAAAAAACAAAAACGTGGTTCCAGACAGCAGGAGCAGTAGCAACTGAATACTTCAGCAGTGGTCAGAAATTAATGAAGACAAGGGGACAGTCGCTCCCAGGCAGTCTGACTGTTCAGCAGATGGAGAGCTCCAGGGACATGTGCCTCAAGGTTTCCACCTTCTCCTTGGAGGAGGGAAGGCTCTGGGAACCCACAAATTGTAATCCTGAAGGGTCCAGGTATCTTGTTTTTGTCTGGAGGGGCCAACATCTACCTGCATCTATCTTATTTACTCCAGAAGGTGTTAGTCTGCTGCTCAGGAAGTTATCTCCTAGGTTGTGGTTCAGCAATAGAGAGATGGAAGGCACTTCCTTCCATGTGGCCCAGTAGTGTTGGTCCTGTGTCACTCAGTGCTTTGTTTTTCACCATCTAAACATCCCACTTCCTGCAGGGTGATATTTCTGCAAACATAGAAATCCCCGCAGGTTGTCCATGAAGAATCAGGTTTGATTTTCTTTTTAAGGAAGCAGGGGAATTTATGATGTATTTTGTTTCAGATATATTATTCAATACCAATATAGGGTGTTACATAAAACTCTTATCTAAACTCACCTATTTCCTAAAAATTCCTGAAGAGACCTTTGACTGAGTTGTGTTTTGAAAATATGACGCCCTAAATGACCACTCCCCCGCCCTTTAATTCAGTGTCTAGTCTTTCTGTGGAAGCCTTAACAAACTGCATGTGTTAGAAAAAGGAAGGAAGCTTTGTTTAAGATTAAGTTATTAATGCCTTTGGGCTTTACTTTAACAGAACTGTCACCTCCTGAGATTTAGATGTATGCTTCTTTCTAAAATACAAAAGTAAAGAATTGTTTTTTTTTTTTAAAGACTCAGCCAGTATCTCAGCCCTGGTTCTGGCTGAGATGCCTGCAGAGTAAGACGAGGGCATGATAAGGCCAAGATAATGTGTCCTGGGGTAGGGCAGAAGGACCTATGCCAGAGAAGCTTATGAGACCAGCAGCAGGACTTTTTTTTGGAGAAGAAAGTTATAGAGTGACTTTCAAGTTTCTATTTTGGTGGCTAAGTAGAAGGTGGCATAATTGACTGCTGCAGGAAGTACCAGAGAAAGACAAGGTCAGTTTAGACATGTGCCGTTTGAAATACGTGTGGTCAGTTGGAGAAGTCAACCTAAGGCATGTATTTATTTGTAACAGGACTAATATCAGAATTTTTAAGTTTCTTCCTTGCCATTCTCAGGTTTATTATGCTGTACCAATTTGCCTTTCCCTAGAACAATCTTTTAGTGCTATTTTCCCCACTTAAAAAACATTTTAATCTAGAAAAAAACTTATGTCTGTTCCTGTCATGTAAGAAATTGATTGGTCCTTTTATTCTAGTTATTGCCACGATCTTAATAATTTCTTTCTTCATTCTTCCCTATTTTCGTGTTACTAAGGAATTGTCAGTGCATACTAGCCTATTATGACATTTAAAATATTTTATATAAAGGAAAGTTTTTTAAAAAGTTTGTTTTCTTTCTCAAATAAGTCAGTTTACAGCCTCTGTTTTGAGGAGCTGAGAGAGAACAGCCTGAAGTGGGGTAAGCTGTAAATTAGGTTGTCTCTTAAGTGTTTTTTTTTTTTTAAACATGTATTGTTTCCTATTAGTTTCATTTTACTGGGCAAGAAACTGAAGCCAGGTTATCTCAGGGTCACACAGCTGAGTCCTGAGCAGTCTTCTACTCTTAGGACATCAGACCCTGAGAGAGAAGTGATTGGGATCTAATTGTTGAAGTAGTTAGGTTATATTCAGGAAAATTTCTCCTGGAAGGGAGATAGAATATAAAAAACAAACCAAAAAATGCCTTCTAGAAACCCATGAGACATGACAGACTTCCCACTAGAATTTGAGTTATTTTGAGAGTATGCTGGTATGGGACAATGAAAAGTATTTGTTAGTTTTGCCTAATACATTTTGAGAAGGTAAGAAACATTCAAATTTGGAATTTGCCCCCAGGCAAATGAGGTTTTAGATAGTTTTAGGCATTTCTAAGAAGCAGACAAACAAATAGCAATTAAGTTGTTTTGGTTAGCTTTCTGGAGTACATCCTTTGAATAGGGTTGGCTTTATAGGTAGACATGAGTCATTGGAGGAAGCACAGGGAGATGTCTCATAACTATTTCTGTGGGCTGTTTGAATGCTTTGCTGCTAAAATATACCTGCCTCTGTGAGGTGATGAGCTTTATTGTTTCAATAGCTGCAAGAGTGCTAAGACCCAGAATAGGGACTGTCACTGCAAGGACGTGATAGAAATGACAGGACAGACTCAGGAGCTAGCCCTGCTTCTTAGGACATTACTGTCCTTGCTTTAGGAGGGAAAAAAGCTTCAGTACAGGCTCATTGAAGTAATAGCACTGATCAGAGGGTTGATCTGACAGCAAAGATAAATAACGTATCTAACTACTTTGAAAATAGGAAGAATTCTTCCAGTGTTGAATGTTCTTGTTATCTTTGAACAAGGAGACACAAAACCAGTAAGTTGAGTTGGTTTGACACAATTGGATCAAAGATGTTTTGATATTTAGAAATGTTTTGATGTTTATATATTTAGGCTGCTATAAGGTATTTAGAGAATATTTTCTATTTTTGCACAAAAAATCAGCTGTAAATAGTACGTTGTTCAAAGCAAAGAACAGAGAAGTTCTCTGTTGGTTCAGGTGGTTGACTTAGACAAAATTTGGCCAGTGGACCATTAGATTTGTGTGTTTCGATCTACATAACCATGACCTTTTATTTATTTATTTATTTACTTACTTATTTAAATTGAGGCGTAGTTGATGTACAATATTATGGAATTTTCAGGTGTACAACATAGTGATTTATAATTTTTAAAGGTTATACTCCACTTATAATTATTATAAAATATTGGCTATATTCCCTGTGCTGTACAAATGACATTTAGAAATAAATATAGAATAACTGAATTGCAGAGTTTTCAAAGTAGAAGGGACCTCAGAAATTATCCTAGTCCAGTGGTTTTCAAACTTGATTTTAGCAGCTTTTTCCTTCAAAAATGAAACCTTAGGTGGAACCTCAACTTTTAAAATAGATAAGAATGATAAGTGGGTTCCTCTGGCCCTTTAAATCTTGATTGTTTGGGGTAAAAGCTCTTTATTGCCCGCAGAATCCCTAAGCACCTCAAGTGGCACAGTTTGAAAACCACTGATCTAGTCCAACCCTTTCATTTTACAGATGAGCAAACTGAGGTCCAGAGAGGTTAAGTGACTTGTCCAAGGTCACACAGCTAGTCGTGGAAGAGCCAGGACTAAATCTCAGGTCTCTTGATTCCCAGTCCAGTGCTCTTTCCACTACACCACACTGCCAGTAAGGTAGGTGCTGTGTTGACATTATATTCATAGCTACTAATAGTCTTCAGTATTTTCCAACTGATTTATGCTGGAAATGTTTATGCATTGAATGTTGAAGTGTATTATTCAGAAATGTGTAGGATATGGAAATACAGATTAGAATCACATAAATATCCTCTTAGAAGATATATCTATCTAGAATGTTTCCATTCACTTTTAAAAATTATTTTGAAGCAGTGCATTGTAATGTTTGAGACATTTTAGTCTGGTCAATGATCAATATGTATGGAGTCAGAATATTTTACTGTTGTATGGAGTCAGAATATTTTACTGTAGACACTTTGACAGGAGCAGCATTGAGACTTCTGTTTGACACTCCCATGGGGACCATGCCCTGCTGACATTTCCAGTGTTGGACAGTCTCCTGGCTCCAGAACATCTTTCGCCAGCATGTATTGGGCATGTATTCATTTCCCATTGAACTCTGCAGTTTCCCTCAGTTCTTAGTGTGCCTGTACCTTCTATCTCTAACTCCTCTGTCCTTTATAATCTGATGTGTGCAAATTGTCACTGGGGCTCTACCCTAAAGGGACATAAAGGGCAATTCATTGTAGAATCCTCTAGCCCCTAATGATCTCTGTTGTCAAGTCAGTTTCCATTCAAATCCCTCCAGTTTTATCAGACAAAGACTATCCCTGGGCACTAGGAAAGTGGAAAAAGTGTCTAAAGTATCTAAACCTAACCAACCTAAAATCAAAAAAAGGTGTGCAGATGGAAATTCCCTGGCAGTCCAGTGGGTAGGCATTGCCATGGCCTGTGTTCAGTCCCTGGTCGGGGAACTAAGATCCCACAAGCCGCACGGCAAGGCCAAAAAAAAAAAAAAAAAAAAAACAGGGCACGCAGAAATCTGTAGCTACTGTGATTTGGTAGAATTCTTATGGGGAAATTTCCCAGGGAAAATAGATGCTGCCACTGGTCTAAGGATAGAGAGCTGGTCTTGTGAGGAGAGCCAGCTACTACGTAAAAAATTAGTTTGGGAGCTGTGCTTGCAGTCAAAGTGGAGGTGATGCATTCCTATCTTACAGACTATATTGAGTTCATCTCTTAGAGATACATTCAGTCAGAAAATACTTCTTTAACCCTACTTCTGTTTGAGAATCTAGGAGCAGTTATCAGGTCTCATTTATAGAATGTGTTCCTTCTGAAAGACAAGTACAGTTTTGTGTATCACATGATGAAATGCAGTCAGGGTGTGCCTTCCCTGCCCTAAGATCTCATGACTTCACACAGGTCACTTGTGCTCTCCGGGCATGTGTTTCCTCAACTTTAAAAGAAAGGGGTTTGCCCCGATATTTCTTCTAATCCCAGCTAGCTCTGTATGACTGCTGATTGATTATCTTGGTAGCCCAAGGTAATGTCAGTCCCAGACATACATTGTTTTATTGCATTAATTCAGTTAATTCAGTTTGATCAGTGCTTTCTAATAGAACTTTCTGACATCATGGAAATGATCTGTATCTGTGCTGTCCAGTACCGTAGCCACTAGCCACAGGTGGCAATTACACTTGCAGTGTGGCTATTGCTACTGAAGAACTGGATTTTAAACTTTATTTAATGTTAATTCACTTTTTTTTAATAAATGTATTTATTTATTCATTTATTTAATTTTTGGCTGCATTGGGTCTTCGTTGCTGTGTGCGGGCTTTCTCTAGTTGAGGCGAGCAGGGGCTACTCTTCGTTGCAGTGCACGGGCTTCTCATTGCGGTGGCTTCTCTTGTTGTAGAGCACAGGCTCTAGGCGCGCGGGCTTCAGTAGTTGTGGCACGCGGGCTCAGTAGTTGTGGCTCGTGGGCTCTAGAGCACAGGCTCAGTAGCTGTGGCGCACAGGCTTAGTTGCTCTGCGGCATGTGGGATCTTCCTGGACCAGGGCTCGAACCCGTGTCCCCTGCATTGGCAGGCGGATTCTTAACCACTGCGCCACCAGGGAAGCCCTGTTAATTCACTTTTAATTTAAGCAGCCACATGTGGCTACTGTATTGAACAACACAGCTCATAGATGTCCTCTGACATGGAAGTCAGACACAGCTTGGATCAGTGCAATAGGTATACCTGAAGAATTCACCAAAAGAGTGATGCTGTTGTACCTTGATGAATCTTCACCAAATACAGTTGATCCAAGGGTAATTTGTTAGAAATCAGGTGTTCACTTTTGAATGAAAATGTTATGTGCAGAGTGGAGATCTTGCTTTCTCTTATTTGTGACCGAACCACATGAGCTTCAACTGAAAGATGTTTGCTAATTTGATGAGAAGTGGAACATTTTCTCCTGTGCAGTCATGTGATCATTTAGGCCTCAGCATGGGTTTTAGTGAATTCCCACAGGTCTAGGAAGCTGAGTTTAGAAAGTTTCTGGCCAGTAAAAGAATATTCTGTTTATATTACAAGTTCAAATGTGAGTGTCCGAACTATGCTGGTTTCTGAGTACATTATGAAACAAACTCTTTTTCTTCCTCCCTCAGAACCAAAGAAAATGGCTTTGACAGAGAGCCTTTGCACTCAGAACATCCAAGCAAGCGACCATGCACTATTAGCCCAGGCCAGCGGTACAGTCCAAATAATGGCTTATCCTACCAGCCCAATGGCCTGCCTCACCCCACCCCTCCTCCACCTCAGCATTACCGTTTGGATGATATGGCCATTGCCCACCACTACAGGGACTCCTATCGACACCCCAGCCACAGGGACCTCAGGGACAGAAACAGACCTATGGGTAAGACTGAAGGATCTCTTCACTTCTTATGGGACTGTATGCTTCAAGACTTGCATCATTACTTCTCAGCTAAACTTGAGGCTTGATATCTGTGATGGGGTAAAAATTCCCTTTCTTTCCATAGTGTCTCCTTTATGAGAAAACTTTGTTGGTATTACTGTGTCCTTTAACAGCTGTGCTTTCTCTCTCTTAACTACTTACGTTCTTTGTGACAGCAGGGTATTATTTTGCGGGGGGGCATCTAAATACAACCTCCTCAACTGTATTAACATACGCAAAACAAGTGTTTAATTTTTTTTTTTAATATGAGGGATTTCGTATGTAGTTACTCTGCCACAGGTATTTTTAAAAAATCAGTTTCTTTCATTGTATCTTTTATTTGAGAGAGTCTCAAAGTTCATTTTGAGTTTTACAGTCTCTGTGATAGTCTGTATTTGAAAAATACAATATGGTATTATGTCGGTGGTTTAAGTCAACAGATGTTCTTTGAGGAATGATTTAGTACTTTTTTTTGTTTTCCAACTTAGAAGTGCCAGTGATTCAATTTAGTGTTGACAATTTAGTGTCAAAGATCAGAATACCAAAGAAGGAATGAGTTTGGGTAAATACATGTTCTGTTTACCTGTGTTCATTCCTTCTTTGCATAAAACTGTTGGAAGTGAAGCATGTAGGAGACATTGTCTTCTAAAGAACAGGTGCTCACCATGAAAAATAAGAAGGAAGACAAATAGGTAAGTTTTGATACATGATCAGTGTTTGAGGTGATAGCATTAGAGCACTGTTCCTGTTCCTGGGGCTTCTTGAATTCTTGATTTTTGGCGAGTCAACCTAGTGATAAACTGAGAGCAGTAGTCAGCCCTCTCTCTTGTCTTTTTCTGTCCCCTGAATCCATGCTGTCCAGCAGCAGGACTGCCTTTACCTCTTAGCTAGTTGCTGACAAACTTCCCTGACATGGGACGGTTTGGTGGGCAAGATACTGGAAGCAGCACAGGACGAAGTCCAAGGAGAAAAGCAGAACACAGAGCTGAGGGCGCAGAACTTGGGAAGCACGGCCAGTTCCCTGCCTGAGTAGTAGGACAACGGTTTTTTTAGCCACAGGCAGAGAACGTGTGGTGAGCAGAGGTTTATGTTAGACTTCTAACTGGGTTAGTAGGACATAGGGGCTTCCATATGTAGGGTCTTTTGCTTGAAAACACAACCCTCCAAATGTTTAGAAAGCAGAAAGGGAGAGTCAGGGTGAGGGGAGGGGCGATGGAGGCCCTGGATGTGAGATAGTAAAACAGTAGTTTCACTTCCCCACAACATCATTTCTACATTTATATAGTGTGTCAAATGGCTAAGCATATAATTTGTGCTTTCTTAATAACCAGTCTGTCTACTGTTCTCTCAGGTACCATTTCGAAGAGCTCTCAAAAATGGTTATGTTATTTCTCAGTCTGGATTGATATTTTGACCCTGAAATCAAATGCAATAACAGCTCCCTTCAAAGCAAAAGCCTTGCCATTTATTTATGACTAATGCCCTCAAACCATGATTGCTTGTTTTCAAACAGAAGTGGAGTCACCAGGTCATTGTAAGACCAATTCAAGATACCCCACTTTGTAAGTGCTAGGAAATGGCCTATTTCTTAGGCAGCAGATTCTATTTTATGAAATATTAGTTCCAGTACACTACAGAGTAATCAACAAGGAACTAATTATGCTTATATTCAATGATTATGTTTTCATCTAGTAATATAAAATATTCCTTTATGGGTTATATCTGTACCCACTGGTTTTATGTGATTATTTTTTTATCAGACCATGTTCCTTACTTTTCAATTATATTAGCTTATAAAACTAATAGTGCTAATCTTTATAAATATACGCAACTACTTAACCGTCCCTGAAGTCTGGCATAGTTTAGTATGTGTTAAAGTAAAGTAAAACCTTGACGTATGAGTAACAAATCATGGTGTTACATCAGGCTGCCATTTTGAGAATATAAAAATTGTCATAAATGTATACTTAGTCTGGTATGATTTATAAATGTCTATTATATGTAGAGACATATTTGCAGAGACGTGTACTCACTAGAATCTTTTAATGAAATAACTTTACAGGCAGCATTAGTTTATAAATAAACTTAGAGTTTCAGCCTAGTTAGGAATTGGGTAAGACTCAACATTAGTGTCAGATTGCCCACAAATGAAAATGTGTTTTAATGAGTCTGAACTGTTTTCCCCTAGTACATCCCTCTGGTATTATGGATATAAATAAAAATTGTGTGGTGATGAATATTTAAGTATCTGAAATAGAAAACTTAATAAATGTAAAAATTTGAGTTGTTTTACTTTTTCTTTTTAAAGATTTGGCTGTATCCAACAAATGACCTTCAGAGTTCAAAAGCAGCAAACATATGAGACCTGTATTTTTTCACCAAGTACTTGGGCTCAAACATGTTTCTAATGTACTTATTATTTTTCTGTTGTTGTTAAATGAGATGATGCTTAGCACTGTTCCACAAATGCTGTTATCCCATTAGCCACAGACATCCTATTGCTATTAATAATATTAATATTAATATTATTCCCGGTGGTAGAGCTCATGTCACTATTGATTTAATCTGCTGAATTTTTGAAACTTTTAAGACCTCTGAAGTTCTTGGTCTTTATATAGGTCAATATAGTAAGAAGCCTCCATCATGAATCTTAACACTGCATTTGTATCTTTATCACTCTCCAGTTGTTTTCTGTGATGACTCATTTCAATGGTAGTGCTTTTTCCCTAAAACACAGGCAAAAAATAAGTCAACAAAAATTACATATTTGCAAACATTTCAACTTGAAATTGTCACAACAGAGAAATAACTAAATATTACTCTTCTCCAGTGTCTTTTCTATTATGCAAATTATTAAAGCTTATTTGCAATTTTACTTTTTTACCAATAGGTGGCATTGACAATTTTAGCTTTAAAAATGTATTTCAGAATATATTCTAATTGGAGAGGAATGGTGCAGTGTTTTATATTTAGCTTTTAATTTAGTCTGAGAAAGCTGACATGTATGTGTCACTTCCATCAGCTATAAATTAAATTGTATTTCATGGTTGGCTGAAAAAAGTCATATGACTCATTATCTTTATTTCGCTAAATCAGCTAAAAGGGGATTTCTAACCACTCAGATTTCACAAAAAGTGGAATACAGTGTCTCATAACTTTTATTGTCATTTAACTCCTACATAACTCCCTCAGAAAAAGAGCCTAGGTGTCTAGAAGCCTAAACCATGTGAAACTTAATTTGCTATTCAGAGTAACAGTGAGAACTGGCAACCAAAATAAATAGTTTTAATTGTTTAAAATGGAAAATCTTGCCATAGCCTGGTGCCTTTCCTTGATAGTAGAACATGAGGTGTTTACACAATTTGTCAGAAGAGCCACACGTTTCTAGGTATCTCTGATTAGACCCTTTCACCCTGTCCCTTTAGGAAGACACATTTATTTTTTTATTTTGATAAGCATCCTTGCTAATTGCTCATGTTCGTTACTATTGTTCTCATTTGGTAAGTGTTTCCTTATTACCTTTTCATGGTAACATCTTAACTGTGATGCTAAAGAGCATTAATATTTATGCTGTGGACTACAAATTAGGATTTTTAGTTTTTAGCTTGGATTTATGGGGTATTTGTCCAAAATTATATCTGGTATGTTGATTTTGTTTTCATAGAGGATATCCAATTTATTTTTATTTTTTACTTTTTGATAAATTGAATGAGTATATTTTGCTTTTATGTTATGCAAGCCCTCTCTTCATGGCCTAATTTTATCACGAAGGTGTATGTAATAAGATTGTGTTCATTTATACTATGCTGAAATGTGGAATAGTTTTACCATGCTTGTTTTAGAAAAGCATATCCCTATTCATGTAAAACCATTTATGCTGTCTTCGTTTTTAATGCAGGAAAGCCACACTTTGAAACCACTTAATGTATACTTGTGGTTTCTGGTATTTATTAAGATTCAGGATATATTTATATTTTCACTTAGGGAACATTATATGGATAACTGGCTCAGGGCTTGGTATCTCCTCATGTGTAAAAGAAATGGTTCTGACCAGATGACGTCTAAAATTCCTTCTAGTTTTCTAACATTTTATCATTCTATGAGAGACCCATGAGGTAATTCTGAATCTGAATATGACTCATGCCTCCGTTCAAAAATCAAATATATTTTCACATCGTTTAGTTTGCCCACATAGTCTTTGCTAAGTGCCTATGCGCATATGGATTATGTCCTTAATGTTTTAGGGTGATTCAACCTTCTTTATATTTATAGGGTTGCATGGCACACGTCAAGAAGAAATGATTGATCACAGACTGACAGACAGAGAATGGGCAGAGGAATGGAAACATCTTGACCATGTAAGATGTTGGTAATCATTTCAAAAAATGTTTTGAAAACAACTGGAGTGAGGTGACATGATAAAAGTGTGGGGATGCTTTGAAGGTATTTTCTGCCATCCTTGAAAAAGTAATAAATGAGAATGTTTAAAGTAGAATATAGGATTTGATTTCTAAATTGATATCAAGGCCACTTATATAAGAGAAGTGTTTAGATCATGGAAAGGATTCCCTAAAGCCAGATCAGTGGGCTGCTGTTTTATTTGTAGAGAGTTATTGAGTTTATCCAGTAATGGGATTAGTATTTGGAAAGATGGGTTTACTTCAGCTGAAATCTCCCTGTCATGCCTCCCACATTTTATTCTCATTCCTATTGAGTTAACTCATCTATTGGATCTCTGTTTCAAATCTAACCTTTGAAAATATTAGACGGAAGCCTTCAGAATAAAATAGCATTCTTCATTGTCCTAAAATAGTTTGTTTCACTACCCACCAAAGTCTTTGAGTTGTGGTGATTGATATATCCTTCCTTTCTCCCCCTGCCCATTTCTCCCATAGCTGTTAAACTGCATAATGGACATGGTAGAAAAAACAAGGCGATCTCTCACTGTACTAAGGCGATGTCAGGAAGCAGACCGGGAGGAATTGAATTACTGGATCCGGCGGTACAGCGATGCTGAGGACTTAAAAAAGGGCGGCAGCGGTAGCAGCAGCCACTCCAGGCAGCAGAGTCCTGTCAATCCAGACCCAGTGGCGTTAGGTATCTTTTCTTCAGATGGACATATTGAACAGATACTTCTTATGCTATTAATGCTGAGTTTATTTTTAACTCGTCTTCAAAAATAAAGGCTATACAGGGAATTGTAGAACAATAAACACTTTATATCCTCAAATATGTCTTGTCTGTTAGGCAGATTGGCATAGAAAGAGGCAGTTACAAAAATTAAACTCCTTTTCTAGGTTAATGTTTTGGGCTTATGACAAAGCTTCAAAGCTGGACCAGAATTTCACATGAATCACTAAAATGCGTGCTCCTTCATAAAACAGCTCTTTGGACCCTGTCTCCAACCTGCAAAGACAAAATCTCTGGGAGTGGGCTTGGAGCTTCTAGCAAGCTCTCCGGGGAATTCTGCTGCACCCTAGTGTTTGAGAGTACTTTATCTCAAAACCCTTCCAGGAAGAGACCTAAGGGCTCTATAGTTTGCCCACTGCCACTTGAAAATTAGTGATAGAGATGTAGCTCTTCCATGACCTGAACTTAGATTGCTTAACCGTGATTTTATTAATTCTAGTAACTTACAGGACTATTAATATAGCAACACTTTAGAAATTGAATGCATACATGTAGCCGTATTTAGTATTGAGATTTGGGAATTGTTGGGGTTATAAATATAAACAATATAAATTGTTGGGGTTATAGGTTATAAATAGAATTGTTGGGGTTTCTTTACAAGTATATGGAAAGAAAATTTGAACCTGAAAGAATTTTTGAGTGGCCTGTGGACTTTTTCCTAAATTAATAATAAGCTACTGTCATTTACGTTGCTGGCCACTACTTGTGTATACAGTCTGAGCCAACTT
Organism: Balaenoptera physalus; assembly: GCF_965194825.1. NCBI lineage: Eukaryota > Metazoa > Chordata > Mammalia > Artiodactyla > Balaenopteridae > Balaenoptera > Balaenoptera physalus. The sequence goes on along the minus strand of NC_138895.1, from coordinate 41,693,352 downwards.
AATGGAGATGGATTTGTGTTGACCCCTGTTCTCTCATCTCATTTTTCTTATGTGTTTAGCCCCACACCTGCTACCTAGCTTAGGTTAGGGTACAGTCCATGCTGTAAAAACAAAACTAATTACCTGTGTGCAGATTAAGCTCGTGACTTTGGCCTCATTATCATCCATGGCTGATTATCAAATATTTAAAACTTAAAGTATATTATCTGGCTATTGATCACATTATCTTTTTTATTAAAATGATTCCTAGTCAATAAAGTTTCCTTTGCACTTAGGTTTGTCGATTCCTGCTAACCCCTGAATGCTGAATGTCTATTGCCATAATAAGTATTAAATAAAGGAAGATTCCAGGTCACATAATTTACCCAACAGACATTATTCTAAAGGATATTTTAAAGAAAAAAGTGTTATTTGTTAGCTTATGTTAAGGCAAGCAATGAAAATAGGTTTAAGATTAATTTGAACCAAATTAAACCAAACTGTTTAGAATAGAATAAGCATCTTGCTTTTTACTTCTGTATTGTGAACCAAAATTAGCTAATAATAATAATAAAGAGAATATTTGTAATCATCCAATCTAGGCAAAAATTGAGAGCCTTAAATTAAACAAAACTTTGGGAGTAAAAATATCCATTTTAGCTGGCTCTATTGAACAAATTCATCGAGTCAGTGCTTATTTGTTGAACCTGGCTTTCTGTGTGCCAGGCATCACGCTAGGCACTGTAATAAAGGAAAAATGTTTTTAATTCCTTCCTTTGAGGAACTTTTGAGCTAGTGGAAGAGATAGGCAAGGAGACAGCTAGTGGTCGTACCAGCAGGCCACTCAGTTCAGTCCCCTGCACTGACAGGATTAATATTATCTGCTGTCCATTGTAAAAGAAAAATTTCAGAAATGGATAGGATTTCAGACCTATGTGAGTTATATTCAGCACACTGAACATAGGACCGTTATCATATAATCGCCTATAGTCACGCATTCTAGTGATGCAAGTGTTCATCGTTCTCCGGGAAGCTAGGTTTAGTTTCCTTGTTATGTAATCAAAAGAATAAACTTGGTTTTAAAAACTCCTTAAGAGTACACAAATTACATTACTTTTAATGATGCTTAATGAATTCATATTTTTGGTAAAAGAGAGATCGCTTTGGTTTTAAGCTTTTATAGATTGTATTTTTCAAAGACTACAAGTAGTTCATTTCTTTGTTGGGACTCTGTTAAAACAGTCCTATTCTTTTTTTTTTTTTTTTAAATTTATTTATTTATTTATTTATTTTTAGCTGTGTTGGGTCTTCGTTTCTGTGCGAGGGCTTTCTCTAGTTGCGGCGAGTGGGGGCCACTCTTCATTGCGATGCGCAGGCCTCTCACTATCGTGACCTCTCTTGCGGAGCACAGGCTCCAGACACGCAGGCTCAGCAGCTGTGGTTCACGGGCCTAGTTGCTCTGTGGCATGTGGGATCTTCCCAGACCAGGGCTCGAACCCGTGTCCCCTGCATTAGCAGGCCGATTCTCAACCACTGCGCCACCAGGGAAGCCCAAAACAGTCCTATTCTTTAGGGACACAGAACCCTAGATTGCGTTTTAAAGAAACTTACCACAGCCATAGGGAGAACCTGTCAAGAGCCATACAGTATGCAAGTTTTAGCATCCAACAGTTATATTTCACTGGTGTCTTTTGCTAGTAGATTCCTGAAGTCTTCGAGTTCCATCCATCTTGTGAGCTGGGCTATGGCTATAAATAAGGCAGGTAGTTTGTAATCATGGGGCACAATCATTTACGTTAAGTGCTTTCTGAGGTTTTCTCTTAGGCTTTGGAGTCGAATGTATTAGTGTGTGTAATTAAAGGATTAAGGATATTGACTGATAAATTTATGGATATGGATTTATGGATATAGGCATATGGATATGCCTAAGAGCTCCATATCCTATGATTATTCTGCATGTGTTTCTTTTAGCTAGATTCTCTTAATTTTGAAGCTGCTGTCTGGTCTCAAATGAGACCTTCAGAATAATGTTATAGAAGATATCTTTAGTTCAAAATATTGCCCTAGTCACATTCCTATCTTAGAAACAATGACAACATTTAGTCATACACTCATTTTTAGCATTTTAAATTGTATTTGACTGTACAGAGAAAAATGTAACTTCCATGACTGTTGTGTTGTGTTTGTTCAACTCATTCCCATTCTTGCTTTTGAAATACATCCATAGTACTAAGTCAGTTTGAGGGATTGGTAAGATAACATGATTAATCTATTACTAATTGAATTTTGGGAGTTCCCCCCAGATATTAAGTAAAGACTATTTTAAATGAGTAGCCTCTTAAACAGTTTTAAAGTTGAGTACACACTAAGTCCATAATGTTATTTCTACTCTTTAAGTAAAAAACAGGTTGTTATCTTGAAGGACTTTTGAAATAATACACTTTTCCTTGAAATAATAGATTTTAATTATTTGTATTATTATTATAACTCACTTGCTTTCCAGGAAAAAACTCCAAATATCCAAGTCTTAAGAAAATTAGAAAACTATTTTTTTAAACAATTTTTAATTTTTTTAAAACAATTTAAAAACTAGTTTTTTAAACCTCAGAAAGAGGTTTTTGTTTTAAATGAAATGATACATCAACTTGATCTTCACAGAAGGCTTAGAGATTCGTAAGTTTGTTGATTTAATACTACCTCCTGCCTCAAGTAATTGGTAGAGAAATTAATATTTTAAAATTCCTTTGGCTGACAAGTTTTATCACTGTCACATGATTGAATTATAGAGTTTCTCATTACTGTCTCAGTGCTCAGGAAATCTAGCATGAAAGTTAAAGGCACAGGGTTTGAGCAGATGTCTGGATCTGAATCCCTGGTTCTTCTTACTAGTTTTGTGACCTTTGGCAAGTAACTCTCTGCCTCAGTTTCTTCATCTGTTAAGTGGGGATGGTAACAATACATATTTCATAGGTGTTTCTGCATTAAATGAGTTAATAGTTATACAGCATATGGAACAGTGCCTGACACATAGTAGATGTGATATAACTAATAGCTATTATTATGATTTCTAACGTGGAATCTCACAGTTTAGAGAGTAGCGAGCAGTACATAACATTAGTGTTATTGCTTGGCACACAAGTTTATGAAATTATAGTAGATTCTTAGGTATTTTTTCATTCCGAAAGTATTTCCAAGCAGTAATGTTTAGGTGGCTAATTTATTTAATAGGCACAGAAACAAGAAAAGGGGAATTCCGTCTTAAATACAGTAAATCTATTGTACCTTTGGGACCCTAATTCATAATACAGAGCTGTAGAAAAATAGTTTACTCCCATCCAAAGGAATATATTTTTCTACTTCTATACTATCAGATTATAAAAACCACAAACAAGTTATTCAGTGTATATCTGCATATAAAAGTTTAGATTTTATGTACTTGTATTGATTCCTTTTAAATTACATCATGGAATTCATTTCAAGACAATGCATCTGAGCTCCTAATGTAAAGTGCCTACTGTATTTTAAAGAGTCTACTGTATTTAGTATATTGGGTTAAAAAAGACGTGACTACTAGTTAAATATGTCCATCTTTGAAAAACAAGAATAGATGGTTGCCTCCTACAGCATTAGGTATTTTTATTGTTAAAGATGAAAATCCTAATGTAGTTCTTGGCTTCTAGGTTGGGTTGGGCTTCTGAACATAAAGTTGAGATTTCTGGATTTATTATCCTTTAAAACAAAAATAAGTAACATTTCTAAAGATGAACTCATTTAACCCTTCCTTTCTTTTGATGGTTTTTGTAATAGATATTATCATGATCACAGCCTCATTCTGCCCACTACAGGATGAAGGCCATAACATAGGTGCTGCCAAGCTTTGAGCATTGCTGTCCTGGGTCATATGAGGTCACATTGGTTCTCCAAAGGCCATCAGCTCATCCCTTCATGTATATTGATGGCGGCCCTTGCTGTATCTAGTATCCAATGGTCTCCATCTGTCGTAAGTGTAGTGCATCTTCCATCTCTTCCGTACATCATAGATTGCTTGTTCTGTCTTTTCACATTTCTTAAAACATTTCCCCCACTTCGACTTGGTCTCCTCATTTCATAGATATATCTTCTGGGGGCTCCCCTCCTCCTCTTCTTTCATCCCCAAGCAGTTTGCATCCCAAAGTAAGCTAAACTTACTTTATAAGGTCTTTTCTATAATTTTTCCATCTTTCAATAGTTACATATGTATACATTTCACATTTTAAACCATCTCGTACAGACTCTTCTGTTTTTGTTTCACCACTACATTTTAGAACAACCATCTATTTTACAGCAACTGATATTTTATAGGTGGTCAAGATTTAATGGTTAAAAATTAGCTTCTTCAGAATCTGAGCCTTAGAATGTTTTGCATAAGTTTGTCTAGATTCACCAATAATCTAAAATAAGAAAGTCTTAAGAGAGAAGTTGTCTCTTGTAATATTGATCAATTTCAGGATTTGTTTTGGTTTTTTAAACTCAATTTTGCATATGTGGACTCTGTTATTGCTGCTATTTAATCAGAAGAGAAAATATTAAATTAGTCATTCAGTTTCTGTAGCTATTAAAGTACTATTTGTCAGTGCATCAAAATAGTTTCTGAGCAGACCTCTACTGTCATCACTTCATCCTTTCTGTTGGTACACGGATGCTTAGCTAGGACACAGTAACTTAGAACTGGAGGGGATATTGTAAAATATGTATATATATATGTAAATAGGTGTGTATTATATAAAAAATTTATTTGCCTTTATATTCTGCAGCTATTTTGAGAAAAAAAAACTTTCTTTTATAAAGCAGGATAGGATTAAAAAACTTTTGCTGGATTGGAGTTGGTATTTCTATCAGGGTTCTAGGTCAGGTGGAGTTTGACTCTATGCAAATATGACAATGTGTCATTGAGAATTCTAGGGAAATGTAGCCAAGAAGGTGAAATACAGCACAACTTTCCCGTGTGGCATATGGATCCTCACGATCTGTACCGACTGTATAGCACACGGGAAGGTGGGTGCACAGTTGACTCCAGTACATTATCTATCTTTGAGCAAATTTGGGGGTTATTCATGAGGTTTGAATAAAATTTATAAAAAGTATCGTCTAAGAAGTTTGAGGACTTCCCATCAAGGATTCAGACAGTGAATTGCTAACTATAGACATAACTTCTCTCCCCAAGTGACATGTACTGAGGGAGTAAAAATTTACTGGTGTATATTACTTAATCCAAACCTCTTCAATGGTTTTGTTTTGTCTAAAGTTTTGTGCCCTTTGGATGTCAGTGCTGGGTGAAAAAAGAAAGTTTATGGTGCTCTTTTCACCTTAGTTTTTTTAAATAAGGAAATAAGTATACAGTCAGCCCTCCGTATCCGCAGGTTCCACACCCATGGATTCAACCTACCACACATCAAAAGTATTTGGGGAAAAAAATTCCAGAAAGTTCCAAAAAGCAAAACTTGAATTTGCCACGTGCTGGCAGCTATTTACATAGCATTTACATTGTGTTATAAATTATAAGTAATCTAGAGATGATTTAAAGTATAGGAAAGGATGTGTGTAGCAAACAAATTAGCATCCAAAGCAAATACAGTGCTTTTTTTTTTTAATTAAAGTGTAGTTGATTTACAGTGTTGTTAATTTCTGTGGTACAGCAGAGTGATTCAGTTATATATACATTCTTTTTAAAATTCTTTTCCATTATGGTTTATCACAGGTTATTGAATATAGTTCCCTGTGCTATACAGTAGGACCTTGTTGTTTATCCATTCTATATATAATAGTCTGCATCTGCTAACCCCAAGCTCCCAATCCATCCCTCCCCCACCCAACCTCCCCCTTGGCCACCACAAGTCTATTCTCTATGTCTGTGAGTCTGTTTCTGTTTCACTCCTGGGTATGTATCTGGATAAAACTGCAATTCAAAAAGATACATACACCTCTATGTTCAGAGCAGCGCTATTCACTATGCCATTTTATAGAAGGGACTTGAACATCCTCGGATCTTGGTCCCCTTCAGATACCAAAGGATGACTGTATATCCATTCTTACTGGGCAACCTGCTAAATAATAATGATGGGAGTAGCACAACATCTAATCAGAGTTTAGGATGTGCCATGCCAAGCATGTAGTAGGAAGTACCTCACTGAGTCCTCACAGCAGCAATCTCAAATGTGGTAGTATTGTCCCCACTTTACAGATGTGATGACTGAGACATGGAGAAACTAACTTGCCCAGTGTCACAGGGAGAGCAGGTGGCAAAGCCAAGATTCACCTTCTCTGGGCTTTAGAACTAACTCTTCTGCCTGTGCTGCCTAGGGCTGGTAATTAGTATTTGGATAACTTAACATCACTTTTCCTGTTCCCTATAATAATAATAGGCCATTAAAAAATAATTTTTATAAAGTTATAAAAATTTCCTTAACCCAATAAATGGAAAAAAAAATTTTTTTTTTGCTACTGTGGAGAAAACATTTTTTTTTCTGTTTGTCTTCAGACTTTACAAATCTATTCTTATCCAGTAAATTATTCTTAAGCCAAAGTCTTTTCTCCTAAAAATAAATGTCTAAAAGTTGTCTTAAGTAAATCTGTTTCACTGTGTCATGTGGCTAAATGTGAACTTGAATTTGACTGCACTTTCTTTATAATGATGTGAAAGGTAATCTTGACAAATCTAATTAGCCACGTGATATTTCTTTGAAGTCGTATATGCATCAAACGGTTTTATCAAGCTCTTTAGAAAATGAAAATTACTTAAATAAAGACATTTTGCTTTTCATTATTTACTGTATAGAAATGAATGTGTACATGAGAATGCATGGGTATTTCCAGTCAATTTGATTATCAAGTAGTCATAAAATTATAATGTAAACTTTTAAAAATAAACTTGTTATATTTGGAATAATTTTAGACTTAAGGAAACATTGCAAAGATAGTACAGAGAGTTTCCATATCCCCTTCACTAAGCTATAATAAGGTTTTGCTAATTCAGAGTAGTTGTGGAAATTTTATGTTCTGGCCAACTGATAATCTATGTACCCTCGAAGGATTCAAAATATTCAAATGTGTCTAAGGCATTCAAATATAAAATGATATATACTTAGCTAAATTGATTGTGCTTTTCTCATTCTGTAGCTCCATAAAATATAGAAAACTGGACTGAATTTCTTTTGATCTTCACCATACATTAGATAAAGTATTCTTTAAAAAGTCTGCTACTTAACATTTCTTATACATGTAGAGAAAACTTCAATTATTTGAAATTTATCATGGGTTGAAAGATTGCTATATTTATAAAAGTTAAAATGATTTTTTTTTCTTCCCCTCAAACTTCTAAATACATAGACTTTCATTTGAAAATCCAGTATGGAAGAAGTTTAGTGCATATTTTATCTCTGAAAGACTGTACACTTTACTTTCAAGCATATATAAAAACATATATAAAAGGTTTCATGTCATTTTCATGAACATGTTATTTTGGAGGTGAGCATTCCTACATCAGCTTTATTATGATCCGTTTTCTCAAACTTTTAAAATTTGGCCAGCATAAAAAGCACAGCATTTCACTTAAAGTGGAACTTCATTTTTTTTTTTTTTCCGGAAAGCATGTCATGTACTAGTTATATTTGGTCAACTGGCTATCTGTGAATCCATTCTAATGATTCTTTCTTGCTTCCATCCATGTCAAATCCATATGATCTAATTTTTGTGAGAATTTTTAATGCTCATCAAGATTTTTTAAATTTAATTAAGTGTTAGAGCTGGTTAGCCAGGGCGTCAGGCTCAATATTTATTGAAAGGTGGTAGAATCAGAGCTGTGTGAAAATTATGTTACCCTAACATTTGACTCTTTAACTACCAATTTGACTTTGAAAAAAAAAGAAAATTACCAAATACAGTTTATTTTCTTTAATAAAATAAAATATACCCATAGAAATTCCCATACTTAAGGAGTGTTGGGAACAGTGCTCCCAAATATCATATTGTATAATGAAATATTTAGAGTTGTTTTGGCTTTGAGCATACAAGGCATTTAGACCAATGACCTGTTTTCCTTGCGCTCTGATGACTGGTCTTGCTATTTTTGTTTATTTTTTAGAAGTGAAATGCCCAGCCTTTTAAAACTATGTTTTTGTAGAGAAGCCAAGATAGTGGGCATTGCTTGCTTCTACCCTGTGTAATGACATAACAGTGCTTATGGTGCTTTCCTCCTCTCTCCACCGATTTTTATCCTTTTCATAGATGCACATCGGGAATTCCTTCACAGGCCTGCTTCTGGATATGTGCCAGAGGAGATCTGGAAGAAAGCTGGTAAGAATTGTTTAAAAACACGAATTTAGTGTTCTGGCAGCTGTGTGCAGTTGTTAATGAAGTGACGTGAAGAATGACAAGAAGGGACTTTACTGCTAACAACAACAAAACAAACCCCCACACACAAAATTTAAAAATCCTGATGAATATTCTTAAACCAGGCCTGATTAGAACATGAAATAGTTTTTATTTTAGTAGCATTTGCTAGTGCTACTGTAATGAGAGTCTGATGATGCTTCTGTTATAAACCCCATTTTTCAGGGGCTATAATGGTTTCAGGCTGGAAGCCTGAGGTCTCAGATTGCATGCAATTTTTCCTTCATGAAAACAAAGTCTGGTGTTTTACTTCAGCCTTCTCTTCTAATTTTTTTTTTTAATTGGGGTATAATTGACACATATCTCCTGAATTCTTTTTAAAAGTATCACAGCAAATCTCGTTCACTTGCTGAGGCACTCAGAAATTTTATGGTTACAACCAGTTTTTAAAGTTGATCTTTTGTGCTAATTAATATTCAATGACCAGAACTAAATTAAGTTAAATGACAAAGTTGCTAAATTTCTATTTTTCCTTTCCATGTATACTATCTGATTTTCATTAAGGGATATTGTTCTACATTTTGAAGTAGATTTAAGTTTCTGATGACTCATAGACTTATTGGGCTTAAAGAAGTTCAGATCTGGGAGAATCTTGGTAGAACACCAGCACTATAAAAGTTGAGCCAAAACCTTATTTTTAAAAAGAAACCAACTCAGGAGATAAAGCACAAACCTGTTTCAAGAGTTAAAAATGACACTGCAAACACATAATGTGGCTTTGAGCTACTATAACTCCAACTGTTAAAATAGTTTGTCTGAGTTGAGAAACTGGAAAATGCTGTTTCTGCAGACAGTCAGACGAGTATAGGGCTGAGAACCCCAATCAAGGAGGAAAGGGTTTTTTCCCACAGAAGATTTCTATTTGGATTTTGATTTGACACAGCTCTGTCTGTAGTTTTGTGCAACTTGGTGACTCTGGTCCCTTGGCTCTTGTTCGAGTTTTGTGGTTGTTTTTTAAATTTTCTAAGAAATAACTCTTTTTGTAAGTGTGACAAGGAGTTTCAAAATCTGGTAGTATAGCAGCGTAGATTAAGAACCAGAGAAAGATCTCTTGCATGTCCAGTATACAAATCAGGTAGATCCATTCAGCCTAAAGGTTAAGGTTTATATATATGTATATGTATGTGTGTGTGTGTGTGTGTGTGTGTGTGTGTGTATATATATATATATATATATACTCATCTGTATAGTCTTACCAGATTTAGAGCATCGCCTCTAAGAAGATTTTCTACCAGGATAATAGTCATGGGATAGTCATAAGATGTTAAAATGTGCTGGGTGCCACCTACCTGGAGAAGGAATTGCTACATCTTTCTTCTGACTATTTTTCTTCCCCAATTTTAAGCTGTCAGTTCAATTTATTCCAATAATAGGTACAAAGAGTTGCCATTTTGGATAGCACAAGGATGACTTTTTATGTTGAGGGATAGAATCTCTGCATTTCCCTATTTATGTGTATTTAAGTTAAATCTTGATAGTTCATAAAGAAAAATTGACAGTGAAGTCTTGTGCAATCCAAATTCCTTCTGTGCTATTATCTACTCAACCCTTTGTTTGACTGCTGTGAAGTGAGAGCAGATTTTTCTGAATATACCACCTTTGTTGGAAAGTCAACTTGAATAGCTATGCACAAAGGAAATCCTACCATAAGTGGTAAGCAATTGGAAGCAGATTCAAAACTTCACTATGTACTTTCCACTTAATCAGTTTTTTTTTTTTTTAACTTGACATGTTGTAATCTATTGAGTCCACTATTATTTTTCTTCACTATCTGTTTTGTGGGTTTCTGAAACCAGTTCTGGGTGTACTTTGCATTGTGGGACTCTGAGAGGAGGGAAAGAGCAATACTTGTTCATGTGGTGTCCATGCATTCTCTAAGAAGGGTTAAACCTTATCAAACCATGTTTCAAATATTTTTAATATGTGCCTATCCATTTACATTAGGTCTTCAGTCTAAAATCTGACTTGGAAGTAGTGTCCATTAAATTCGTATTCTTATCACTATCTTAGGGATAGTGATATCCCTAATCTGCTGCATAAAAACAGTTTGGGAATAGTTTTCTATGGATAGATGCTAAATTTTAAGGAGTATATTGAATCTCTAAAGTATAGATGACAGTTTTACCTGGAAGTCTCAAGTAACTGCTTATAATATTTATCTTTATAGGCTTCTTAGAAAGCATTTCTAGTGTTCGAAGTGTCAAGGCATCCAACATGAGGAAAACACCAAAGGCAGAACGGGACATCTACACTCAGCCTGTTAAAATTTGAAAGCTTTTCCCCCCAAGAGTCTAAAATTGGCTGTGGGCAATTTTTTTTCCCTAGGAAAAAACCTATAAAGTGTGTCTTTGCAATGAAACTATTATACACTACCTTTGTGACAAAAGATAAGTAAATAAAATCAAGTTTAAAGCATTTGAAAGATATCAAAGGGGCAGAGCTCTAAAATTCAATGTACTATAACCCATGTATCTTCTTTTCAGAGAAAATTATAATTGCAAAAAGTATATCCTGTGCTTGAAAGTACATCATGTAATATTTTGCACCATTTTATTTTGAAATGATTTTGAACTTGCAGAAAAAGTTGCAAAAAATAGTATAAACAAATCCCATATACCTTTCTCCCAATTTTCCCTATTTCACCATATTTGCTTTGATGTCTTCTGTTTCTCTTCCTCTTTCCTTCCCTCTTTTTCTGTTGTGCGTTATATTTTTCACCTAAGTACTTCAGAGTAAGTTGCAGACATGATGTCCCTTTACCGTAAACATTTTAGTGTGTATTTCCTAAGAACAAGGACATTTTCTTATGTAACCACAGTACAGTTACCACAGTCAGGATATTAACATTCATACAACACAATTATTTAACCTACAGACCCTATTCAAAGTTTGCATGTAATCCTAATAATACAATATAATAATATAATGATATACATATTAAATACTTGGAGTCCTAACAAATGTCGAAGGCCATATCAGTTTTCCCCTAAAAGCAGTATTTTTAAAAGCAACCGCAAAGATAACAAAACACACTCTGAAGTTTAAAGGTCTTTATAAAATTGGAAAAAGTCTACCATAAATATAGTTTTTAAATTGTAACTATTTTCTTCAGTATATTTCTTTTTCAAACGATCAGTGAATGTTTGCAGTTGGTAATAAATATTCAAGCACCTTGCACATGTCCTACCAATTCTCTTTGCTGATCTGTATGTGCCTGTGGGATTAGAATAGGAATGCATAATTTAAATATAAATTGCCTGATCTGCATATACAATTAGTCAAGCTACAGCTTTGATCGTAAGCAAAAATTATTGTCCTGTATTACCACTTAGATAGAATTTTAATTCACCTTGAATATTCAAACCAAATTAGACCCTGACTGTATAGTTAGAAGGGTAGTGCTTCCCTGGTGCCCCAAGTCATTTATGATAGGATAATAAAGGCATCTTTTCACCTCCTGGTGAAGAAGGTGCTGCCAGCTCTGTGCAGTGCTCTGTTTTCAGATTTTAAATACATATCTTAAAGCAACCAACAAAGGCTTAACATATTTTAGTTAATATTTCCAGTCTGGATCTTTCCCTATAATTTAGTTTATAAAATCTAGCAGACAGTAATTACAAATGAATGAACAAACTTCAGAAATAATTCTGGGAAAATGGTGGAGGCTACAAAAGTCACCATGGTTAACTATTAGTGGAGGGCTTTTCATGATCCTCAAGTCATGAACTATGGATGTGTGAAATATAACTATAGAAATTTAAGGAACTATAGGAGTATTTGCATCTCTTAACATTTTTAATCTACAGTAAAACATTTTTATTAGGAATCTATGTTTTTAATTAAACAGAACATTTAATTAAGGTGCTTTTCAAGTGAGTGAAACAATTAAGTGCAAACACTTGAATGAAACATGTCATAATTAGTTTTAATAGAGTGTTAATTGGTAGTAGGTTTGCCAAGTTAATAATTACTGCTTATTAAATTTTCAATTAATCATTGTCATTTTGCTTTGAATAAAGATGAAAATTAGATAAACTAATTCAGGGGGAGGATATTTTCCCTTGTTAATTAGAACAGTTAATTTTTTAAAATGGAAATTACTTGTTTTAGTTGTCAATCTTATGTTGTACATTAGTCAAATCTTTGCACCCTTTCCACAGCCAAAAATAAAGAGCTAATTTGACACCTTGCAGGTTTGTAGTCAGGCCTGATTGTTTTGGCCTGCAGTACGATTCAATTATATTTGTCTAGTGCAACAGTTGGTTATGCAAGAGTGTTTATATTTGATTCAGTAGATGGACAACAGCTGAAAGTCTGGAAATGAGAAAATGATTTTTTTTAAAATCCCTATCATTTAGCCTATAGAGTCATATGTCCACATTACTCAGGAAATGACAAGAAAAAGAAAAGCTGGATCTTCTGTATATTTCATCTTCAATTTTCTTTAAAAGGTCTGCATTAATTGTTATGAGATACCTTTTCGTTATTGTGTTGTATCTTTTACTAGCAAAATAACTTTGCACTTACATATGTGTCTGTGTAAAATCTATTCCCTTCCTCTCTTTCCCTGAAAGCTTTACCCCTGTACTCCCTGTGTTCATATTAACCTATTGCATTGTGGCAAAACATCTTCATGTGTCTGAATTATCCAGGCAGGTTTTTTGTGGTTATTTTCGCCTTTTATCTACTTAGTCTGGTCTCAGAATCCTTTCTGGGGTACTAGTTTGGTAGAAAGGTTGTAGTGATGCTACAGTAGTTTAAAAGATATTCCCAGGAGTGTAAATTAAAGGAAAAAATCTCACCCTTTGCTCTCTTAAAATGAATTTCCAAAATGTGGTTCTTTAGACAGCCGGAAGAACTGCCCAGTAATTGGGATGAAAGTCATGCGTGTTGTCTAGCATTCTGTGTAACAGCAATCAGTAGGCCAGGTCCCGCGCTAACTGTTCTCTTGTCCGGTCCGGCCCGCCTGGCACGCAGAGGAGGCGGTCAACGAGGTGAAGCGGCAGGCGATGACCGAGCTGCAGAAGGCCGTGTCCGAGGCCGAGCGGAAGGCGCATGATATGATCACCTCGGAGCGCGCCAAGATGGAGCGCACGGTGGCCGAGGCCAAGCGGCAGGCGGCGGAGGACGCTCTCGCTGTCATCAACCAGCAGGAAGATTCGAGCGAGGTGAGGCGCCGATGGAAGACTCCCTGGGGAGCCGCTTCCGTTAATGAGGGCGGGCCTTTTCGACTTCAGGAGATCACAAGTAAAGGCGGATATTGGAGTTGAGACAAACGAATCTTTGGAGGGGAAAATGAGAGTAATTCGGAGAGGCTTGGCACTTGTGGAGTTGACCAAGAGCTGATCAAATTTTGTTTTTATTAAAGGCCTAAAAGAACAACTGCCAAAAAAGGTTTTTAATATATTTGGTGGGTAACAGATTAAAGTGAAATTCTTAGAAATTCCTAGCACTATTTAGATTCAGAACTCTGTTGTGTGTGTGTGTTTTAGCATATGTGTGTGGTTTCCTTCTAACAGCTGGGATTTAGGAGAGAGACCCTGTGTAAGCTGTGTAGTCTGAAGACATTGCAGGCCAGGGATCAAAGTCACTTCCTTAACTATTGGTTCTGAAGTCCAATGCTAAACCAATGCTTGCATCAATTAAACATCTCTAAGAGAGCTTCTGCACAGTCTGTTTTTGCACATTATTTGTAATAACCATTATGATGGTCATTTCATAGCATCACATCACTGCCAGAGGTAATATTATTTAGTGTTATTACAGTATATTTAAAACACATACACACATAGCCTAAATGGCGGAAGGATCTGGGAAGTAACTAAAACACAGTGTCTAACAGAATGCCTTTTCAACAGACTAAAGTCAGAGCAACATGGTAACGCTCTGCATTAATTAACACAGCACCACAATCCCCAACCCAAAGGACCCTTAGATAAGGATTACAGTTAGCTAGTCACACCATGCTGAACTAGCAACAGCATAAGCTGATAAATCAATGGTCCCTAAAACACATATCTACAATTTGTGAAGGAGAGTAAGAATTTAATTTGTACCAGACTTGTCTGTAGATGAAAGACCCTGTGGGAATTATTCGATACCCAGAGTTTCTATTTAATGTGTAGCAGATGAATAACAAGGGGACAAAAGCAATTGATTTTCAACATTTGAAAGTTTCTCGGGAAAAGAGGGACAAAGGGAAGTGTATCTACCCTTTAACTGCAGACTTTTCCATTGTTGAATTAAACTAGACATAAATTCAATTTTACTGGCATCTTATGGCTAAGATATTTAAAGACTTTGTTTTGTGTTTTTTGAAAGAAAACACAAATTTTATTAGCATCTTTTGGACAGAATTAGTCCTGCTCTATTCAAGTTAGTAATACTGTGAGGCACAGTTGTTGCCATCATTAAAACATTATCACTTTCATATGAACGTTTTAGGGCTGTTATACATGTTAAGAGTCTTTTATAGGTCACTGAATTCTAAAGATAAATATTTTGGAGAAATTGAGAATTAAGTCTTTATATTTGGCTAATAATGCTGTATTTCTTTAGTATCTATAAGCTGTGTACCTTTATTTCTAATATTTATCCAGAAAAATATATGAGCTTGACACTGGTATTGAGCATTATAAAAATATGGTGTATCAAGCAGTAACTAGAAATAGTAGATAGGATGAAATAACCTAGATATGAGTGATCTTCTAAAGTAACTGTTTTCTTTCTTTCTTTTTGGGTATCTTGAGAAACTGATCTTTAATAGCACTACCCTTGTCTTCGGTGACATTTCTCAAGGATTTTAAAGTAGACTGTGCTAGGAGGAAAGGTTTGGGAGCCAGAGAGCCACATTTAATTCCTGGCTCCATCTCTTATAATTCTGTGATTTCAAGAAAACCACTAAACCTCTAAAAGCTTTGGTCTTATCATCTCGTACGGTGGCTAGAACCTTGAGATGTAATCATTTTATCATGTTGCAGGTGAGGAAGCTCACATGGCTAGTCATGCAGCTAGGGGTTGGCAGGATCCACGCTGGAGCTCTCAGCATGCTGTCAGTCCTCACATTGTTCCAGAACAATGAAATAAGCATCATGAAGGTCATTTTTGGATACAGATTTTAAAACTGTACCCTATGGACATTTTTTTAAAAATCAGGTTTGCAACCTGCCCAGGGCAGTTTGTTATTTGATACATATTACTCTAAATTATATCCATTTATTTATTTATTCTGTCAATAGCAAATTATTCTATGTCGGGGATAGCACTAGGCACTGAAGATACAGTGGTTCCTACCTTCTTGTTCACTATAATTCATTAGAAGAGTCAAATCACTAAATTATGAGTCTTAGTAGAGTTTAGTGCAAAGGCTTCTGGGAAAAAATTTTGTTTCATCTGATACTTAAGGATAATCAGGAGCTGTTCAGCAGCCACCTTCCACCCACCTCCCACCCCACCCCCACATTGCCTCATCACTGCTTTTTTGGGCCATGTGCACGTCATCGCCTTCGTGCAGGGAAGATGGGAAGGCAAGCTTTGCTAGGCTTTGAAAACAGGATGACTATGTAGCCGATGAGTGTTTTGGAAGGATCACTCAGGCTGCAGTGTGGAGAGAGATGAGAGGAAATGAAAAGGAGGAACCGATCTGTTTCAGGAGACAGATGAGGAAGAAGATGGTTGGATGAAGATGGTTGGCAGTGGTCCTGGGGGTGGAGAAAATTGAACCCGTGAGATAAAATGGGCAGGATTTGATGATTGGTCAGCTGACAAGGAAGGCAGAGAGTTGTGGTTTTTCAGTAGACATGCAGATTTTGGGGTGTACACATCAGGTGATCTTCCTTAAGCATTAAACCTTTAAAAACTTACTGACTTTGATCTGCCCAGCGGTTTTTTTGTGAAAGGCAACCTTTCTTCATTTTTTTTTTGTGCATAAACAACAAAAGTTAAAACATTTTCAACTAGACAGACAGATTTCCTCTGTAGATTGGAAAGGGCACATAGAGCACAAAGGCCTAAATAGTTTATGCTGTCTAATGTGAAAACCAGGAGAGTGCATGTTGATCCTCAGCCCAGGTGCCTGCCTCTCAGGCCACTTCTTTAGTAGCCGCATGGCAGTACACTCGACTCCTTCAGGGTATTCCCATCCAGTTCTCTAATTTCACTTTGGTTTACAGACTAATAATCATTATTACTAACCGTTAGAATGACACTGGACTGCTTAGGCAGACACAAGCAAATGACATTTTCTGTACTTTCTCTTTTAACGTGTATTACATATTTCATCAAGAATGTAATGCTAGCATTAGCATAAATCAAAAGAAAGGAAATTCAGTGAATCTGGCCATCTTCAACCGTTTTATTTTTTTCTATATTCATTTCTGGTTCCTATCTGTAAACATATAGAGTCTTTTTTTCCAATGAATATTGTTAGATTTGGACTATTTCAAAAGGAACTTGCCACAGCTTTTCTTTGAGATCCGTAACTTGTTTTGGCTTAGGGGATCAAAGCACATGGCTGGAATTGAGCCTCGAACAGAGAGCAAATAATTGTGCTGTTCCAATAGTTAGTTTCGAGTTTAAGCCACTAAAGTGATATTTTCCCCCAGATTGAAACAGTCTTTATTCATTATTCCTAGATAGGTGCAGAAGTGCACACGCTTATATTGGGTGGTTTTGTGGCACTTAAGCAGAAACACTGACTGAACCTTTAAACTTTGTTTCCAGAACCTGCTGAGCCCTAATAGTGTGAACAGGTCACTCTGAGAGGTTCATCTTCATTACCCCCTCTAGAATTAATAGAGCCATCCCCAGTGGCTCCTGTGCAGTGTGGCCCAGACTCTGGGGATGGACTAAGTGGACTCAGTAGGAGGTAGTCACCACACAGTTATTACACACAGTCTCCCAGCATGGCTCCCATTAAAGCCTCACAATCTGATTGACCTATCGATCCCCAGAAGAATTTGGAGCTCTCACAGTATGAGCTGATTCTATGTTACCTAAGATTTTTGCTTATTTGTTTCATTTATTAAAAGGCCAGCTGTCTGAATCCATAGATGTTCATGGTATGGTGTATTGGATGGTCTGTTGGGCCTGGAATGATATGGAGTGGTTCACCTCTTGGAACTTTGGTTTTCTCATCTATAAAACTGGGATAATGTTTATGACTCACTCTGCAAGGTGGTTGAGAGGTACAAATAAGATGAGTAGAAGTATTTTATAAACAAGTCACCTTACAAAGAGCAGTGTGAGTATGTAAGAGAGAGAGAAAAAATAAAAACAAGAAGCTATTCTAACAGGAAGGGCAGGGAAGGAATAGTAACCGTGAGATTGGAAAGGAAGGGAGACCATGGGGGAAGCAGGGTCTGTAGGGTTTGGCACTGAGAGGTTTCAGGGGAGTTTCCAATGAGATGACAAAGTCGTTGGCCTGAGCGTTGCCAGTGACTGAAAAGGACCACACCATGAGTCAGGTTTAGGGATTACTGACTTAGGTGGCAGAGGAGCATCCTGGTGGCGCTACAGAACAGGCAATTGAAAATAAGAGACAGCAGCTCAGGAAGGAAATGAAGGCTGGAGGAAGGTTTGAGAGTCATTTTCTTACAGCTAATGGTTTAAGACCATGACTGCCAAGGGAGAGTGTAGGAAGGAAAGGATATTTCTTTTCTTTATGCCAACTTCCCTCCTTGACAGGTATTTAGGGGAAAATGAAAAACTAGAAGAGGAAGAGGTTATAGTGTAAGAAACAGAATTTTATTATCTTGAAACCAAAGTTAGAGGGACTTTCAATAAGGGAAGTTTTTTTTTAAAAAGGAGGAATGGGGAAAAGGTCAGTAGTGGTAAATCTTTGGAAGGTCTGAGGGCAGCGAGGAAGGAGAAAAAGTAACTGGCCACTAATGACGTATAAGTGGAAGTAAGCTCATGTTCTGTCTGTGTAGCTGTCAATGCCTATCAAGGGAGGCACAGGGCCGCGAGCTTTCTAATTGTAAAGGTTGTGCCATGCAAAGATGGTTAGTAGTCTCATTTGCTTTCAGCCAGTGCCAAGAGGAGGAGGTGGTGTTAGTTCCTGCCGTTTATTCAGGACCCACCGAACATCAGGACACTTTAGTTAGCACTGACATAATCCTGAATAACCCTATCGTTATGATTCCTACTTTATAGGTACTGTCACTGTACGAGGTTAAGTAACTTGCCTGTAGTTCTGAAGCTGCTAAGTGATATAGCTGGAAGTGAAAAACCCAGAAAGGGTGACTGAAGCCACTCAAAATTGGAAGCCATTTCCATTACACACCATGATACCTTGTCTTTGGTGTTCCAACTTCCTGGTCCAACCTCTGTCTATTTTCAGGGTCGAAGTGCCCTCCTAACCTTATTCCTGCCAAAACAGGCTATAAGAAAGATGTGAAATGGGCAAAGCGTGGCATTTTGGAAAGAGTATTTGGTTTGCAGTGCAAAGACCTGAGTGAATCAAACCTTGCCTATGTAATTTCATATCTAGGCAAATCATTTACTATAAAGGTTATTTACATTTTGGGAATTTTAATTATAATCGTTCTACTTTATTCATTGAACATCACTTGCATGCAAGGGTTTTTCTGGAGAATTATAGGTGTGTGAGACCTGGAGAAACTTTTTAGGAGAAAATGTTTTGTTTCTGGTAAAAGGAATTTCCAACAGTAAGAACCAGAAAGGATATTATTTTGCTGGTAGGACAGAAAGACCATTCTCTCTGTATCTAAAAGAACAAAATGAAGGAAATAATTTTGTTCTTAGGGACAAAAGAGAATTGCTGATATGAAACAAGTATCAACAATCTTTGACATGCAGCTTTGGCACCAAAAGCTTCAACTCATCATTTCCATTTCCCTGTGTAGTACCAGTACATTTAGAAAAGGGAGGGTTGTGTTCTGCCTCCTATTTTTCATCTGAGTCCTAGCCTAATTTTGGCCAATTGCTGATTCCCATAATAGGGAGGAAAACATTCCTTATGCTGAAAAGGAAATAATATTATCACACATAAAGGGAAACTATAAAGTGCCATGGGCTTTGGGAATGAAATTTGCTATGAAATGGTATTCTCGAGACTTCTGTACTATTTTGGTAATTCAGTCAACAGCATCATTGCTTAGAGGACTGAAAGGGAAGCTCTGTTATATGAAATATGAATGAATGAATGAATGAAAGAAATAAGCAACTATCAGGTAATACTAGCCTGAATATGAAAAGCACAAATTGAAAAATGTAAAATTAGATTAAGCCATTGACCACCTTAATCCCTGCCCTACAGATACACCCCTGGGTTTCATACACAATTTGCAGTTTCCACCTTTGTGAATGGCAGAAAGCTTAGAAACTTAAAATGACTAAAATTGGAGTACTCATAAGATTCTGCACATTGCACAGTTCCCAGAAGTGATGGTTGAGAGGCCGGGTGCCAGTGGTCAGGCATCAGTCTTACAGGTATGGATTAGTTAACAGGAAATTTGGTAGAGCCACCCAGGAGAAATTAATAGAGATTGCTGTGTCTGTCTTCTAATGAACTTTTAAAAAGGAATATGCACTTTGGGGATTTCCATTGGTTGAACACTTGAGCTAAAGTTCCCTATACATTCATGGCAATGCAATGTCAACAGCAATAAAAGTATGCAGGTTTTTTCCCACCAGCTCATTTGAATTGCTCTTTGTTGCATCTTCCTAAAGTCAAAGGTTGTTTTTGTCTCAGTGGTGGGTGGTAAATGAATGGGATTGAACAATTTCGGAGTGGGACTGGAGGTAAAACTAGCCAGAGCCCTTGAATCCTGGGTCAGAATCCAGAGATGCTAGGCAAAAAGGCTCCATTCCCAGCAGCTTTATAATCCAAAACATCTGTTTCTATATTTGGCACAATTCCACTTTTTTATTTGTAAAATTGTTCCCATCTTTGAAAACACTTTAAAAAATAAAGAAGTCCCCATTCTGTCTTCTCTTTCCATTCCCCAACACATGCATTTGTAATTACCTGGTTTAGTCTGTGTGTTTAATCAACTTAAATTGAGAAGGTTGCCTACATCTGATTTCAATCTGAAGGAGCCATTGAGAACTGGGCAGTTACTGCCTTGTGTCTGCCAAGATGTGCCTCTGCCAGAAAGCGGATAGGACTCACACCAGGGTATTTCCTAAAGAAGCCACTTAACTCAGATTAGATGTTTAATTTCCTTAAAATATTGTTTTGGATCTGGGTCTGTGTTCTCTAATTGGGATTTTCTGATGTAATTTAGGAATTTCACTTATTTCTGAGTTTGTTCCAGGATCCAGCTGGCATTATTCTAAATGCCTAAAGCTCAAGGAAGTAAACTTCCCTGAGTGATGAGTGTCGTACCTCGCTGCTCTGGAGGATGGGCCATGCCCATGTTTGTTCAGGCTTTTGTGGAACCATTGTCTGTGCAGTAAGATTGAATTAATTTTGAGAAAGAAGGGCTTCTAATTTTGGTAATGAAGCCTCTGATCAGAGGTACCTATTTTTTGAGATATTTTCCTGGCTAAATTAAATGGAAGTAGGAAAAAAAATTACTTTGTTCTGGTACTATTAATTTTAATTCCATTTTTATTTATGATATTAACATATAAATCAAGCTTCTAGATTTCTTCAGCTATGTTCACTTAAAACACCTTCCATTGGCCAGAGTTTGAGATCCTAAAGTTTTAATATTTTTTCCCTTCATTGGGCCATAATTTCTGAATGGTAAAGAAATACGAACATAGGGCTGAGCTCTTTCTAAAAGTTTTAAGCTGTAGTTCTTGAGTTTTTAGGCTTCCAGCACTTGAAAGACTCTAGGAGCTCCTTTAGTTTTTAGCCAAATTAGAATGAGTGCTAAAAATTGCTTTGCATATTTTGCACAGTGGTAAAGCCATACACAGACCAGGGTGAGGAGCTGACATTCCACTGGGGCATTTTTAATAGGCTTATGAGCCCACCTTAAGCCACACAACCAACATGCTGAAAGCAAAATAATTGCAGGGAACATAGTGGGGAGATTTTTAATATCCATATATATCAGGGCTTTAAAAAATGTATTTTAATTGTGACACAGCTACATACTGTCAGCTGGTTGGGGTTACCAGATTACAGTCGGAAGTTTGTTTTGCAAGAAAATAAAACCAAGGAAGATACAGGATAAAAGGATTAATGGTAAAAGCTAAGATCACTTGCTATAACATTTCACAATGGGGGTGGTCTTGCCAAAGGAAGCACAAACGTTTCGAGTTGGCTTCCTGAGGTTCCCCCTCCTCCTGGAAGGGTTCTTAGGGCACTGTCATTGTTAATCTCCTCCCTGACACTCCCTCATTCCCCAGGATCTGTCCCACTTAGGGGCTCTTCCACCTCTAGTATGTCTGTCCCCAGATTCACAATGTGTTTTATCTCAGAGGCAGCCTCATTTCTGCTTTTCTCACTTCTTGGAAAGCACCAGTGGAGATTGGCAGTAGGCTTGCTAGGGTCCTAAAACTTCACAAATGTTTACTGAGCACCTAATATATATATCAGGCACTGTTGTGGGTGCTTAGAATATATCAGAGAAAAAACAAACCAAGGATCCAATCTCCAGGGAGCTGAAGTAAAAGGGATTGTTTTGAGACTTTCCTACCATTTGGTTGTCAGGTACAGTGAATAACTGATTGCAGTGGGAAGAATTAAACACATGCCCTACTTTTTCTGGTCTGTGGTAGAGCAGAGGATAGAATCCTCTGTCTAGTCCATTATATTCCTTTGAATCTACTAGAGCATCCTCATAGTCCCTTTGTGATTCCTGTTAGTGTCTAGAAGGAAGAAGCTTCTGCCAGGAGTGCTGTCTTTGAGTCTTTCCATGGTGGTAGTAGTATTAGAAAGGAAAAAATTTAGATGTAGCAGTTGTTAGTATGGGTGAACAGAGAATTTAGATGTGAAGATAACTAAACCTAAAGGGAAGGGGTTTTATAGTAAAAACGGAAAAGAGCTTCAACCAGTTTGTTTAGATGTCATAATAGTTTTTGGCAGAAAAGTCTGGGCAGTTACACCAAAACCTGCATCTTCAGGGTGTTTAGTGTGTGTACACATACACACCTGGATTTTTCATTCTTACAGTTCTTAAAAATAAGGGGGTAGTGCTGCCTAGCATATTTCCTTAGACTTTAGCCTGGTCAATGTAATAATTTGGGATTTCACTTTCTTCTGCCTTCTCCAATAGAGTTGCTGGAATTGTGGCCGTAAAGCGAGTGAAACCTGCAGCGGCTGTAACACAGCCCGATACTGTGGCTCGTTTTGCCAGCACAAAGACTGGGAGAAGCACCACCACATCTGTGGACAGACCCTGCAAGCCCAGCAGCAGGGGGATACGCCTGCTGTCAGCTCCTCCGTCACGCCTAACAGCGGGGCTGGGAGCCCGATGGACACACCACCAGCAGCCACCCCGAGGTCGACCACCCCGGGGACCCCTTCCACCATAGAGACAACCCCTCGCTAGATGTGCACTCAGAACTGTCAGAGGAAAGACAACACAACCAACGTGAAACCAATTCCTCATCCTCAGATGCTCAAAGTTGTTTTTTGTTTGTTTGTTTATAGATGAACTATCCTGGTTCAGTACTTCAGCAAGAGAGAACCTAACTGTATCTTGAGGCGATAGTAAAACAGAGGGCCAGTAACGGGTCGTAATGACTTACTGTGGATAACAAAGATTTCTTTTCCTTAGAGAACTGAAAAGAGAGCAGAAAATATAACAAGAAATGATAGATTTGACCTCCTCCTTGTTATTTTCCAGTAGCTGGGATTTTAAACTAGATGACCTCATTAACCGATGCTTTACCAAACAGCAAACCAAGAGATTGCTAATTGCTGTTGAAAGCAAAAATGCTAACATTAAAAGTCACAATGTTCTTTATATACAGTAATGGAAAAAAAGAGGAAAACCCTCAAGGGCATGAGCATTGGCTACAGCAGTAGACATTTTAACAAGAAGATGAATGGCGTCCGTGGGTTGCTAACTGAACTTTGAAGACCCGCCACAAAACGCACAGATGTGTAGCATATTGGAAGGAGACACAGATGTTCGGTTTTTTTCCTGTTTCTGAAAAGAAATAATATCCAGGTCAACAGAAGGAAAAATGAAAGATGATTTGCAGTGGGATATGTGAATACAGCAGCAAGAAAAAAATGCCATAACACAGAAGGCTCCTTTATATATATATACACACACACACAGAAGTAAGAGACTCAGCCTGCAGTTATTAGCATCCTGGCAGCTTTGACACCAGCCAGCTGCCCTAAACAGCCCTCAACGTTTCTTCACTTTTGCAAGGTTCCACAGAGCAAGACATTGGGTCTATTCCAGCTCATTCATTTTATATTGAAAAATAATTTTTAAAAAATGATGGCTTCAGCTCCAGCCCCTTTCTAAATTTTTTCAACCCCACCCTGTTTGGATTTTTAATTAAAAACTAGTAGTTCTCTTGGTGTTAAAACACTTCTGTCCTGTGAGGTTTCCCAATGGTGTTTTTCTTGTAAACGTGCTGGACGACTGTGAAGACGCGTTGTAGTTTAACCACGTGCCCACATTTAGTCTCTTTATTCCTAGTTGGTGAGAAACCTGTATCTTTCTATGCTGCTTTTATATCTGTATGTATT